>NC_051321.1:69065377-69372877 GCF_015220235.1 Choloepus didactylus | reverse complement strand
AACATGGACTGAAGTCTGAAGGTAGGAGTTCAAACGTTAGCTCTGGTACCAGCTAAGACTATGTATGACCTTTCTCAAGGTCCTCACCACTGTACTTCAGTTTCTTCATTTGTGATATGAAAACAAGATTAGATAATCTTTAAGGTCCTACTTATAAAATTATCAAATCATTTTTGATCGTTCAGTTTCTATACTGTAATCCCAAGTGATGAAAAACAAATTTACATTCAAAATGATGTGCCTGAAGTACCTGGCAATAATCATCCAAGTACGAGCCACTTAAATTCACTACACGGTACCTATAAAATCAAGAGAACTGATGATTATCTTTTGGAAATACCTTCAGTGAAAAGGACTCAAAGTGTTATGAGTCAACACTAATTATCTGGAAAATTATTTAATCAATTATTATTCCTCACCTCCATTTCTAAAGCATTTTAAATTTCTATTGCACACCGATAGTTCCCTTGCTTAATAGGTGACACTGTACATCTAGCACTACTGCTGTGCATTTGCTAGAGGAAAGTACCCAAGTGTCATGAATATGGTCTCTATACAACCCCAGCCACCCAGGTCAGCTGTGGCCTGCCAAATTTTTAAGTATCTCTTGCTAAACTTTTAGGTGTCTCCTTTCACTGAAATCATTTTTAAAAATAAAACATTCAAGATTTGTGTACTTGACTGGATATAAATTATACCTTAATTTAAAAAAATATAAAAAAGAAATGCATGCTGGAAAAGTTAAAAAAAATAATCCAAATACAATTCAATTCAAAGATTTCTTTAGGAAAGTACAACGCACTTTTATACAGTATTCTAACAGAGGATGCTTGCCTTCGTTGCCAGTGATCCTTAGCCATTCAAATGAAGAAAACAATTCAGAGAATATAATTTTTAGAAAGGGTTCTTTGAAGATGTGAGGGCTCATTAAGTCATTCAGTAAATAAATCTTGACTTGCTGATCCATGAACAAGAAGAAGCCTTACTATATTTTTGTATTGTCAGATTAATAGTAAAAAATAAATAACAATAAAAATTATAATCATCCAACTAAATGTTGAATGCTTAATATGTTTCAAAAGCAAGTATTATATGTCTTTCACATATTTATAATCTTTAAAAAATCAATAGACAATTCATAAAAGGAGAAATATAAATGGCCAATAACCTCAGAACTGCTTAGGCTCAATAATAATGACAATTATTAAAAACAATCAGAAGAGACGGACTTTGTTTTGTTTTGGTTTTTCTTTTTGCCTACCAGATTAGAACAGATTAAAGAGATTTTTGGGGCATCTAATGTGTACACTTTGCCTCTGCTTTAAAAAATGTTTTCTGCTGAAATTATCACAAGAGTACAAAGAAGAGTGTTCACTTGCGAGTAACTTCATGAAGGCTGAGACTCAGTTTTGTTTACCACCATATTTTCAATACCACAAATCATGCTTGGCAAACAGTGGGTGCTTGTTAAATATTTACTGAAAAATGAATATTCTCTGTAGCACTGTTTAGCATAGTGAATGTCAGGAAACAATCTGATTACAATACATCAATAAAATGAAATACTACATAGCTGTTAAAAAGAATGAGGTTGATCCATACATAAAGTTTTTACAAAATTAAATACAGTGTGGTTCTATATTTGTGCTAAAATATATAGCATGGTTCTACATTTGTGTTAAAAAAGTATATATACATTTGTAAATACATAGAGAAAAGTCTGGAAGAAACTACATCAAATTGTTAAAAGTTGTATCTCTGAGAAGAGATGACTCTTATTTTTTACTCTTTAACACTTTTGTAATCATCTGACTTAATTTACAAATATCACATTTTACTCTAATGAGACAAGATTCCTGAAAATTAAAAAAAAAAGGTTGATGCACTTAGAAAAAGTCCTGGGAGGATGCAAAAAATACATGGTTACCTTAAGGTACTAGATAAAAGGGTTGCTCCACCTGGAAATTTTAAACTCTGTTAAACAAATATGGGTCAAAAAGAAAATAAGGACTGTTCAAATTTCCCTCTTAGAACTTTGGGCCTTGCCTTAGATAGGATAGAAGTTCTCTTTAACTGTTGTTTTAAATGCTTCTAGTTGAGAAATGCTAAAATACTGTGTGTTGCTGCAGTTTAAGGCAATGGTTCTCAGATAAGGTCCTGGGTGTCCTGGTACTTTGTGAGAACTTCCTGGTGGATCAATGAGCTCCAACAGTTAGAGATTGGCATTATCTTTTACTAAACTGTTCATCTGTGCCAAGAAACAGACATCACATCATAGATGCCTCATCAGGAGCCAGCATTTCCACTCATCAGGAGCTGTGGTCAAATTGGGGAATGAATATATAACAGTGTGCAAGGGGTTATTTGGTGTTAGAGAAAAAACCTGGCACAACTCCCTGGAATATTTTTCTTGGAATTGTGGAGTTTCTTATATTGTAATAAACAGTTACACTGACTACAAAGCAGAATCCAAAATATATGTAATTTTTAAATGTAAAATAGAAAATTTCAAAGAAATTCCACACTTGCCAAGGACATCCCTAGGATCCTGAGGGAGGTACTTCTCACTCTCTGTATTTAGGGGTACTTTAGGAGAATGGCTTGAAAGTCACTTGGTATAGTGACATTTTCTGTAAAGATGCCAGGTGGGAGCCAGTAAAGGAGACCCTGAAGTAGCCCTTGTGGATAAACAATGTAATCATAAAGTTTAAGAAAGAGAGAGAGAGCACAAAAGTTTCAGCACAACCGTGGATGATCAAAAGTACCATATGATGTCTCATTTGCTTGGCATTGTCAGAAACTGGGCGTTCCATATGAGTAAGTTTTCCATGAAACTAAAGCCTACCCTTTTAAGGATAAAATCTTTTAACTTTTTTCCCCCCTCCAAAGAACTCCCCATGTATTCTTATTTTAACTTTTTATTGTGGAAAAATTTAAATATATACAAATGTACTGTACAATGAACTTCCATGTACCCAGCACCCAGATTCAACAATTACCAATTACATGGTTGGCTGATCTTATTTTATCTGTACTCCCATCAGCATACTTTTGAAGCAAGTCCCAGAAATTATATCATGTCATTCACTAATACTTCAATATATACTGCAAAAAGAATTACGTTCAAAAACATAAACACAATATCACACACACACATTGTCAGTTTTTAGCAGTATTAATGGAAACCTTTCAAAAATTTACTCATCTTTCTTAAAGCTTACTGAATATGAAATGGCTTTATTTGATAATCCAGAGTCAATATTCCTAGAAGCAGGCTGCTTCCATATCAAAACCCTAAAATATTTGGCACTGACTTTGAGATGGGGTGGCAGGTAGAGGTAGGCTTAAAGGAAAGCGAGGAATGGCGTGTGCTCGTCCATTGATATCGGTGTACTCTGAAAAGGGGAAGTCATCTGGCAAAAATGTTACTTTGCCTGCTGTGTTCAAGGCTCCCATTAGACCGGATATTGTGAACTTCGTTCACACCAACTTGCGCAAAAACAACAGACAGCCCTATGCTGTCAGTGAGTTAGCAGGTCATCAAACCAGTGCTGAGTCTTGGGGCACTGGCAGAGCTGTGGCTCGAATCCCCAGAGTTCGAGGCGGTGGGACTCACCGATCTGGCCAGGGTGCTTTTGGAAATATGTGTCGTGGAGGTCGCATGTTTGCACCAACCAAAACATGGCGTCGATGGCACCGTAGAGTAAACACAACACAGAAGCGATATGCCATCTGCTCTGCCCTGGCTGCCTCAGCCTTACCAGCGCTGGTCATGTCTAAAGGTCATCGCATTGAGGAAGTTCCCGAACTTCCTTTGGTGGTGGAAGATAAAGTTGAAGGCTACAAGAAGACCAAGGAGGCTGTTTTGCTTCTTAAGAAACTTAAGGCCTGGAATGATATCAAAAAGGTCTATGCCTCTCAGCGAATGAGAGCTGGCAAGGGCAAAATGAGAAACCGTCGTCGCATACAGCGCAGGGGACCATGCATCATCTATAATGAGGACAATGGTATCATTAAGGCCTTCAGAAACATCCCTGGAATTACTCTGCTTAATGTAAGCAAGCTGAATATTTTGAAACTTGCTCCTGGTGGGCATGTGGGACGTTTCTGCATTTGGACTGAAAGTGCTTTCCGCAAGTTAGATGAACTGTATGGCACGTGGCGTAAAGCTGCTTCCCTCAAGAGTAACTACAACCTTCCCATGCACAAGATGATGAATACAGACCTTAGCAGAATCTTGAAAAGCCCAGAGATCCAACGAGCCCTCCGAGCACCACGCAAGAAGATTCATCGCCGAGTTCTAAAGAAGAACCCACTGAAAAAACCTGAGAATCATGTTGAAACTGAATCCCTATGCAAAGAAAGCGAGGAAAATTTTATTGGAAACTAAACAATGTATTTCTAGTGGCAGAACGTTTGGCCACACTGTCACCTATAGCAATGTGGGGGCAGAGTTTCAAAGGTGCTGCTTACCTTCCAGCATGACTATGGTACACAAGTGGAAGAGATGAGTGACAAAAAAGGAACTGTCAGTTTTTCAAGGAAAATATAGAGGAAATATAAATAACCTAGGACTTGTTGGGTTTGAAAATAAAACTTTGTCTCATTCCCAGCCTCTCCAGAAGGCAAACGACTCTAAAATTAAGAAATTGCTTCTAGGCAAAAATCAAATCCAGAATAAACTTTAAAGATCCTTGAAGATCTCAGAAAGATTTTAAGGCGGTGCCTTATTCAATACGGAAAAAAAAAGGCCATCTAAAGTTCTTAAAGACATGCTTCACAGATCCTTTCCTTAAAACTAGGGTCTCTAAGAATCTTAAGGGTGTTGTCCCACAACCAGTCTCACAGGAAGTTCCAGGGAGAGAAGGGATTATCTCAAAGAGATTCTGGGGTGTGGGTTTGTCTAATGGAGTGGAGTTATGAATTGACTCATAAGAAACCTGTAAAGTTATAAAAGAAATTATATTAGATTGGACTGAAAGGGACAGAAACAGAACAAAATGAAGGAAGGACTTTGGATCTCCCAAACTTCCATAAGTGGGAAGTAGGCCAAGAAAATTATTCAACTGTAAAAACAGGCTACTTTTCATGCAAAAGCAAGGATGACTCAGCAGAATCAAGAGCTCAGATGGCAGAGCCAAGAACCTTAGTTAACAACCCCACAGACAGTAAGAGTGAATGCTAATCGAGGAACTGGCAACATGTGTCCAGCTGGATTCTAGAACTACTATGGATCAATGACTGTGGTGTATCTCTTGTTTACCCCTTTTGGAATGAGAGGGTCTAATGGCAGTTAACCTAGGCCTGTCTCACCATGGGATGTTGTGTGCATGTGGGGCAGGTAACTTACCTCTTCAGTTCACAGGTCTTCAGATCAAGAGGAATGCTTTCAAGGAGCTGTACCCAAGGAACTATACCTGAGGTACCTCATCCATACCTGGACTTGATTCAGATGATGAGATCCTAGACTGTAATGGCATGAAAATTGGAGGTCTTGGTAGAAGGGATGGATATGTTTTGCATGTAGGAGGGATGGAATTCTTATGGCCAGAGGACAGACTGTGGTAGATTGTATTTTCTAAGGTGACCACTACAATATATCCCATCCCACATGTTCTTCTTGCAATACGGAGTGATATCCCTCCCATCAAGAGGTAAGTCTATGTTTCCTTGATATCTGTAGGCCTGTGAATACAGAAGTAATTATATATGAAATGGTATCTAGGTCATAAAAGACAACATAGCTTTTACTTGGTTCTTTTGGGATGTTAGCTCTTATAACACAGTCACCATATGGTAAGGAAACCTAGGTCACATGGAGAAGCTACATTTGGACGATCTAGCCTATAGTCCCAGCTGAGGTGCCAGCTGACAGCCAGCCTCAATTGCCAGACTTGTGTGAGGAAGTCCCAGTTACCATCTGATGGCAATCACATAAGAAATCTCAAGCAAGAACCACCTCATTGAGCCCCATCAACCTATGAAACTATGAGATAATGATTTATTTTTTTTTTAAATCATGCAAGTACCTATCCATATTTGTAGTGCTGATCTGTGGAATACATGCCTTTAAACAACCCTTTTCAATCCTGTTTGCCTTCAGTGCAGCTCTGATACTTAGAATCCCATTAACAAACAATCATGGAGATACTGAGTGACTTTAATCAAGGTCACACAATTAGGAAGTGGGAGAGCCGGGATTCAAACATGACTTCAAAAGCACCACTTTTAAACTACATATATGGCTCCTTTTGATAAAGGAAACTAAGGTAACAATCTCTTCTGGATAAAGTCATTTAAACATGTTTGTTGCTTTATTGGCATTTAGAATTACCTACATAAAAGAAAACATGCTCAGAAGGAGAAATTTTAAAAATAAGTTAATATAATTTTATATTTTTGCATAAATGCCTAGAGATTATCTTACAACCAATACTCCCACACTCAAATAGCAATTATTCAGATTTATTGTACCTATGATTTATGACATTCCAACAACTTTGGGAAAATACACTGAGTTGAAAGTCTTTTTGATGATAAAAATAAAATAAAAATTACTTCTGTATCTAAACAGGCAATATAATTAAGCAGAAAGTTCAAAGAAACATAAAGAGAAAAGATATGGCTTTATCAGCATTGTTTTTAAAACATACACATTTAGAGAGAAACAATCTCTAAAGAGGATTCATCCAGCAGATGGCTAGCATAAAAATCTTTGATACCTATTCCTTGGTCTGAGTGTAAAGAAAGAGGTGGTGAAGAGAGTAAAATATGAAAAGGGAGTGAAAATAATAAATATTGGTGATTATGGTTTGTAGTCCACATTATTACATTAAGTAAAATTCTATTTTGTCCATAAGAACTTTGGGCTATGTCAAAAAAAAAAAAGCCAGCTAGCAGATGAGGTATACAGACTTAAATATGACTTTAAAACATTATAGTCATTTCAAAACATAAATCTCAAATGACATTTTGAAACTGTTGGGAACAAGGTAGGGCAACATAAGTAAAATGTGTCACCACTTCCTATCTCTCAACACTGAGGTGATTATTTCACTTAAAACTTTAATACACTCTTGCCATCACCCCCACCCACCAAGACCATTCAGAATATATCATATGAACACTATTCCTTCCAGAGAGAATCAATCATGCTGAAGAGTACTGACTAAGCATATATCAATAGAGTAAGGCTTTCAAGATTTTGAAATGCCTCCAAAATATCTCATGTCTCTATCTTTATCAGACCACAATATATTTCTTTGTTTCTTCTTCCCCCGTTATCAAAATGAAAAGCGCTCTTATGATTTAAAATATATACTGGATTTGAAAACCTAGGAGATTACATTTTGACTGAAGTGCTGTTATTTGCAAAAGTACTTCTGCAATCAAAGCTTTCTGAGCAAAGTGGCATACAGCATATTAGCTTTTATTACGTAGCTGCAGCCTTCCCTAGTTACAGACCTATAAATACATAAGCAAAAGGGAATCCCAGGAATAACCAGTGTTATTTTATTCAGCAAAAAATAAAAAAAAAAAACCCAATTAAGTAGGATCCTATTATACCTTCATATCCATTCATCTACAAAATAATACAATTCAAAAAATAAAAATAAAACACTACAAATGATCTTGCAGAGTTTTCTTTTTAATATCACAATTTCTAAGTGGAGTGCATGTGAGTCACCTTAGATCTCAAATCAATTAATCTTAACAAGTTTGTTTAGAGAGGCATATAACACACATAACTTCCTGAGCAGTTTTTTTTTTTCTTCCCCTTTCTCTAATTGGGAATAAAGGAGGATAGAAAGAATTGAAAAAAACACAAGTCTTGAATTAAGTCTAAAAGCAATTGCCCTTCCCTTTCTATGGCAAAGCCAACATTCCCTGGACACAGATTCAGGAAATGTCTTTTCTCCCCTCTCTTTTGCTGATTTTTGCAGCATGAAAGACATGCACTAGAACAGACCAAAATACTGCTGTAAGGACTGCAATGCTGGAGGTTTAAGAAAAATCCACCGAGTTCAGAATTCTGATGTGTATGCCTACAGTTTAAGTGGTCCATGACAGTGCATGGGCAGAACAGGTTCCCATAAATTATGCTGCTTGAGCCACTGTCCAAATCAGAACCAAAATCAGCAAATGTATCAGAAGTGTGTGACCAGAAATAACTGGTGGGCCATGTAGGGTGAAGAGGAACTGACGTCCTTGTGAAGACCTCTGATCATGTGGTAAGTGGTTTTCAAATTTCTCTTCCAGTGCTCCATATAGCATTGTGATTTGGGTGGCTTGGTGAAGCCTGAAATGCTTTTTAAAGGGGCTAACTACTTTCATGTCATGATTAGATATATGAATTTAATCTCAGAAGCCCAGGAGAGTTACAAAGATTAATGTATTCATAGTCTATTTTTTTTCTTGAGTGCAAATTTGATAGAGAATTATGAGAGAACAGGCCTTAACAGAGATTAATGGAAATAGAAAGGGGAAGCTAAGAATTTGGAAGATAAACTTCACCAGTCTTACATTTGAGGGAAGGGGGTGAGAGGAAGAGATAATTCTGTATGTCAAATATGGTTTCACCTCACTTTTTCTGGACATAGCATGATAATGAATCAATTTCCCATAAAACATAATGAAAAAAATCAGCTCACAAAACAAAATGATTAGGGCATAAAAAGATATAAAGCTAGCATTATAAATTCCTTTAAGCTCCTATATTTACTTGACATCTAAGCATATCAGAGAAGCTATAGACATTTTGGGGATGCTGTTTTATAGCTAATAAATATATAACAACAGCCACTCAAATTCAAGCCATTTGACTCAGACATTTGCTGGCACACATACTACCAACAAGAACCCATGAATTACATAGTATTATTTAGGTCTAAAATATCTTTCTACCTTCTGTGCTAAGATTATATTCTTAAGTACCTTAACGGTTTCCAAAGTCTCCAGCCATTCAATCCCATTTTCAGATCTGGCCAGGTCACCCAATGTGTGAATTCTGTTCACTTGATGGTGGTTAGTCTAAGGTCTCTACAGCATACCTGAACACAGAGATAGTTAATGGTAGGACCCAAGGAAAAGTAGTGTGTTTTTTGAGGGTCTTACTATGGGCAGTTAGATACGGCAAGGAGAGACAGAGGAGATTCTTGAAAGAAATGTTGTTATACTCAACAGGTCCTAGAGACACAGTCACAGCAAGCCTCGCAGGGCCACAGGAGGAACATGTCAGGAGCTGTGGGTGGGGAGCCAAAGAAGGGCATGTGGACCTAGGGACTGTAGTTTTTATAGCATTACAGGCATACCTTGAGATACTGTGGGTTTGGTTCCAGACCACCACAGTAAAGCAAATATTGCAATAAAGTGAGTCATGTGAATTTCTTAGTTTCCCAGTACATAGAAAACTTATGTTACACTATACTGTGGTCTATTAAGTGTGTGATAGCATTATGTCTAAAAAAAATGCATATACCTTAATTAAAAAATACTTTATTGCTAAAAAATGTTAACCATCATCTGAACCTTTAGCCAGTCATAATCTTTTTGCTGGCAGAGGGTCTTGCCTTGATGTTGATGGCTGCTGACTGCTTGGGGTTGTAGTTGCTGAAGGCTGGGGTAACTGTGGCAATTTCTTAAAATAAGACAACAATGAATTAACTCTTCCTTTCATGAATGATTTCTCTGTAGCATGTGATGCTGACTGATAGCATTTTGCCTACAGAACATTCAAAATTGGAGACAATCCTCTCAAACCCTGCAACTGCTTTATCAACGAAGTTGATGTATAGTCTAAATCCTTTGTAGTCATTTCAATAATGTTCACAGCATCTTCACCAGGAGTAGATTCCATCTCAAGAAACCACTTCCTTTGCTTATTCATAAGAAGCAACTCCTCGTCCATGAAGATTTTATCATGAGATTGCAGCAATTCAGTCACATCTTCGGCTCCACTTCTAATTCTAGTTCTCTTGCTATTTGTGCCACATCTGCAGTTACTTCCTCCAGTCTCATCTTGAAACCCTCAAAGACATCTATGAGAGTTGGAATCAACTTCTTCCAAACCCCTTTAATGTTAATATTTTGACCTCTTCCTGTGAATCACAAATGTTCTTAATAGCATCTAGAATTGTGAATCCTCTCCAGAAGGTTTCCATTTACTTTGCTCAGATCTGTCAGAGGAATCACTATGGCAGCTATAGCCTTACAAAATGTATTTCTTAAAATACTTGATAGTCAAAATGACTCCTTGATTCATGGGCTGCAGAATAGACGGTGTATTAGCAGGTGTGAAAACAACATTCATCTCATTGTACACCTGCATCAGAGCTCTTGGGTGACCTGGTGCATTGTCAGTGAGGGGTAATATTTTGAAAGTAGGTCTGAACAGTGGGCTTAAAATATTCAGTAAACCATGTTGTAAACAGATGTGCTGTCATCCAGACTTTGCTGTTCCATTTATGGAGCACAGGCAGAGTAAACTTAAGGGGCTTAGGATTTTTCAGAATGGAAAATGAGCACGGGCTGCAATTTAAAGTCACCAGCTGCATTATCCCCTAATAGGAGATTGAGGCCTGTCTATTGAAGCTTTGAAGCCAGGCATTGACTTCTCTAGCTATGAAAGTCCTAGATGGCATCTTCTTACACTAGAAGGCTGTTTCATTTACACTGAAAATCTGTTGTTTACTGTAGATACTCTCATCAATTATCTTAGTTAGATCTTCTGGATAACTTGCTGCACCTTCTACATCAGCCCATGCTGCTTCATCTTGCACTTTTATGTTATGGAGATGGCTTCTTTCCTTAAACTTCATGAACCAACCTCTGTTAGCTTCAAACTTTTTCTGCAGCTTCCTCACCTCTCTTAGACTTCACGGAATTGAAGAGAGTTAGGGACTTGCTCTGGATTACACTTTGGCTTAAGGGAATGTTGTGGCTGGCTGGATCTTCTATCCAGGCCACTAAAACTTTCTCCATATTAGCAATAAGCCCATTTCACTTTCTTATCATTCATGTGTTCACTGGAGTAGCACTTTTAATTTCCTTCAATAACTTTTCCTTTGCATTCAGAACTTGGCTAACTGGCACAAGAGGCCTGGCTTTTGGCCTGTTTTAGCTTTCAACATGCTTTCCTCACTAAGCTTAATCATTTCTAGCTTTTGTTTGATGTGAGAGATGTGCCACTATTTCTTTCCCTTGGACACTTAGAGGCTATTGTAGGGTTATTAATTGACTTAATTTCAATACTGTTGTGTCTCTGGGAATAGGGAGGCCCAAGGAAAGGTAGAAAGACAGGGGAACGACCCCATGGTACAGTAAGAACACACTCAACATTTATCGATTAAGTTTGCCATCTCATATGGGTGTAGTTCATGTTGCCCCAAAAGCATTATAATAGTAACATCAAAGATCACTGATCACAGATCACCATAACATATCTAACAGATATAATGAAAAAGTTTGAAACATTGTGAGAATTACCAAAATGTGACACAGAGACACAAAGTGAGCAAATGCTGTTGGAAAAATGGCACCAACAGACTTTCTTGATGCAGCATTGCCACAAACCTTCACTTTGTAAAAAACACAATATCTGCAAAGTACTAAAAGCAAAGCATAATAAAACACAAGGTATGCCTGTATAGGGGTGGGGTTTTAGTGGTTGGTCAGTCAGGTTTATGATTAGGGAGTGTTTATTTGAATTTGGTGCCCCATGAAACCAGACAGGGCTCTGGGCCAGTGGGGAAGGTAGTCTTGGGGTATGTTATCTGACAGGGGTAGCTGGGGTATTTATTATCAAGAAAGGACATCAGTAGCCCATGGGTATATGTGAACAGGACCCAGGATGGGTGAGACACCATTGATCAGGCATAGGCTCTTAGTTTTGTTTTTCTTATTACAGAGTGAGAAGTTACAAGCCTGCCCGCTTATTTTTTTTTATAGGTAATTTCAAAAAATGTTATGGGTTACAGTTCCACAGTTTCAGTTCTTTCCTTATTATGCAATACAAGGTATATACCGAAAGGAAGACCTTCAAGGCACACTTCAACGAGCAGCTATAGAGCAAATTCCAAAGGATGCTATAGGCTACAGTTCCACCATGTCATTTACCTCCTTCCAGCCATTCCAACACCCCACTATCTAAAAATATATATACAATTATATAAAGTTTCAGTATTCATAGACCTCTGTTAAATCTTATCTTGTTTGTTGCTACCCCTTCCTCTCAATCTCTTTCTCCATCTTCAGGGGTGTCTAGGCAATGAGCACCCTAATTTTTTCATATTGAAAGGGGGTATCGACAGTATGGGGAAGGGGGCCACATCTGATAGTTGATCTTAAAGAGGCTGTTGCCTCTGGGTTTTAGGACTTGTCAAGTATAGGAACACTCTGGTGGATTTAAATTTCTTAAAGATAAAACTTAGTGAGTGCATTTTTTATAGAATCTCAGGTAGGGACCTAGGTATTTGGGGACTACTTTTGGTATGGGCATGGCTTACTGTGGCCATTTCGGATGTCTAGCTGGAGCTTGCATAAGAGAAATCTCCAGGATAGCCTCTCGACTCTATTGGGATCTCTCAGCCACTGTGACCGCAGCTTGTTATCTTTTTTTCTTTTTTTTCCCCCTTTGGTCAAGTACGCATTTTGAATCCCTCGCTGCCAGGGGCAGGCTCATTCCTGGGAATCACATTCCACGCTGCCAGGGAAATTCATTCCCCTGGGAGTCATGTCCCTCATGGGAGGGACATTAATGAATTTATTTGCCAAGTTGCTGACCTCTCACTTTTACTCATCTAATATCCCAAGCCCTTAATATGCCTCAGGGAGTAGTCATAGTAATCATTCTAGAAAGGCACAACCGAACCAGTTATAGGATTTAAGCGTTCTAAATACAGTCTTATTTTTTCACTCAGGGAAAAAGATAATAAGACATAAGAGATTCAAGAAAACAGCAAAATGGGATCCAAAACATTATACTACCATTCTAGACTATTGTCAGAGGAAGGATTTCAGATATATTCACTTACTCTCTTCAGTCCCTCCTTAGCAAACGTGAGGTTTATTTCAACAAAACACCTGGTCTTCTACAGTATCTTTTCAAATAATGGATATTGTAGGGTAGTAATCAAGCATTCTGTCAAGAGTCAACTACTCTTGATGTGCTAAGGCTAGGGTAACAATGAAAAAAAAAGATTTTTAAGAGACATTCTTTTGTAATTACTCATCCCTTAGCAATATGGGTGTGGTATGAAATTTCTAAGAGTATATTCCAAGAAGGCAATAGATGAACATTAGTCATCACTAGTTTGTATATGCAACCACTTATACCATCCTACTACCTGTATTTTTTTTTTTTTTTTTAACTACAATCTTACCATTTCAGTGCTACACTAAAAAGCAGTCAACAGTTCCACTGGAGTCATATGGTCAAAGGCAACAACTACTTATTTGGGTGAGGGCTGGAATTGAATAAATAGGCCCGAACTCCCTCCAGAGGCTGGAAAAACAAAATAGAATTTGTTCTTATTCCTGACAACTGGTATGTCTTCCCTCAAGTACAAAGTATCAACTTAGTGCCTGTTGTGATAGAACATCACTGAGGCTCTGTGAGGAAAATGAAATATAAGATAAGATCCATGACCTCTAAGAGGTTACCACATAATTAGCAAGACACAATACAATCATAAAAATGATTTATAACAATGCTTACGTGCCAAAGGAGGGGGTGAACTCAGTGAAATTTAAATAACCAAGAGAAACTGAATTTTCAATAAGGAAAGATTATTGTGGGTTGGAGTGGCAAGAGAAGGCTTCCTGGATGCAGAGGCAGTAGGTTTGCCTTTCAAACTGTTTTTTCAGCTTAATATCAAAATAATTTTGTATTGCATTCTTAAAATGATGGAAAATCCCTCCCTCCCCATGTGTGACTTTTTTGTGCTACTTTGCTATTTGGAGTTTAGAATACACAGACTGATAAGGAAGAGTGGGAAAGTGCAAATTTGGTGATATGCACAAGGACAAGTGCTCTGGGAAATAACTAAAATGTCAAACTGGCAATATTCTACCAAGAAAGGCATGCTTCCAGGGGGATTAAATTTAGTGAGAAAGGGGGAAAATGTGTTTTTTATTTTTTTATTGTGGTAACATATATACAACATAAAATTTGCCATTTTAACCATTTTTAAGTATATAATTCAGTGGCATTGTTTACATTTGCAATGTTGTGTTACCATCACCACCATCCATTACCAAAACTTTTTCATCACCCAAAACAGAAACTCTGTACCCATTAAGCAATAATTCCCAATTTCCCTTCCCCTGAGACCCTGACAACCTCTAATCTACTTTCTGTTTCTATGAATTTGGTTTTTCTAGATAGTTCATGTAAGTGGAATCACAATATTTGTTCTTTTGTGTCTGATTTATTTCACTTGGCATGTTTTCAAGGTTCATCCATGTTGTAGCATGTATCTATACTTGATTCCTTTTAATGGCTGAATAATACTCTATTGTATGTATATAGCACACTTTGTTTATCCAGGAAAAATGTTTTTGTGCTTCAAAATCATTTAATCCCAACAAATCTGTGAATTAGTAACTATCATCCCAATTCTTTCAGTGAGGTTCAGAGAAGTTAAAACTGAGAATCAGCATAGCCAGGATTTGAAATCAGATGTATCTGATTCTAAAACTCCTCTCTTTTTATAATATATGACTCATTGTTAGGTAGCAAAACTAGCAGCTACTCACTCAATGTTGTGTTCAAATGCAACATAAGACAGGATAAGGACATTAAAAAACTAGCCAGAACTCTACAAACAGCTTGGCAGACTACATTTACTAAAATGGGTAATGTCTTCTCTCAACACTGATCTTACACCTAATGAAATGATCTGTATGGTAAATTAGTCCATTATATGTCATTCTATTCTCAAACTTTTACTGCATGGCTCAATACTTTATTTAATATAGTCTTGTTCATTTACTAGATCATGGAAAGTTTCATTTCAATTTGTTATTCTTTAGAATATCTGAAGTGCCAATTACATTCCCATAGTGGATATTCAATAAACATCTATTAATTAAGAGTTGCTGAGCAATGCTCCTTTGATTTTTCTCTCTTGCTTTCTCTCTCTCTCTCTCTCTCTCTATATATATATATATATATTCTATTACTTCATTGACAACTGACACTAAATTGAAACATACATGATAATATTTTATTACTACATTGACAAATGACACTAAATTAAAACATACATGATAATGTTTTTCCTACAATTTAAACCAAGGTGAAAACTGTTGCCTTTACTACAGACAGGGGTCAGAGATAAAGTGAGCCCTTCTCTCCATGAAATGAGCCAGAATAATTTTACACAAACACTAAAAAGTGAATAAAATTGCAATTCTGGATTGTATGCCATCACACAAAAGAAGCTCATTTCAATCCATCAGATTTTAAAGGTCTCCTCAACAAGCGTGACTCCCTAGAATATATTTGGCTATTTTAAATTTTGTTTCCTCAATCTGCCACTAACTGTGACAGAGTGTTTTTGAACTTTGGAGACTATTTCTATTATGCACATTTTTTTTTCCTCCTCCAGACGAGGATCATGTAGTGCAATTGATTGCCATTGTCTCTTTAGTGTCTCTCTCTTTTTAAAACATAAATACAACATAAACTCCCATTCCAACCACTCCCAAGCATACAATTCAGTAGGATTAATTACATAAAAAATGTTGTATGCATAATTTTTAAAACTCTAAAATGTGTCTTAAAACTGTACTTCTAGTCCCTATATACCATAGGCAAGTTTATAAACCTAAGCGGTAGGAGGTGGTTGGAGGGGAGGTGGTGAGAGGGAGGAGGAGGAGGAGGGGGAGAGGAAGAGATGAGATGAGAGGAAAGAAAGTTGTAGCTTCAGTATATATACAACCACTAACCTTGCTGCAGAGGCACCAAGGTTATTAGAAAATTGCTGGCAGTAGCAGAGCCAGTTTGGAGCAACCACTGCTACCACTGGCTTCGCAGTGTGATATAAGTGAAAACTGGGGAGATTCTGCTGGATCATGAAACTTCATCTGCATGCTAAGTATCTAGGGGCAGGAAGAGCCCTGGGTAAAGGAAAACAAAAGCAATCCCTGTTCTATGAGGAATTCCAGCTCCCCTGGCAACAGCAAGACTCTGCTAACAGCTCTCTCAAGCAAGTATAAGATAAACACATACACAAGGAATTGGTTGCTTAGTGTTTTAAAATCATTTCCTGTGTGGTTTCTGCTCCTTGCTCCAATAAGGGTATTATCATTTCAGAGCTGAAGATACATCACCATTTAGGAATTTCTCAAAATTCCCTGAGTAGGAGGGATCCCCACACCCAAGACCGTGAAAAGGCAAAGCTGCTCCACAGTATACTGCAGCCCAAGAGGCAGAGTGCACAGCCAGCCCGCACACACACCCACGCCTGCCTAAGCACAGGCTTTCCCCAGCGCCGTGCACCAAAATTAGGATATTGCTCCCTCGCCTCCCAGCACATTAACATTTATAGGAGCTCCCGGTACACAGAGGGCTTTTCCTGACAGACAAGGACAATCCAGAGAACTAATCCCTGCTGACAACTGCTTTGCAGGACTTTCTGTCCTTAAACACCAGTAGGCAGCAAGCTTACTGAAATCTATTTTTTAACCTCTCTTACACCCAAAGTAGCCAACTGAAAATAGCACTACTTTCAACAAAATGCTCAGGAAAATCATGCATCGCTACAAGTGACTTGATTTCAACTAAATAAATCACTTATATTAGCTTCAAGAACTACAATTACCATCTGCATAAGAAACATGCTTCTAAGAGATCTATTGTGAAAACAGCAACATTTTCTAAACATGACATTAATTTGATAGGATCTGAAAAAACAAAAGCCTCTGTATTTTCCTTTTAGTCAAATTCAAAGTAATCTTTCTCTTTCTCTCTCTCTGAATTAGGAATACTCTTTACGTTGGCTCTTAAGATGGAGTAGAAAGAAATCTTTTGGAAAATGCCAACCCTTCGTAGCTCCATCCTTCATAGATCCAGGTAAATGGGCTTCACCCTTGCAGCACAACATGAAGGGTTAATCAAGGAGCTACAGCATTCAACATGGTCTTTCACTGGCTGCCCTTGGATCCAGCGGCAGGTTTAATTATATGAAACAGCCAAAAAGGTCCAGTAATTGGATACTGACTTTTTTGGGGGCTGGTAAACTTCAATAATGCCTATGGCTCTAGATCTTATAATAAGCTTTTCCTTAACCTACTTTTGAAATTAAAGAGTCCGGGACAAAGCTAAAGTTTTTTTTTTTTTAAAGAAGAAAGAAACAAGCAAATAATAATATTAACATTTGAGGCTAATTGTTGAACGATCCTTTCCACATGCATCTGATTTTAGGGACTTGTCACATATTCTCCTCTCATTCTCTTACCGCCCCCCCCCCCCCCATACCCTATCCTTGGCATGATCTCTGCTCTCTCCCTTCCTTTGAAAAAAGAAACAGTATTTGCTCTATAGTTACACTTTGGAAAAATGACACCCCCCCCCCACCCCCACCCCCCCGCCCAGCCAAGCCTCTCTTCATTCTGCAAGGTTTATTTTGGCATGTTTTCTCCTCAGAAGAAAAAGGGCTAGAAATCCCAGCAACATCACACTAAGCAAGTTCTCCTAGGAAGAGAGGATTCGCACAGTCTGCAAAGCCTCTCACATGCCAAAAGACAGACCCGGGTCTATCTTTTGTGGCAATTTCATAATTGAGTCCAAAACACATCCCCTCAAGGGGCCACTGGTTTGTTTTTCCTGTCCCTTTTCTCCTAGATAACATTCTAAATCTAACAGTATACTTGTTTTGAACATGGGGGTTGGGGGTGGAGAACAGAAGGAAATTAAAAAATAGAATCTCATCTTTCCAAATATCCGGATGTTCTATATGGAATGCATCCAGATGGCGTACCTGTGCCAGGCAATAAAATCCAATTTGAAAATAGACTACACACTGACATTCTCTAGCCAAGGTGGAACATGTGCAATGCAGTAGTTTCATTCAAAACTATTTGATGAAGTATTCAGGGTGGATATGGATTATGCTTCAAGTGTATTCAGCAGAAACTTCAATTGAATTATTGTTTCCATTTTCTATGGCTGGGAACTCCCTTCACACTTTGCTATAGAGTTATAGACTGCAAATCTCTTAAATTTGCCTTAGTGGAAGGAGGATCCAGTGACAGACCCCACCAATCACAAATACTTGCTAAATTCCTGGGATTCTTGACCATTTTCTCTTGTGTCCTTTAAAGTTCAAGGGCTAGTCCCCTGTTTGCTACTGCAGGATATTGCCTTATGGTTAGACAGCTGCACTGGAGTCACAATAACCTCTGCTTCTCCTGGCTTTGCTACCTACCAGCCAAGATATAAATATACATGAGCCCTATATATAAGGAACTTACAAACTAGCAGGGGAGACTAGACACACACCCTTATAAAATTATATAAGAAAATGAAAGTTAAAATAGGTTCCACAGAAGAAGCAGAAATTCCATTAGACCTTAAAAAATAGATAGGGGTAAGATAAATGCAAAGAACAAGAGAGAATCTGTGAAGATAAATTCAAAGAACAAGACAGCATGAGTGAAGAAAGGTAACACTGTACCAGGCACACTCCCAGTGGAACCAGATCAGTTTAAGAATGGCTACTGTCCTACAAGCACTGCACAGTGGAGTTTTGAGGCAGACTACTGAGAGAAATGGCTTTCTTTTATACTGCCAATTCTTGAGTTCCTTCCACCTGAATGTACAGACATGGTGTTGTTTGTGGAACCAACAATTGTGAAGGAAGATTCTGGGAGAGTGGGAAGAGTCAGGATTCAAGAACTATAGAGGGGAGCCTACAGAGTCCTGTCAGCACTCACTGGTTTATCTTAAGGAAATAACCCCAAATATTTATCCTTTTCTGCAGCCTATGAACAGCCACAACTCACAGTGTTCCTGTTCTGTTCAAATTGACCACTTGGATCTTCCACAGAGGTCCTGCCACTAAAATGGGTTCTAGGATCATTAACCCTTTGGTCAACCAGAAAAGACCTTCAATATACAGCAACCAAGGGAAGGAAAAGAAAAAAAGAAAGGAACTGACACGAAAGTAGGTGCCTCCTTTTCTGAAGAATGTTTGGGAACTAAGCAACTTGTCATTCTCATTCTTCACTTAGGAGTTAGCTCAGGTTAAGCTCCCATATGAGTCTCAACTGATGTCCAGGAAAACAAAACATCTGCAATGTACAACCACACAACCATCTGTTTGAGAAAACAGCCATAAACACCTAAACCCCCAAAGCCCTGTTTTAACTGTAAATGGAATGAATGGATGATGCCTCACATGCAGTCTAGTCTGTATTTTCTGCCTTTCAGAATCTTCGCCACCTACAACTCTTCTCTGGCTTTAAGTTGACTTCAGCTCCACAATGACATTTAAAATGAATTAAATCTAAGAAACTGAGGAGGCAGTATCAGAAAGCTAAGCATCAGAGGCAAAGTAAGCTATGAGGGAAAATTCTGAAAGCTTGCAGCTTGAGTTAAAGGTATGATCAGTTTACAGAGGTCCCTACTAGTAGCCTCAGTGTCAGCAATTTCTTATTCCCAAACTTCTTACTTGATAAATTCATTCAACAAATGTTTCTGATTACCAATGGCAAGATATCAAATTCTACATCAATAATTCCCTACCTAAAATTCCCTCCATACTACCACCCTACTTAACCCACTCTAATATTCTAAGTCTTAAAATCATATTAAGATGACAAAGATAGCCAGAAATAAATGATGAAATTGTTCATTGAATTACTTTCCCTACATTTCAGTCAGACAAATTAAATGGGCATCAACTAAAAAAAAAAAAATTCTGTCTCATTATATTTGAGCTATGTATCATTTACAGAATGTTTTTAATTCTTTAAAAGTCCTTTCCCATCTAAAACTTCATTTGATTCTCACCATAAGTCTGTGAATGTGAGAAAGGTATTAAAGATGGAGAAAACTGGAGATGCTGGTGGACACAGTAAAACTCAGACATTGCTGTTCCACCTCTTTTTTTGCTAGACCTTTCCAGATGATGGGAGTTGGGGAGATGAAGCTCTTGGTAACTGTCCACCTAACCAGCAGCTGTGAGCTGTGATGTGTTGCTATTGTAAGTTTGTGGTAAATTTGTTGTAACAAATGAGTACAAAAGTACCCTTCTTCCTCTCTCCCTTCTCCATTCATCCACCACATATATACATATGCACAAACACAATATTGGCCAAATGATATTTTAGAACATTACTTTCAAAGAAATGGCAGGCTTGAATTTATTTTCCATCTCTTTCTTCCATAGTTACTTTTTATAAAACATTTAATTGAGATACAATTTACATATCATAACATTTTACATATCATAATTTACATTGTACACCTTAAGTGTGCAACATAGTGGGCTTTAACATATTTACAGATTTGTGCAACCATCACCACTAACTCCAGAACATGTTCATCACTCAAAAAAGAACTCACATTTAGCAGTCATTCCTCATTCTCTGCCCCGCCTAGACCCTGGCAACCACTAATCTACTTTTTTGTCTCTGTGCATTCACCTGTTCTAAACATTTCATATAAATGGAATCATACAATATGTGATCTTTTCTGACTGGCTTCTTTCATGCTACATAATATTTTCACAGTTCATCCATGTTATAACAGCATGTATCAGAACTTCATTCCTTTTTATGGCCAAATATTATTCAATCTAATGGGTATACAGTATCACATTTTGTTTATCCATTTATCAGTTGATGAGTTTTTGGATTGTTTCTACTTTTTGGCCATTGTGAACAGTTCTGTTATAAATATTCACGTGCAAGTTTTTGTGTGCACGTATGTTTTCACTTTTTGGAGATACACCTAGAAGTGAAATTGCTGGATAACTCTATGCTTAGCCCACTTTTTAATTGAGCTATTTGTCTTTTTATTATTAAGTTATAAGAGTTTGTATATATATTGGATTCAAGTTCTTAGTATCAGGTCTATGATTTGCAAAAATTTTCTCCCATTCTGTGGGTTATCTTTTCACTATCTTGATGCAATTATTTGTAGCACATAACTTTTAAATTTTGATGAAGTCCAATTTATTTATTTATTTATTTATCTATTTATTTATTTTGTCACATGAGCTTCTGGTGTCGCGTCTAAGAAACCAATGCTAAATACAATGTCAAGATTTACACCTATGTTGTATTCTAAGAGTTTATATTTTTAACTCTTACATTTAGGCCTTTGATTGACTCTGAGTTAATTTTTGCATCCAATGTCATTCTTTTCTGTATGGCTATCCAGTTTTTCCAGCAACATCTGTTAAAAAGACTATTCCATTCCCCCACTGAAATATCTTGGTGCACTTGTTGCAAATCAAAGCCACAAATATAAGGATTTAACTGGACTCTCAATTCTATTCCAGTGATCTATATGACTGTCTTTATGCCAATACCCCACAGTCTTGTTTACTGTTGCTTTGTAAGTTCTGAAATTTTGTAGTATGCACCTCTCCAACTATTTTTTCCATTGGAATTTTGATTGGGATTGCATTAAATCTGTAAATTGCTTTGGATAATATTGACATCTTAATGATATTAAATCTTCCAATGCATGAGCACAGAATCCATTTATTTAGGTCTTCTTTAATTTCTTTCAGTAATGATTTGTAGTTTTCTGCATACAAGTTCTTTACATATTTGGTTAAATATATTCCTAGATATTTTATTCCTTTTTAGTTGCTACTGTAAATGGAATTTTGTTTTCCAGATTGTTCATTGCTGATATATAAAAATACCATTGATTTTTGTGTATTGCTCATATACTCCACCACTTTGCTGAATTCATTTATTAACTCTATTAACTTTCTTGGGATTTTCACTGTATAATAGGATATCATTTGTGAATAGGTTACAGTTTTACTTCTTCCTTCCAATTTGGCTGCCTTTTATTTTTGTCTCAACTAATTTTTATGACTAGCAATTTCAGAGCAAAGTTGAATAACAATTGTGATAGTGGACATCCTTGTTTTGCTTCTGATCTTAGGGGGAAAGCTTTCTGTCTTTTCACTGTTCAGCATGCTGTTAGCTGGGATTTTCACATATGCTCTTTTACTATGTTGGGGAAGTTCCCTTCTATTCCTAGTTTTCTGAGTTTTTTTTTGTTTTTTTTTTTTTTGTTTTTTAAACCAAGAAAGGGTACTGGATTTTGTCAAACGCCTTTTCTGCATCAATTGAGGTGATCATATGTTGTTTTTCCTTTCATTCCGTTAATGGGGTATATTAAATTGATTTTCTTACATTGACTCATCCAGGCCTACTTAGGATAAATCCCACTTCATCATTATGTATGATACTTTCAATGTATAGTTGGATTCTGTTTGCTATTATCTTTGTAGGAGATTTTTACGTCTATGTTCCTAAGGGATATTAGTATCTTTATGTTCTTTTCTTGTGAAACCTCTATCTGACTTTGATTTTAGGTTGATGCTGACATCAGAGATTGAATTAGGAAGTGTTCCTTTCTCATAAAATTCTTTTTTGGAAAAGTTTGAGAACAATTGGTGTCAACTGTTCCTTGAATGCTTGTTAAATTCTCCAGTGAAGCCATCTAGTCCTGTACTTTTTTTTGATAAGAGGTTTAATTACTAATTCAATTTCTTTACTTACTATTGGTCTCGTGAGGTTTTCTATTTCTTCCTTTTTTTATAGTCCACTGTTTGCCTTAGTGGTATTTTTCCCCATATTCCACCCTATTATTAACAGCTTATAATAATGATGTATATTTGTTATAGTTCATGTAAGAACATTCTTAGATTTGTACAATTAACCGCAGTCATTGTCCAAAACAGGGTTCACTATGTTATACAGTCCCATGTTTTATCCTCTAGCTTTCCTTCTAGTGACATTCACAACCCAAAACTTCCACTTTTAACCATAACCACATCCATATTTTCACCCATTGAGTCAGTTGCCTTTTCCCCTTTTGATAATGTCATTTAAAGCACAGAAGTATTCAGTCTTGAGGCATTCCCATTTATCTATTTTTTTCTTTCATTGCTTGTGCCTTGGATGTAAAGTCTAAGAAACCACCACTTATCACTAGATCTTAGAGATATTTCCCAACATTTTCTTCTAGGAGTTTTATGGCAATGGTTCTTATATTTAGGTCTTTGATCCACTTTCAGTTAATTTTTGTATAAGGTATGAGATAGGAGGCCTCTTTCATTCTTTTGGTTATGGATATCCAGTTCTCCCAACACCATTTATTGAGGAGACTGTTCTGTCCCAGTTGTCCCAGCCTAGTATAGCCAGTATGTAAACCAGATGGATCATACAGAATGACTGTCAATTAGAAAAAATTAAACAAACTAGCACCACCACTGCATGCTCCAGTTCCTCACATTGCTCAGTTAATAGAACAAAGAGAGGAAGCGTTGGGCACATATCATTTTGTATTAGATTTAGCTAAAGCCTTCTTTAGTATCTCAATAGCTCCTTACAGCCAAAACTAATTTGCTTTCACATAAGAAAAAATGACAACGGAACTTTCAAGAGTTGCTGCAAGGGTACTTCCATAGTCCCACTATATGCCATGGAATGATTGCTGCCAACATATCCAGATGGCCTTGCCCCAGACATGTTGCTATATTTCACTATTCTGATCATATTACATTAACCTCTGATTCTTTCCAGTTATTAGAAACAGCAGCAACTAGCCTGGTAACCTATCTCACTACCTGAAGATGGGCCATGAAGCTATAAGGACTGGGACTTTCAAATACTTGGTTGTTGTTTGGTCTGGTAACCCTCCTGCAGTTCTCAAAGCTGTAAATTATAAAATTCAACAGTTTCCCTGCCCTCAATACCCTAAACAATTAACAAATTTTTGTAGAGTTCTTGGGGTTTTGGCAACTGTTTATACCCCACTTACCCCAAATACTGAGACCCCTATGCCAATTAGTAAAGAAAGGAATGATCTGGATTTGGGGAACATGAGAAGCAGCAGCATTTCAGCAGGCAAAGAGCAATAAAACAAAGACGAACCTCAGGAGTATTAGTACAGGAACAGCCACGTGAATTAGATACAGTGCATTACCCAGAGGGGTATGAATGGGGCCTCTGGCAAAGGCAAGGAAATAAGATTCCTATCAGGCTTCCAGTCCCAATTAGGGTAAGGTGCTGAAACTAGATACAGTCCACTTGAGCAACAACTTTGCACTGCATACAACACCGTTTTACAGACTGAAAGTATCCCAAAAACTCACTGGTTACAGTCAAACATCCATCACTAAAGCACAGTGGATCAAAGAGACCTTCAGCAAACCAGCCGCAGGGAGAGCACAAAGTCAGACTTTGCAATGCTGGCAGGCATACGTGTAACAATGAGGAAGTTTGACAAAACAGCCCCCTAAGTGCCAAACTGCACGCCATATTGGGACTTGTAGAATACACAGCACTTGACTCACTTGGCTGCAATAAAACCCAGCACTGACACCATCTGGATAGAGAGTGGCACTGGACAAAGCAGCCAGTGGGCTGAAATTGAGCTGCATGGCCAGTCCTAATGCATGAAGATAGCCCAACAACCTTTGCACAGATAGTTGTGCCATATATAAAGGATTGACCATGTCACTGATGCAATGGGAACAACAAAACTGGATGATCTTACATAAGCCCCTATGGGGGCAAGAAATGTGGAAACAAACTACAGCTTGTTTAAAGGGTATGGAAGTGTTTTTTTTTTGTGTATCTGCACATACCCTGAAGTCTCTACCAGGTAATCAGCAAGTGGACCAATTGGTCTACCTGTGTGCCTTAGAATAAGTGCTGGTCAAAGATACTGTCACCCGGTTACATTGTAAAGCAGATTACAAAGGGCAAAAGGCATTATGGGAAATAGGATTGCTGCTGAAATACTCAGATGTCCTATCAGCATGTAACCAGTGCCCTATCTGTCAAATGCAGTGACCCCGGCTGATACCTCACCAACAAGGTCAATTAGCATGCTAATCAACCCTGTGCCCAATGGCAAGGAGACTACATTGGTCCATGGCCCGTGTTAGAAGGACACAAATGCGTGCTAACTTGCATGGACATGGAAGCTAGTCTCCCACAAGCCTTCCCTGTGATAAGAGCTACTCAAGAAACTACTATTAGAGGCTTACAGAAACTGAGCACTATGTATGAACTTCCTGCTATGACTGACAGTGACGAAGGCATCCATTTCACTGGCCACGAGATATAAGAATGGGCAGAAGAAAATGACATCTGATGAAATATTCACCTGTCATACAATCCAACAGCTGCCAGACTGATAGAATGCATGAACGAAGTTTTAAAGCAACAATTAAGACTATTAACACCACATAATACTTTAAAAGGTTGGACTAAATATCTCTCACAAGCCATTCAGAACATTAATGCCCACCCATGGGCATCGTGTAGGCCACCTACCAATTACTTACTGCCAGGCCTATTATAACCACAGCTATAATGATCCAAGCAACTATTCCCAACGTGCTCATGGCTAACAAAGGACAAACACATAACATCCTCTGTCCTTTGCCAGAGGACCTGCCCATGAAGTCATCACTTGTCCATTGGCCCTGGTGGTAGAAAGTTTGGAGCCCCTGTGGAAAAGAGTTAGAGCAGGGCCTTGTAGTCAGCCCCTGGATGTTCCACAGTCCACCCACAAGAAGCCACATAACTAATCCAGGGCCCCCAATAAGTAAAGGGATCATCATCCTATCTATATGTGGGGGTCACATGTATCAATCCAACATTGAATATGTTCTACCTATGCACTCAGCTATGGGTGGAAAGCAAGCAGTATTGTAAGTCTGGTAGTTGGCCACAAGGTGGAACTATCCTCAGCCAAACAGACACTATTGCATGTGTCCTTTTAGATGGTTGTTTTGGTTTACGAAAGCTGCTGTTATGCAAAATGCTAGAAATGGATTGGCTTTATAAACAGGGATTTATGAAGTTATAAATTTACAGTTCTAAGGCCATAAAATGTCCAAACTAAGGCATCAACAAGAGGATACCTTCACTGATGAAAGGCTGATGGCACCAGGAACACCTTTGTCAGCTGAGAAGGATGGCTGGCGTCTGCTGGTCCTTTGCTCCTGAGTTCTGGTTTCAAAATGGCTTTCTCCAAGATGTCTCTGGGCTTCTGTCTCTCTTAGCTTCTCTCTCTCAGCTCCTGTGCATCCTTGCTTGTGTTTCTCTCTAAGCGTCTGGGAGTCCTCTCTTAGCATCTCCAGGGCATTCTCTGGGCTTCATCTCTTAGCTTAGCATCTCCAAACATCTTTCTATCTGCATCTGCAAGCGTCTGGGTCTATGTCAGCTCTTGCCTAGGGGCAAATTCTGGATTACATATTGTTCTAGTTTGCTAATGCTGCTGAAATGCAAAACACCAGAGATGGACTGGCTTTTATAAAAAGGGGTTTATTTGGTTACACAGTTACAGTCTTAAGGCCATAAAGTGTCCAAGGTAACACATCAACAATCGGGTACTTTCACTGGAGGATGGCCAATGGCGTCGGAAAACCTCTGTTAGCTGGGAAGGCGCGTGGCTGGTGTCTGCTCCAAAGTTCCGGTTTCAAAATGGCTTTCTCCCAGGATGTTCCTCTCTAGGCTGCAGTTCCTCAAAAATGTCACTCTTAGTTGCACTTGGGGTATTTGTCCTCTCTTAGCTTCTCTGGAGCAAGAGTCTGCTTTCAACGGCCGTCTTCAAACTGTCTCTCATCTGCAGCTCCTGTGCTTTCTTCCAAGTGTCCCTCTTGGCTATAGCTCCTCTTCAAAACATCACTCACAGCTGCACTCAGTTCCCTCTGCCCGTCAGCTCATTTATATGGCTCCACTGATCAAGGCCCACCCTAAATGGGTGGGGCCACGCCTCCATGGAAATCTCCAATCAGAGTCATCACCCACAGCTGGGTGGGGCACATCTCCAAAGAAACACTCAAAGAAATCTAATCAAAATTGATAATGTCTGCCCACACAAGATTACATCAAAGATAATGGCGTTTGGGGGACACAATACATTCAAACTGGCACACATATTCTTAGCTTCTCTCCAAATTATCTCTCTCAGCTTCTCTGAGCTCCTTCTCTCCATGAGCTCTCTCAAGGACTCCAATAAACTAATCAAGACCCACCTTGAATGGGCAAGGTCACACCTCCATGGAAATAATAAGTCTGGCCCACAGTTGGGTGGGTCACATCTCCACGGAAACAACCTAATCAAAAGATCCTACCTATAGTAGGTCTACCTCCACAAGATTGGATAAAAACATCATGGCTTTTGTGGGGTACATAATAGATTAAAACCAGCACAATTATCAAGATTTATTTACCTTTACTTCCCTTAAACTAAACTTATTCTTCATTCTTATGTTTCTTTAGTATTGTCCTTGCCAATGCTTTCCTGGATTGGGTGAACATTTTCGCTGCTGCACATAATAGCATGGGTTGCTGGATCTATGGTGAACTACCCACCTGCAGTCTCTGCTGCAGATGGTATGCCTTGGACTCTGTACCCTGCTACTTTCCTGGACTGGGCCACTTTAGCCTCATGGAAATAAGGAAGTACTATCAGTGACTGTTTGACAGTTCTTTCAATGGGGGCTGTTAGTATCCCCCTCTCACTCTGTTTTCCCATCATAGAATCAAGCAAAAATAAATATCCTAACTCAGATAAAAGAAAGGAACACAGCCAATGTCATTCCCACCTGCCTTACAGTTGGGTACTCAGTGTGGGAAGGTATGGGATGGTTATAGACTGAACAGGGAAAATTAAGTATTCCTGCACCCTTGTATGTAAAACAATTTTAAAATAATGTAAATAGCCCAACAGGACCTAATATAGGATGGTTACCAAAGGAAGCCTGTAACACCATCTGCACACTAACCGCACAAGATTATGGAGGATATCGAGAACACTGCACTATGAAACGGGCATACCCAATGCCCACCAGTTGGCTACGATTATGTAGTAACCACCTATGGCCTTATTTACTCTATAATTTGACTGGCCATTGTACATGGGGAATGGCCTACTTGCCGGGTACCATCCGCACAATACTCTAAGATGTTCATCATAATGTACCCATGCTCAAACATTTATTATGAATAGTTAGATCCATGCCTTGGTTTTATCCCCTCACCATTTTTAGCCCCTGTTCTGGTTTGCTAAACCTGCTGAAATGCAATACCAGAAATGGATTGGCTTTTACAAGGGGGGTTTATTAGTTCATAGATTTACAGTTCTAGGACAATGAAAATATCCCAATTAAGGCATCAACAGGACAATACCTTCTCTGAAGAAAGGCCGATGGCATCTGGGTTCCTCTGTCACATGGGAAGACACATGGCCGGAGCCTGCTAGGCCTCTCCCAGGTTTAGCTTCTGGTTTCTGCGGCTTTCTCCAAAATGTCTCTGGGCTTCAGTCTTAGCCCCTCTCTCTTAGCTCCTGCACATCCTTCCTCGTTTCTCCTGGAACATGTATCTCCAAGCACCTGAGGGTCCTCTCTTAGCTCTTCCAGAGCAAACTGGGTTTCATCTCTTAGCTTCTCTGCAAACATCTTTCAACCTGTATACAAGCATCTGGGTCTGTGTGGGCTTGGAGCTCTCTCTCTCCCTGAGCTCTCTTAAGCACTAAGTAAACTAATTAAGACCCACATGAATGGATGGGGTCATATCTCATGGAAATAATCTAATCAAAAGGTTCCACCCATGACTGGGTGGGCCACATCTCCATGTAAACACCCTAATCAAAAGACCCCACCCACAATAGGTCTGCTCCCACAAGAGTGGATTAAAAGAACATAGACTTTTATGGGGTACATTACAGATTCAAACAAGCACAGCCCCCAAGGAGGAATAATTAGAATAGAAAATCAAGTACAAGGCCTTGCACATCACACAGTCAGAACATGAAACAAAGGTAGATGAGCCATTCAACTCCTTTCAGGAGAAACCCAACAAATCCATAAAACTGTATTTCAAAATTGCATGGTATTAGATACATTAACTGCTGCACAAGGGATATATGTGCCTTCATTAAAACTGAATGTTGTGTATGTGTTCTGGATCAAATGAAGAACATTACTAATGAACTTAATGAAATGTCTAGATAAGTAAAAGCTATCAATTCTCTAAACCAGAATCCTTTCCTTGAACGGCTGCAGTCTCTTCCCACTGTCTGGTGGCATGCATTCATTCAGATATTATCTACATTAGGCATTATATTATGCAGTTGCTGCACCTTCTGCTGCTGCTGTATAATATTAATGCAAGCCTGACTCAAGCCTACTCGTGGAAGATTGGAGGATAAGATTGTAAAGGTCATCAAGATTTCCAGGGATGGAGCATAGGATAAATTGTTTCATTTGTGCAGACCTTGCCCCCCTTGCTTGTTATATCTTGTTCCTGCCTTCCTTCCAGGAATATCTAACCCATCATTAATCTTCTATGAATAGGGAGTACTGAATGCATAGAGCATGACTGGTACACAGGGCTGAATACGCTGGTTGAAACGTAGTATTGTGACTCAATAGTTAAGGGTCTCTGTGCAAAGACCACAGGAAAGTGTATTAAGAAAGGCTATGTGCATACCACTGAAATACCTCTCAAGTCTGTGATTTACTATGCCCCTGGCATTATGCCTTCTTTGTTCTCTACTTATATATACTGCTGCATATCCCCACTTGAATAGAGGAGATCTGTCTCGATTTAGCCGCCGCCCTGGATCATGTCTCCAGTTTATAAGCTTCCTCAAAGAAACAATTACATGAATAGCCTGTGTCTTCCACAGGTGTTCTTTGGGTTTCTCAACAAAGGTGCCAGCACTTTGAGACCTTAAACAGTAGCCCTACAGCTACAGCATGACAATCTTTTGGTGAATTTCTCCTGTGGCTAGCTCACCCCTATTTCAGGGGCATCTGGTTCTGTCCATTTTTGTAACTTTGAAAGGTGCTGCAGGGTGAGGTTTTCAGATTACACCATTGCTGACCTTACATTCAACCCACTACCTTTAACTGGAAGCATCTAGATTTCTTTTTAAAATCATATTTGAAATCCAATACTGAGATCAAGGGGCAGGCCAAGATTCAGAATTCCAAAAGGCTATCTGATGATAATTGAAGCAATAAAGTTAAGGTACACTGTCTACTGTACTTTTCTTCCCAGTCTTTAAAATTTGCCACAATGCCAAGAAGGAAAAAAATATTAGAACTCCAAGAGTCATTACGTAATGATGGTTGGTGATGGGTGGAAGTTGAAACTCGAACTTTTGTAATGTTCGTGTTTTTGTTGTTTTGAAAAGTGATAACAGTTAATGGAAGTGGGGAGACATAGGGACAGACCAGGGGAGAAGAAAAGCATTTTTATTTAGAAATTATTTTCCTAATTGTTATCCACTGGTTACCGTTTCCTTATGGTCTTTAACTTGCATAAAGAAAATCTAATTTAACTAGTAAATAGATTAAACATTAAAATCACTTTTGAAAGTTTTTAAATACCTATTCTAAACTAACATAGATGAAGTCATGCTAGCAAAGTATTCTTTCTTAGAAAGTGAATTCCGAGGTGCATGGAACAAGGAAAACTAGGAGTCATTTTCCTTCAAGACTTGGGCTTCTATCACCAAAGTCAGTCAAACATCTATGGCTTCTAGATTATAAAAGACAATTAGGTAGAGAGTGGTTGGGTGACTGGAGCACTCTCTTACAACATATGCTCAACTATGATTGCTATTTCCCTCAAGGCATCTTTTCTATCACCTCTGGCATGGAAATGTCAGGTAAAAATTCTGGTATAGATAAGGACTTCACAAAACATGCAAATCATGAAGAACTGGGAGGGCAAGTAGGCTCAACTGATTTTCTTCTTGCAGAGCCCAGTTAAAAGCATGAATGAAAATCACAGCAATACTCAAGTATAACAGTTGGTTCAAAAGAACACCATGTCAAGAGTAGTGGGCAGATTCTTCCCCTACACACTCCCTACTAAATTGGAAAATCACATAAAAGAGTGTTTTTCTCACAAGTCTGCTCTGTCCATTGGATTCCTTCTCTCAGGAAACGGTGCTATCATTTAGTTGTTCAAACTACAAACCTGAATGTTGTTCTTGATTCCTTCCTCCCTCCTTCATTCAGTCACTGAATCCTCAATTCTAGGTCCTAAAAATCTGTGGAATCCATCTGTTTCACTACTTCTCCAAGTGTGAACTGCAGAACCCTCTTCTCCCTGCCTTCTGTCTATCCTCTTCAATATAACCAATATTATCTTTCTAAAATGCAAATCTTTACATAAGCTTTAAGAATTTTTAAACTTCCAAATATTTAAGAGGGAGGAACAAAAGCAGTAAGTTTTCCAAGAGTCAGGTGCCACAGATGTATACTTGGGAAAAAGGCCAAAAGAAGTTATCAATTAGTAAAATGCTAGGAGGAAAGAGAAGAGCAGCCTTGGGGCCAGCCTGTGATTTAATCCAATGCTAAAATTAAAGATGGCACAAAAGCTATTTTTAAAATGAGCAAATTGCCTTTCTGGCATATTAAAAATGCAATGGTACTTCACACAATCATTTATATTAAATTTTTCAATTTAATAAATACTTAGTAGAGTGCTCACTATATGAAAGGCACTGGATTATCCCCTTATTTCCAACAGACTCCATTCCCCAAGAGTCTACATCTAAGATAATATCCTCATTACCTTCATTTAAAAACAGATTTATAAAATATTTACAAATGTAATAATATAATGTCTGTGATTTGCTTTAAAATAATTCTGGGAGGACAGATAGTCTAGGAAGGGAAGCAAGGGAAAAACACTCATAAATTGAAGCTCATGGGTTAATTACACTGTTCCCTTTGTGTGTTGTTTTATCACACTGTTCTCTTTATCTAAACTAACCTTTTGGTTGGTTGCATTGCCCTAAAGCAGGATTTCTTAAATTTGACACTCCTGATGTTTTGGTCTGGAAAATTATTGTTGTGGGGAGCTATGCACTATAAGACTAGCCTCTAGCCACTGAAGCTAGTAGCACACCTCCTCTTCCCAAACGCTGACAACCAAAAATGTCTCCAAGTGTCAAATGTCCCTTGAGGACAAAACTGCCCTTTCTGCCCCCCATTGCGAACCAGTGCCGTACTGCAATTAGATGAAAGATGGGTTTTGTTGCCTATTTTAAAGTTCTCAGTAATTTTGCTTAGTTTTATGAATACATTTCCCCAGTTTAAGGCAAGATACCTTAAAATGTGTGTATAACTATTATCATTACTTACAGGAAAAACTTCCTAGTTACAGAATCATAAAAAGATCTTAGTGGTCTGATCTGGTTCAGTGTTCTTGATATGGACCACAGCCCAAGTCTTCAGTTACAGATTCAAGAATTTATGAGTTCTCTATAAGTTTTAAATTGTGTACCTTTTTTAATTATTCAAATCTTTAAAATTTGGGTCATCTGGATGAATTCTTTATAACTGTGTAGGATATCTGTGATAACTGTGTTACAAACATATGAAGTCATTAATTTCCCTCACTATCCTAGGCTAATGAGAAAAGCAGAGAGTTAGGCAATATTTGAGCCAGTGAAGGCCAAATGATATAATTATGCATTGAATAAAAAATTTACAATAGTTTGAATAGAAACAAACTGGTAGGAGAACTAAATTATCATCTCGTGCACAGTAGTCAAGGCAGGCCAATACAAAAGAATCTGTTGGGGTAGCAGGGAATATCATATTCACATTAGGAGCAGCATTTTAGTTTCAGCAAGTCATTATCATCCATCAGAGTAATGCTGTTAATTGGTTGGTTTTGTGGTTTTGTTTTTTACTCCATTTGTAAATTTGTTTTGGTTTTATAGTTCTACCCAGACTATATAGGCAGAGGGAGCTTCTCGCCAGCCTTATATTGATCCATACTATGGCTAAGTATAAAATTTGAAAACAAAACAAAACAAAAGCAATGTAGTTAAATGAACACTTGGAACAATGTCTCTTTAAAAGGATCTGCACATTACTCAAATTCTAGAAATTGTGGATCTAGTCCAATACCTTCATTTTATTCACAGGAAACTGAAGTCCAGCAGTATTAGCAATTTGTCCAAAGTTACACACCTAATCATCGGCAAAAAGAGTATTAAAACTCCAGGTCTTGACTCCCAGGGGTGTAAATCTCCCGGGCAACGCAGGATATGACTCCTGGGGATGAATCTGGACCTGGCATCATGGGATTGAGAACATCTTTTTGACCAAAAGGGGGATGCGAAATGAAACAAAATAAAGCTTCAGTGGCTGAGAGATTCCAAATGGAGTCGAGAGGTCACTCTGGTGGACATTCTTACGCACTACATAGATAACACTTTTTAGGTTTTAATACATTGGAATAGCTAGAAGTAAATACCTGAAACTACCAAACTCCAACCCGGTAGCCTTGACTCTTGAAGATGACTGTATAACAATGTAGATTACAAGGGATGACAGTGTGATTGTGAAAACCTTGTGGATCGCACTCCCTTTATCCAGTAGCATGGATTGATGAGCAGATAAATGGGGACAAAATGAAAAACAGGGTGGGATGGGGGGTATGATTTGGGTGTTCTTTTTTATTTTTATTTTTTATTCTTATTCTGATTCTTTCTGGTGTAAGGAAAATGTTCAAAAATAGATTGGGGTGATGAATGCACAACTATATGATGGTACTGTGAACAGTTGATTGTACACCATGGATGATTGTATGGTATGTGAATATATATCAATAAAACTGAATTAAAAAAATAAAAAAAAAGAAGCCAGTCACAAAAGACCCCATATTGTATGATTCTATGACAGAAATATCCAGAACAGACAAAGCCATAGAGATAAGTAGATTAGTGATTGTTTAGGGCTGGAAAAATTAAAGAAAAATGGGGAATGCTGATAATGAGTAATGGGTTTTCTTTTTAGAGTGATGTAAAAATGTTCTAAAATTGATTGTAATAATAGTTGGACAACTCTGTGAATAAACTAAAAACCACTGAATTATATACTTTAAATGGGTTAATAGTATGATTTGTGAATTATATCTCAATAAAGCTGTTTTAAAAATCCACAATTCTTAAAAAAACACAAATACTATATTTCATCAATACTAAGACATTTTTACATATTTAACATCTCTGAAAAATAAATGCACTTCCTTTTCAATGGAATTTTACAAGCTCTGACAATAAAAGATCAATTGTGACATAGCTGTCATTGTGCAAAAAAGTACTTGGTTTTATTTCCCTTGACATATCTGGTCAACTGCAACCCCATCATTTCCTTAAATAAACCATGTAAAGTCTATTTTAGGAGGAAATTTGAGTACTGTTTGTTGTTTGAAAACATTCCACTAACACCATGTTCAAGACAGTGCCAGCATCAAAAAGTGCAGAACATCAGAAGCTTGGAAGAAAATTCAAGAGACAATAGTATAGTATTTTCTAACACAGGATGATATGAATAGAAAAACATGTACATGAACAACTCTGGGTAAAAAAAAAAAAAAAGATTCACTAGTCTTGGGCTCTGAATGGGAAGAAGTTTTAAGGTTACCTCAAGTAGTTTATTTCACTTACATGTTTCCTTTTTATGTGTGTTGAAGAGTGATATATAATCTTTTTAAATGCCTAAGTTTTTCAATAATCATAAAAAAAATTGTGAATGAATCATTATTCACAGTTTAATGATTTACTGGTACATAAAATAAAGGTATGTCTTACAACTGATGGTTTCTTAGAGGCAATGAAATATGGAATATTAGTAATAACAATGAGAATGGACTAAACTCTCTATTTAAGAGGCTGAAATTGTCGTCTTGCTAATTTAGGGAGTTCCCATAACAATCTTCTGAGACTGTATTATGACCAACCATAGTGCAGACACACAATATTACAAAAAGGGGTTGATACCTTCAGCACCTAGTATAAAGTTCAAGATTCATTTTTCCCAATTCTAATTTCATGGATTTTAACATGAATATTAATTCCTAAACTCACTGGGATTATATAAAGATCTTAAAAATAAGAGATGAATGATCAGAGTCCCTTATATAGAAGTTCTTTAGAACCTCATTATTATTGACTATAAAACAGAGTTTTGAAGAAGGCATGTCTATCCTGCAACCTGCACAAGAGAAGTTAATTACTAAAATACCAAAGTGATTCAGAGTCAAGTAGTTTCACATAAGAGGCTTTGCAAAGATTCCACAGATAGCATTTAAGAAAGATACTATGGGAGCTAAGATGGCAGCATATAGAGGAGTGGAAGACTGTTAATCCCCCTTTGGAACAATTCATAAATGACCAAAAAACTAGTAAATAACCTGGAATAACTGCAGGGAGACAAAAGTGACTGTCCACTCATCATTTACCAACCTGAATTGGGAGGAATGCCCAAGATCACAGCATAAAACCTGTAAGTAAAACTGCAGACCTGCGCTGAGAGCCGAGAGTCGAGAGCCCCTCCCTCATGGAAGCCTCGCAGTGCTAGAGAGCAGCACTCTCTCAGCCCAGCTCCAACTGGGGTTTTAATGTTAACTGCTCAATACAGACAGCGAATGCTCAAGAAGCAGACAGAGGCTTTTGGTGACAACTGACCTTGGGAGAGTCGGGGGACATATCTGTCTCAGGATGGGGAGCCCAGAGGATCGGGTGCTATCTCTGGCTGACAGGTGAATTTGGGAGCTTTCTCTCCCTTTCTCTCTCTCTGGAGAAAACCTCAGCCATTTTCAGCTCCCAGCGCTTTGCAGTAAAGAAAGCCTCAGCCATTTTAAAATCAAAACACTTTGATCAGCAGAGTCAGAAAAACAAAGAACTTATGGATATGCAGATAACCTCTCTGGAGGGGGCATAGCTTCCCAAGAGGAAAGGGAGGGGCCCAGCTCTACTGCCTGCCTTTAGGAACCAGACCCTAAAGCCTGGGGGGAGGAGACCCACAGGACACACCCTCTTACACCAGCCGTGACAGGCGGACAGGTGTACCTGCCAGCCAGAAAAGCACAAATGTGTCAGTCCTCTAAGAAAAACCATCAGGGAAACCGGATACTGAATATTTCCTCCTTCTGTGACCTGAGCCTGTTTTCGTCTGGGAAAACCTGATTGGGGTGGCCTAGGAGGTCAGACGCCTAGACAACAGAAAACTACAACCTACACTAAGAAAAATGAAGTTATGGCCCAGTTAAAGGAACAAACGTATACTTCAACTGAGATACAGAAATTTAAACAACTAATGCTAAATCAATTCAAAAAGTTTAGAGACGATATCGCAAAAGAGATAGAGGCTGTAAAGAAAACACTGGGCATATATAAGGCAGAAATCAAAAGTTCAAAAAAACAACTAGTAGAATCTATGGAAATGAAAGGCACAACACAAGAGATGAAAGAGGCAGAAGAAAACACTCAGGAACTGGAGAACAAAACATCTGAAAGCCTACACGCAAAGGAGCAGATGGAGAAAAGAGTGAAAAAATATGAGCAACATCTCCGGGAACTTAAGGATGAAACAAAGTACAAGAATGTACATATCATTGGTGTCCCAGAAGGCGAAGAGAAGGGAAAAGGGGCAGAAGCAATAATAGAGGAAAAACTCAATGAAAATTTCCCATCTCTTATGAAAGACATAAAATTACAGATCCAAGAAGCGCAGCATACTCCAAATAGAACAGATCTGAATAGGCCTACGCCAAGACACTTAATAATCAGATTACTAAATATCAAAGACAAAGAGAGAACCCCGAAAGCAGCAAGAGAAAAGCAATCCATCACATACAAAGGAAGCTTAATAAGACTATGTGTGGATCTCTCAGCAGAAACCATGGAAGCAAGAAGGAAGTGGTGTGATATATTTAAGATACTGAAAGAGAAAAACCGCCAACCAAGAATCCTATATCCAGCAAAGCTGTCCTTCAAATAAGGGGGAGAGCTCAAAATATTTTCCAACAGACAATGAGAGACTTTGTGAACAAGACACCCGCCCTACAGGAAATACTAAAGGGAGCACTACAGAGTGATAGGAGAAGACAGGAGTGCATGGTTTGGAACACAATTTTGGGAGATGGTAGCACAGCAATGTTTAAGTACACTGAACAAACAGAACTATGAATATGGTTGGGAGAGGAAGGTTGGGAGCATGTGAGACACCAGAAGAAAGGAGGAAAGATAAAGACTGGGACTGTGTAAAACTTGGTGAAATCTAGAGTATTCAACAATTGTGATAAAATGTACAAATATGTTCTTTTACGAGGGAGAACAAGCAAATGTCAACCTTGCAGGGTGTTAAAAATGAGGAAGCATTGGGAGAGGGATGCAATCAACGTAAACTAGAGACTGTACCTAACAGAATCATTGTATTATGCTTCCTTTAATGTAACAAAGGCGATATACCAAGGTAAATGCAGATAAGAGGAGGGGGTAGGGGAGGCATGTTAAACACTTGACATTGGTGGTGGTGTCTGACTCTACTCTACTTTGATTTAAGGTTCATTTCTTGTTGCTGCTTCCTAGCTGTCATTTTTTTTTCTTCTTTCTTTTGCCTCTCTACCTTCTTTGACTCTCCCCCTTGCCTTGTGAAAGAAATGTAGATGCCCTTATATAGACCCTGGTGAAGGTGGTGAACACATAAATATGTGACCATACAGAGAACCATCGATTGTTTACTTAGGATGGAATGTATGGTGTGTAAACAAAACCATCTTAAAAAAAAAAAAAAAATGGGTTGATGACAAAACCTCGAGGGCAATATACTGAGTGAAATAAGCCAGACACATAAGGACAAATATTGCAGGGTCTCACTGATAGGAACTAATTATAATATGTAAACTCATAGACATGTAATATAAGGTACCAAGATATAGGACGAGGCTTAAGAATGGGGAGTGGTTGCTTAGTATGAGCAGAATATTCAACTAGGATGAACTTAAATTTTTGGAAATGAACAGAGGTGCCGGTAGCAAGATGTGAGAATAACTAACAGTGCTGAATGGCACGTGAATGAGGTGGAAAGGGGACGCTCAGAGTCATATATGTCACCAGAAGGAAAGTTGGGGGTCAAAAGATGGGAACGTATAAAACTGAATCCTAGGGTGGGCAATGTCCATGATTAACTGTACAAATATTAGAAATCTCTTCCATGAACCACAACAAATGTATGACAATACAATTAGAAGTTAAAAATAGAGGGGCATATAAGGAAGAAATATATTCCTATTGCAAACTATATACTACAGTTAGTAGTATTTCAATGTTCTTTCATAAACAGTAACAAATGTACTGTACCTACTACGAGTCAACAATTCAGGGGGGTTGGTTAGGGATATGGGAGGATTTGAGTTTCCTTTCCTTTTTTTTCCCTTTTTTTTTCTTTTTTTTCTTTTTTCATCTTTCACTTTATTTCTTGTCTGGAGTAATGAAAAGGTTCTAAAAATTGAACAAAAACTAAGTGTGGTGATGGATGCACAGCTGTATGAGAGTACCAGGGGCAAATGACTGTACACTTTGGATCTTTGGATAATTGTATGGTATCTGAAAAATCCCAATAAAAACCAAAAAGGAGGAAAAAAAAAAGAAAGTTACTATGGTAATTTTGTTTTATGCAGAAACAGATGAAAGTTTTAAAAATGAATCAGTCATTTTTATTTTTTCTTGTTTTTTTTTCTCCAGTTCAAAATTAGCTACTCTTTATTTCCCAATACTCTTTTTTCATCTTCAGAACTTCACTCAAATAGATCATACAACTTGTTTTAAGAATCTTGACATTTTCTATATCCACTTAGAGGATTTTTTAAAGTTGATCTTATATCTAACAACTGTCTTAAATTTAAAGTCAAGAGTGTAACAAGAGGAAGATGAAACAACCAGTACAAAACTTCCCAAATTGAACAAACTTCTGTCTATTCATATACTCTCATTAATTCTTAGAACAACTCTGAATTTTTATTTTCACTTAACAGATAAGGAAACTAAACTTCAGAAACCTTTAGTGATTTTACCAAGGTCACTCAAGGAAAAAAAAAAAAAAGGCAGACTCAGAATTCAAATATAAATCTTAATATGTTAGAGATAAAAAAGCTGAAATTTGATACTAAAACCCACAGATACAGTCAAATCAAAATTATAATTTGATTAAAAGTGTTCCATTCCCCTAGACAGATTTGGGGTCATATATGTATTTTTTAATGCAATTTTATTGAGATATATTCACACAGCATAGAAACCATTTGAGGTATACAATCACTGGTTCACAGTATCATCACATAGTTGTCATACAGCCCCATGATCAAATTTAGAACATTTTCATTACTCCAGAAAAGAAATAAAAATAAAAAAGAAAACCCCAATTCTCCCATATTATTGACCTATAGTACTAGTGTGGTATCTTTGTTACTGTTGATGAAAAAATATTATTTAATTATTGTTAACTATAGTCCATACTTTTTAATAGGTACATTTTTTCCCCATATACCCTTCTATTATTAATCTTTATAATAGTGTTGTGTATCTGCTCTTGTTCATGACATAACTTTTTTTTTTATCTGTACAGTTAATCACGGACATTGTCCACCACAAGATTCACTGTGTTATCCTTTCCCATGTTTTAATCTCTACTTTCCTTCTGGTGACATACATGACTCTAAACTTCTCCTTTTCACACACTCAGACACCATTTGGCACTGTTAATTATTCTCACAATAACATGCTTCCTTCACCTCTGTCCATTTCAAACAGTTAAGCTCCCCCTAGTTACAAATTCTGTACATATTTAAGCAACTGGTCCCTTTGAGTTATATTTTTGACTGAGATATGGGGCATGGTCTACTCTAAGACATGCAATTGCCCTGAAGTAGGCTAAGTAGATTTATATTAATTATTCCCTACTGCATACAATCTTAACTGAAAGGCACAATTGCTATTTAAACATTCCGTAGTTTTAAGCAGTGCATGAAGAACTCAGTCCAGATGGTGAACAGAATCTATTCAGGCACATATGCTACAGCACATTATGTCACCTTTCAGCTACCAGACCAACCACCAACTCATCTTTCAAAATAGCTGGAATTCCCTAGCTATATAACACATTACAGCTCTATATCCACAAGGAAAAAACGACATGTCTACATGTAAATTCCACTCCCAATCAGCAATCATCCCTCCTGGAGTATTTTCTATATCTCCAAGTAACAAGTTTCTTCTGTGGTGAAGATTATACCGTCCATTAAATTGAATAATGGACTATTTGGCTAGCCAGAAACTGGCTCAATTACTATAGCATAATGAAGGAAGAGAACATAAACTGGAACAGACTTCTAAATGCTCTGATTTCTTAAATCATTTAGTAGAACTGAAAGCCATAGGGCAGGAAAAGGCAAACTATGTGGCCGGTCAACATTATGCAACAGCAGAATGGATGCCAAAGGGAAAAAGAAAAAGCTTGCTCTTTGGAATAGAAAAATCTAACAGTTCAACCTAAAACTGTATTGCTTACTTACTGATGCTAAATGGATTCTTTTAGAGAAGGAAAAGAAAGAATTTACGTTATTTTTCTACAAAGTTCATTTTCTTTTCTTTTTTCCAGGAGATGGGAAGGCAGTAAAGGGAAAGGGCGAGGAATATTACTGTTACCTTACATCTCTCAAGCCTTTCTTTCTGTATTCCCCTATCCCCGATAGTATGACCCAGGCAACTAAGCCAAAAACTTAATCAACTGAATTATACATAAAGATACCTGAATTCTAACAACAGCCTTCTCACTGGCTCTACCTCCATTCTTATTCCCCCTTCAGACAACTGCCAGAATGATCCAACCAAAGTGAAATATGATGTCACTCCCCAGTTTCAAATACTTCAAAGGCATAGCGTTGCCTATATGATAAACTCAAACAACCAAGCACAGCACGCGAAGTTCCACCACAATCAAAACCTTCTCTCTCCCTTTCCACCATCTCATACTACATCTTGAAGCAATTCACGGTTCCTTTAAATAAATTGTTTAAAAAAATTATTACCTCAATAAAGCTGCTTAAACACACAAAAAAGCCAAGCTATTTCACACCTCCATGTATACTCTACACAGTTCCCCTTAACTCAAATGCTTTTCCCTCACTCACCTTAAGGCATCCAGCAGACACCTCTCCACACTCCCCACCTACCCTTAACCCAATTCAAGACGCAGCCAATCTCCTCTTGGAAGTTTTTCCTGAACCCCCAAACAGGGTTAACATTCAACTTCTATTCTTCCTTTGTTTCTTGGATGGGTAGACAGAAAAGTGGTTCCCAAACATGTTCACACCATAATCCTCTGAACCTGTGACTGTGTAACCTTACGTGGCAAAAGGGACTTTGCGATGGTCAAGGTTAAGGGCCTAGAGGTGAGGAGATACAGCCTAGATTATCCAATATGCCCAATCAAATCAAATGAATCCTTAAAGTCTTTCCCAATGCAGAGAAGCAGAGACATAGCAGTGTGAGAAGAATGCAACCCACCGCTGCTAGCTTTGAAGATGGAGGATGGGGAAGCCAGAGAATGTGTGTGCCCTCTAGAAACTGGGAAAGGAAATGAAACATATTTTCCCTTAGAGGCTCCAGAAAGGAGCACAGCCATGCTGACATTTTCATTTTAGACCATGAGACCCATATCAGATTCTGACCTACAGAACTGTAAGAAGATAAGTTTATGTCGTTTTAAGCCACTAAATTTGAAGTAATTTATATTAGCAATAAAAAACTTGAGGACAATTTTATGACTTTTTATCACTGTCTATGTCTGTTCCCTGACAAAATCATAATCTTCTAGAGGGCAGGAACTCTATCTTACTTTATATATTTCCAGCACTTAGCACAGTTCCCGTCTATAGAAGTGCTCAATAGGAACTGATATGTGTTCATAATTTAATTCCAAACATCCTATTACTATAATTATAACATTTTTCTTCAATCTAGAATCTTAATTTGCAAAATGAATTGCTTTCCTTCACATCAGTCATTCCAGGTTCAGAGATCTATTAATACTAATTTATTTCTTCTGACTTGCCTACCTTTATTAATAGCACAATTACTCACTTTCTGTGACCCAGTCTTTCCATGGAACTTTTTATTTTATTTTATTCTTATGTTCTTATTTTATATCAGATATCATTTTTAAATAATAATATATATTGTCATCAGGAACATATTTTTAATTCTATCAAGTCCAAGATCCATTAAGAACTGTTTTATTTGTTCACAGCATTTAAATTTAGGTCTCCTGAATACCTGACAAAATAAATTAGTACTATAAGTTCACCTCTTAAGTCAAGGATTTAGATTTAGAAATATTCAGAAAGTACCAAAGTCATTGTGTAACCCTCTAAAATTGACAATTATTATTTTCCAGTCTTCAGAGACAGAGTCAATAGTCCACAATGATAAGAGCTAACATATTTTTGAGGGCATAATACTTGCCCATCTCTGTGTTAATTGTTCTACAAGTATTCTTATTAATCTTTAATGACCCTAAGAAGTTGACTCTATATATTACCCACACTTTGAGGAAGAGAAGAAGACATTTCAGAGGAATGAAGTATCTTGCTCAAGATTAATTATAGAGCTCAAAAGTAGTAGAGTTAGGAATTAAAACTCAGAGTCAATTAAAGAGTTAAAAAGAAGTCAATTTCTTAGAACAATATTTAGATAGCTTAATCTACTAATCAAAAATAGAGTTTGAGAAATGCAGAAACATCAATCTTCACATTTGACAAAGAGCTTTCAGAAGGCATGGCAGTGGCTATCAAAAAATGCCAAAAATGCCAAAAAGCATCATGTGACAAGGTGAGAAAAGGTACTCTGGTCATCAGATGCCTTCATTTTCTTTGCACCTTAGAATCTGTTTTCCAAGTCAAATACAGGTCTGCAAAACATACAATAGCCCTGGATGATTTTCTTATCAACTGTGTCCTAAATAACTCAGAACTGTTACTTTCATTCTTTGGGATACACAAGGTAAACAGATTCTAAATTTCAGGCTTATTTTGTGGTTTAAGATTGGTTCTATATGCAACACAAACCTCTGGTTTAGCATCTTCTATTGCCTCTCATTACTAATGTTCAGCCTTTTACACAAGCTTAAAAATGGACTACAAAACGGTTGTAGTATTCATCTTTGTTCCAACTTCACCAATTAATTCTGCAATCTTAAGACACTTCATCAAGACAGTTAGCTAACCCTCTGGTCCTTGGTTTCCTCATTCATAAAATGAGCAAGTTGGGTTAGATGAAGTCTGAAATCTTTTCCTAATTCTAACATCGGAGGATGGTTAATCTTTGCACCCTGTCTGTCATTGTAATCCCAGTACATCTGGTAGAAACACATAAGGAATTGGTGCATAAACAAAAAGCTTCAGAGGGACTATTTGAATCTTAGTCTTCTTACTTCCTAACTATAAGATCTTGGGCAAGTCTCAGTTTCCTTTTCTGTAAAATAGGGGCAAAAATATCAACCACTTGGGGTTCTTGTGAAGATTACATTTTAAAAATTCATCTAAAATAATGCCCGGTGCTTAGGAAGGACTCGCTAATTGTTCCTTTCACTTAAAGTGTGACTTAAGTATTAAAACCAGGTTTGTTTCCTTTTAATTGTGATAGTATATGTACAATGGAAGAGTCCCCATTTTAACCACTTCCAAGCATAGGATTTAGTATCATTAATGCATTAATGACATTCACAAGCTGTGCCACTGTCACCACCATCCATCACCAAAACTTTTCCATTACTCCAAACAGAAACACTACACCATTAAGCATTAACTCCTTATTCCTCCTCTGCCCTGCCCCCGGTAACCTGTAATCCACTTTCTATCTCTATGAATTTTCATGTTCTAGGTATTTCATATAAGTGGAATTATACAATTTTTGTCCTTATGAGTGTGGCTTATTTCACTCAACATGATGTCTTCAAGGTTCATTCACATAGCATGTATCTGAATTTCATTCCTTTTTACAGTAGAAGAAAAATTCCATTGCATGTATAGATACCACATTTTGTTTATTCATTCATCTGTTGATGGATACTTGTTGCAGACAGGTTTTTTAGGGAACCATTTCTGGAATCAAGATTTTAAAGCTTTATAGGATTTAAAGATGATATAGCATCAAGTGTACCACCTTAATTTTGTACTAGGAGTTTTTTATTTTAAAACAAATTTGACAGAACTCACTTAAACCTCATGCCAAGTTTCTAAGATGAATAGTAGTACCATTACTCTAGGTAGAGGTCTCAAAGCCAAGAAAATAGATGGTTTAGTTATAATCAGCCTTATGGTTTTGTGATTTCTGTTTTAGAGAAAGCCAAAAAACTGGCAACCTTAGCATTTTAACAGGCCAAGTCATGGCTTATTTCTTGACCAACACTCATTAATAACCCTGTTCAACAACAGACAAGTTGGAGTTGCATAATTATTTCCAGTAACTGAAAGCCGCCTATACATGCTTTCATAGGGAGAAGAAAAGAGAAGTGGATAGTTTTAATAATTATATATTTCATTTTCTCTGTGTGGCAGAGTTCTTACAGATTACCTCTCTGGGTACTAAATATCTGTATTACATGGCATTAAGGGTAGCTTCAAAGAATATTCCCTCCACATCCCCACTTTTTTTGGCCAAAATTCTTTAGTGGGAAAAGTTTAGGCTTGTATTTGGTAAGTCTTAGTCCTCAGACCTTTTTGGTTAAAGTTTAAAAAGAACAACTAAGTGAAGTTTTATGGCTGGTATTTGTTTTTGTTTTTGTTTTTTTAACAACTTTTATCCTTTAGCACTGATATGCAGGCTGACGCCTCTAGAAAAAGTGAAAAACTTCCTATTCAAATATAGCAGTTTTTACAGAGTTTTCTATGTGTTTTGTTGTTGTCTTTTGTTTTGTTTTGCAGGGCAGACAGGTAAAGAAAAGGGAGATGGATCATACTGGGCTTCCAAATTTAATTTTCTACAAAAAAGATGCTCTTCATGAAAGCATCAAAAAAGAATAAAGTAACTATAAAATATGTACAAATGAACCTAATAAGAAAATGAAAGAAGACCTAAATAGAAAAGTATACCATGTTCCTGGATAAGACTTAATAGTTAAAAAATCAATTCTCCCAAATTTATGTATAAATTCAGTGCAATTACACCCCTCCCAATCCCAATAAGATATTTCATAGAATTATAATGTTTTAAATATGAATTCATTTCAGAGAAGAGTAATGAGATGGAAAGCTTCCCAATTCATTTTTACCAAGTCAGAATATCCTGATACCAAAGCCTGAGACAGAACCAAACAATAAAATAAAACAAAAAGTAGAAACAAAAAACTGAAATTATAGGCAACTCTCATAGGAATGTAAAAATTCTAAACATAAAATATTAGCAAACTGAACTACCACAGTATTTTTTAAAATATGCCAAATGGGTGAATTTTTTCATTCACAATCTATCAGCCTTATGTAAAGGGTTACATTTATTAGCTCATTACTTTTACTGCTATTGTTTAAAATTGTCCTGAGTATTCAAGCCAATGTGATAATACAAGGGAAAAAAGAAAGAAATATTGGTCCATAATTATATCTCTTCTTTTAACTTTCAGAACTCGTCTATACTTGAGCGCTGGTCCTAGGTCTGTTTTCCCAGTGGTCCATTTTCTCTTTCCCTCCTCTGTTCTGTCTTTGCAGGGGGCTCCTGGGTCAGCTGATTTCTCACTAGGTTCAACCAAAAGAAGACACTGGGGGTGGGAGAGGAGGATGGAAAAATGAACTAGGGGAGGGAGAAGCCAGGATATTTTTCCCAGGTCCCATTTGCCTTGGGTGGCTTCTTGGGCAGCAACTGTGAGTGCTCCAGGGATTTAGCTTCTATTAAATGTTCCTGGATCCTGGGCTCTAACACTACCATGTCCCTGTGTTTCCTCAGCTGGAAGGAGTGGTATACTGGTATTGGCTGCCTGCTGCTAATCTGTAAATTACCTCACCAACTCCAGTTTGGCTCTTAGTTCCTTCATTACCTAGGTTATAAATTTTCCTGCATCAAATTCCTTCTGCTATAAATACCTGAGGTGGAATCTGCTCTTCTAGTGATACCCGGACTGATAAAATCACTTACTATTTAGAGTTTTTTGATATGTTCATTAGTTTTTTGATATATTTATATTCTTTAATATGGTCCTTTGACAAGTAAAAAGCAGAAGCTTGAGTTCATGGGCTCTGAGATCAAAATGTTGACTTCTTAGGGCATATGCTAAAATGAGGATGGGGAGTGGGGAGGGGGCAAAAAAGGAGATGGGGCAAGTCAGAGAATAAAATGGATGGCAAAAGCTACATGTAAACAGCTTGGATGTTCCTCAGAAAGTTAAACATAGAATTACCATATGACCCAGTAATTCCACTTTTAGGTATATACTCAAAAGAACTGAAAACAGGTACTCAAATAAAAACTCGCACACAAATATTCACAGCAGCACTATTCACAATAACCAAGAGGTAAAAACAAATGTCCATCATGGGATGAGTGGTTAAACAAAATGTGGCATATCCATACAATGGTAGTCAGCTATAAAAAAGAATGAAATACTGATATATGCTACAACATGGATGAATGTCAAAAACATAAGTGAAAGACACTAGACTTAAAAAGGTCACATATTACATTTTTATGAAAGATCCACAATAGACAAATACATAGAATTAGAAAGCACAAGTAGGAGGGAAGGATACATAGGGGGATAACTGCTTAATGTGTCCAAGACTTCCTTCTGAGGTGACGAAAATGCTTTGGAACTAAACAGTGGTGACAGCAGCACAACACTGTGAATGTAGTAAGTCTCAATGAATTGCGCACTTTAAAATGGCCAATTTTATGTCACGTGAATTTTAACCCACTATAAATACATACATACAGACATACATACACACACGCAGGTAACCTGCTAGCTGTGTCAAAGTAATGCCAAATCAAGGAGTTAATCTGAGCTCTTGTTTGAATATAGCAAATGCACTATTAAAAACAGGTCAGACCAGTGGACGGGGAAGATGGCGGCATAGAGAGGAGTGGAAGCTAAGTAGTCCCCCTGGAACAACTACAAAAAAAACAGAAACAACTAGTAAATAATCCAGAACAACTGCGAGGACCAAACAAGACCGTCCACTCATCATACACCAACCTGAATTGGGAGGAATGCCCGAGGACACAGCATAAAATCTGTAAGTAAAACCTGCTAGGGAGGGGGTGCAATGGGAAGATTTAGGCTGTATATATGTTTCCACAACTGAAAAAAAAAAAAAGACAGTCTAAATAGGTGACAATTGAATGCCAAGGATGAACTTGGATGGGATTGGAGGATAGAGGACAGGTGGCTCAAAGGGACACAGTTGAGACATAAGGAAAAGGAAATATAGAATGTAAGCTTCGTATCATTGTTGAATCTTTTGTACTTCTTAGCTGCGCTTAATGGGATTCCATAAAAGAATGTTCTTGTTTATGGGAAGTGCATACGTGAACTATAGTGTATGTTCAAGGATGTGTGCAGCTAGCTTTCATATGTTCAGAAGACAGAGCAATAGATGATGGATGACAGATAGGGAGGGAAAGAAATAGCGATGTGACAGCATGTTAAAGTTGGTAGATTGGGCTATCGGGGGAGGGGGGTCAGGGTATGATGGAATTCTGTGTATGGGGTTAGTATTGTTTTTGCAACTGTTCCTATAACTTTGAATTTATTTCAAAATTTAAAAAAAATGGCATTCTCCAAAAAAAAAGAAAAAAAAAATTGAATCAGTAATCAAACATCTCCCAATAAGCCCAGGACCAGATTCAGAGGTAAATTCTACCTACTTTTCCAAGAAGAATTAATACCGATCCTGCTCATTCTTCCAAAATATTGAAGAGGAGAGAATATTACCTAACCTATTTTATAAGGTCAACAAAATCCTAATACCAAAGAAAAGAAAACTGCAGACCAATTTCACTTATGAATATACTTGAAAAATCCTCAACGGCACATTAAAATAATTATACACCATGATCAAGCGGGGTTTATCCAAGGTATGCAAGGGTGGTTCAACACAAGAAAATCAATTAATGTAATACACCACATTAATAGAATGAAGGGGAAAAACCACATGACCGTCTCAATTGATGCAGAAAAGACATCTGACAAAATCCAACATCCTGTCTTGACAAAAACACTGAGAAAAACAGGAATAGAAGGAAACTTCCTCAACAGGATAAAGGGCATATATGAGAAACCCACTCCTAACATCATCCACAATGATGAAAAACTGAAAACTTTCCCTCTAAGTTCTGAAACAAGATAAGGATGCCCACTATCACCACTGTTATTCAGTATTGTACTGGAAGTTTTAGTCAGAGCAAGTAAGGAAGAAAAATAAATAAAAGGCATGCAAATTAGAAAGGAAGAAGTAAAACTTTCACTATGTGCAGATGACATGATCCTACATATAGAAAGTCCTGAAAAATCTACAACAAAGCTACTAGAGATAAGAAAAAAATTCAGCAAAATGGCAGGGTACAAGATCAACAGGCAAAAATCAGTAGTGTTTCAATACACTAATAATGAGTAATCTGAGGATGAAATCAAGAAAAAAATTCCATTTAAAATAGCAACTAAGAGAATCAAATATCTAGGAATAAATTTAACCAAGGATGTAAAGGACTTACACATGGAAAACTACAAAACTTTTGCTAAAAGAGATTAAAAAAAAATCTAAATAAATGGAAGGACAGTCCATGTTCAAGGACTGGAAGACTAAATATTAAGATGTCAATTCTACTCAAAATGATTTACAGATTCAAAGCAATTCCAACCAAAATTCCAACAGCCACGCTGCAGAATAGGGAAGTCAACTGTCAAATTTATTTAGAAAGGTAAAGGGCCCCAAATAGCCAAAACCATCTTGAAAAAGAAGAATGAAGTTGGAGGACTACATTTCCTGACTTTAAAACATTACAAAGCTACAGTGGTCAAAACAGCATGGTACTGGCATAAAGACAGATATTCTGACCAATGGAACAGAACTGAGTGTTCATAAATAGACCCTTTCATCTATGGACAATTGATCTTTGATAAGGCAGTCAAGCTGACTCAACTGGAACAGAGCAGCCTCTTCAACAAATAGTGCTTGGAGAACTGGATAGCCATATCCAAAAGAATGAAAGAGGCCCCCATCTCATACTTAATACAAAAATTAATTCAAAATGGATCAAAGACCTAAACATTAGTGCTAAGACCATAAAACTTCTAGAAGAAAATGTAAGGAAATATTTTAAATTATCTTGTGGTAGGAGGTGGTTTCCTAGACCTTACACCCAAAGCGTGAGCAATGGAAGAAATAGATAAATGGGATCTCCTCAAAATTGAATACTTTTGCACATCAAAGGACTTTGTCAGGAAAGTAAAAAGGCAGCCTACACAATGGGAGGCAATATTTGAGAACCACCTATCCAGAATATATAAAGGGATCCTAAAATGACAAAAAAAGACGAACAACTGAGTTTAAAAATAGGCAAAAGACATGAACAGATGCTTTTCCAAAGAGGAAATACAAATGGCTCAAAAACATATGAAAAGATGCTCAACTTCACTAGCTATTAGGGAAATACAAATCAAAACCACAATGAGATATCACCTATTAGAATAGCCAGTATCAAAAAAAGCAGAGAATTACAAGTGCTGGGAAAGGATGTGGAGAAATAGCACACTTATTCACTGTTGGTGGGAATGCAGAATAGTGCAATCACTCTGGAACATAGTTTGGCGGTTCCTCAGGAAGCAAAGTATAAAATTGCCATATGATCCAGCAGTCCCACAACTAGGTATATACTCAGAGGAACGAAGACAGGGACACAAACGGACATTTGCACACTGATGTTTATAGTGGCATTACTCATGACTGCCAAGAGATGGAAACAGCCCAAATGTCCATCAACAGAAGAGTGGATAAACAAACTATGGTATATAGATATGATGGCATATTACACAGCTGTAAGACAGAATCAAGTCATGACACATGCAACAACGTGGATGAACCTTGAGGACATTATGTTGAGATAAATTAGGCAGAAACAAAAGAACAAGTACTGTATGGTCTCATTAATATGAACTAACTATAATGAACAAACTCTTGAGAGTGAAAGTCAAGAATGCCAGTTATGAGGAGATAGGAAGAGGGTAGAGATTGGGCATTTGATGCTGAAGGAGTACAGAATGTTCAACAGGATTGACTGTAAAGGTCCAGAAATGGATAGCACAATACTACGTGATGGTAGCATAATACTGTAAGTATAATGAACAAAGCTGCTCAATTGATTTTTGACAAGGCTGCTAAGTCCATTCAATAGGGAAAGAACAGTCTCTTCAACAAATGGTGCTGGGAGAACTGGATATCCATATGCAAAAGAATGAAGAGGGAGCCCTATCTCATACCCTATGCAAAAATTAACTTAAAATGGATCAAAGACCTTAATATAAGATTTAGGACAATAAAACTCCTAGAAGAATATGTAGGGATGCATCTTAAGGCTCTTGTGTTAGGCAACAGTTTCTTAGATTTTAAGTACAAAACTACAACCAACAAAAGAAAAACCAGATAAATGGGACCTCTTCAAAATTAAAAACTTTTGCTTATCAAAGGACTTATCATGAAAGTGAAAAAAATTACTGAATGTGAGAAAATATTTGGAAACCATATATCCAATAAGGGTTTAATATCCAGAAGGAAATCCTACAACTCAACAACAAAAAGACAAATAACCCAATTAAAAATGGACAAAATACTTGAAATAGACATTTCTCCGAAGAGGATATACAGATGGCCAAAAAGCACATGAAAAGATGCTCAACATCATTAGCTACTAGGGAAATGCAAAGCAAAACCACAATGAGATACTATTTCACACCCAGTAGGATGACTGGATGACTACTATTTAAAAAAATGGAAAGTTACAAATTTTGGAAAGGACGTAGAGAAATAGGAACAATCATTCATTATTGGTGGGAATGTAAAATGATTCACCCACTGTGGAAGACAGTTTGACAGTTCTTTATAAAGTTAAGTATAGAATTATCTTATGACCTGGCAACCCCATTTCTAGATATATACCCTAAAAAACTAAAAGGAGGGATTCAAACAGATATTTGCACACTAGTGTTCATAGCAGCATTATTCACAATTGCCAAAAGATGGAAAAAATCCAAGTGTATATCATCAGATGAATGATTAAAAAAAATACAGTATATGCATACAATGGAATATTATTCTGCCATAAAAGGAATGAAGTTCTGATACACGACGTGGATGAACCTTGAAGACATTATGCTGAGTGAAATAAGAGATGCAAAAGAACAAATATCATATGAACTCACTGATAGGAAATAAGCAAACTCACAGAGTCAGAATCTGGAGTATAAGTTACCAGGGTCCAGGTTGGGGGTAGGGAATGGAAACTTAATGTTTGAATTGTACCAAGTTTCTATTTAGGTTGACTGTAAAATTTTGGTAATGGATGGTGGAGATGGTAGCAAAACATTGTGAATACAATTAACAGCACTGAATTATATATGTGAATGTAGTTAAAAGGGAAATTTTAGGTTATATATATGCTACTAGAATAAAAAGTTTTTGAAAAAGGACTGTACAACACATCAGTGAACCCTATTGTAAAAAATGGACGATAACAGTACAATTATAGTTAATAGTACAATTATAAAATTGTTCTTTTATGAATTGTAACAAATACACCAAACTAATGCAAGGTGTTGATAATAATAAGGTAGTATATGGGAACTCTGTATTTCATGAATGTTATACATGACTTTTCTGTAAACCTACAACTTCTCTAAGTAAAAAAAAAAAATGTTTTTTAAACAGCTCAGTTGCCACCATCTTGTTGATCCATACCCCAGTATGCAGTGCTGGGAACTGGACCAAGCGGTTGGTGCCAGGCCACTGCTGCAGGGCTCAGCCACCTGTGCTGCCTGCCAGGGGGCTGGCCAAAATCTGGAGGCCCGGGGACCCAGTTCCCGTTGGGAGCCATGGGCGTTCGCTGCTGGGGCTGGGCTGGTTTTGTTATCCAGAATAGGTGACCTCATAACACAAGGTGATTCCCAGTTGTCCCAGCACTATCTGTTAAAGAGTCTATTCTTTCCCCATTGAATGTACTTGGCATCCTTGTTCAAAATCAATTAGTCATAAATGTGTGGATTTATCTCTGGACTCTCAATGCTAGTCCACTGATGGTTTTGGCTATTCAGGGCTCCTTGCAATTCCAAATGAATTTGAAGATCAGCTTTTCCATTTCTGCAAAAAAGGTTGCTGGATTTTTGATAGGACAGAAGAATATGCTGATCAGGCTCTGACCATTCACTGGCTTTCAGCTTGCCAGGACCTTTTCCCCAGCACTCCTTTCATGGCCCATGTGCTGCATCCTTCTGCCCTCAATGTGCAACTGGCCCCCAAAGCAATGTATATTTGTCAAACCACGGAAGTGGGGCAGTATGGCAAGAATGCAAGTTGGGCCAGAGACCGCAGAGTCCTCCTGGAGCCCTTTATCCACCACGTGGGCGGACACAACAGCATGATGCCCTATGACGACCACACTATGTGCAAGCCCCTCACCTCCTGGGAACAGCACTTCTACGAGTCCCTCCCTCCTGAAATGAAGGAGTTCACCCCTGAGTATAAAGGTCTTGTACATTAATAAGCACAGTGCCTGGAACCTAATTAGATGCTCAATAAATGTTTGATAAATGAAAGAGGCAAAGCTAAGGGTTTATTTGCATAAGGATAAAGAGGCCATGGACTTCACATTTAGTGCTGCAAGCATCAACACCTGATGATCACAGCTGGTTGTACTAAAATAAACAAAAATCCATTTTCAAGCCTACTATCAAGATATGAGATATTATTGGTAATCTTCCTTAGCTAGACTGTCTCCTAACACTTGTGCTTAAAGAAATAAATAGGTGTGTACAGATGTGTGTATATGTAAGGATTAGTATATATTATATATATTTCCTAGTTTCTGTTTGCTGAAAGGGCCTAAAAGCAATGACACCCAGTAGTAACGAGCATAACTAGCACCAAGGTCTTGTTTTTTCTGAATACCATTCCTCCACAAAAGGAACTAGGGCTCTTTGGAGAAATGGTTGATTCCTGGGCTGGGACAGGAAAAAAACACAAAATCAGCAGGAACATCCCATGGTGACAGAATGTAAAGAAGTGGTAAAAAAAAATGATAGGAGTACATGTCAAATGTACACAAGAGCCAACCTAAAGGAGTCCTGGTGGCCAAATCTAGGAGAATATGGGCAATAAAAATAAATATTTGTAAGTCCACACTGACATAAATAATTAATTGAATGAATAAATAAGTACATGAAAAGGAACATATTTCCCTTACAGTAGAATTCTAGTTAGTAAATCTAGAAGAACTGATGGAAACAGATGGATCTAATGGAAACAGAAATCACCATTAGTCAAACAACACAGTAATGATTGTTGCAGGCAAGAACCACTGATGGATTCTAAAACTAATTGACTAATGTATGATACACAGCAGAAAAGTTAAGAGTTCCAAAGTTTTTCCCCAGAAGATATTAATGACAAAGGGAAAAAATAATAGCTCTACAGTGGAGAAACCTGACAGATACTGCCTTAACCAAGAGATCTGAGTTCACCTCACCAGTGATCAGCCTTGTACCAAAGAGGACACAGAATCAACTTCTGTTGCCCAGAATACACAGCCTCACTCCAATCATGAGGAAACATCAGACAAAATGTTCCAAATTGAGGACATTCAACAATGTAACTGGCTAGTACTCTTAAAAAATGTCAAGTTTGAAGACCAAAAATGACCGAGGCAACTATCCCAGAATTGAGAAGACTGAGGAGACATGACAGCTAAATGCAGAAAGGACGTTAGTGGAAAAATGGAATGAATAAGATATATAGATTAGTTAATACTATTACATCAATGTTAATTTCCTCATCTTGATAATTGTACTGTGATTATGTAAGATGTTAGCTTTAGAGGAAGCTGGGTGAAGGGTTTATGGTCACACTATTATTTTCATTATTTTTCTGTAAACTTATAAAAAATAAAAAGCAAAACAAAACCCTATGTTGTAAAATACATAGAGACAGACAGTGGATTATAGGGTAACATAGACTGGGGTAGGTGGGAATGGGGAGTTATTGCTTGATGGGTACCAAGTTTTAGTAATGGATGATGGTGTTGGTAGCACAATATTGTGAATGTAATTAATATAATTAAATTGTACACATGATACTGGTTAAAATGGGAAATTCTGTGTTGTATATATGTCAACACAATAAAATTTTTTTAAAAAGTCACTGATGGACTATTAAGAAACTGTTAAAAATTATGTTATAGAGGCTTTTTAATGACAATGAAAATTTTTCACAATATATTGTTAGCCAAACCAAAAAAAGCAGATAAAATTATTTTTGTGTGTACAGTGTGATAGGTATAGGAACATGAACACACACACACACACACACACACACACACACACACACACACACCCATGTATGCAAAGAAAAAAGACTAGGTATATTTAGGGGAAATATTAATAGTTATCTCTGTAGTTAATATTTATAATTTGTTTTTGGTATTTTCCAATATCTTCTACCATGTGCACTTGTTTTTATAATTTTTAGTAAAAAATGGATGTCAAAAAAAACCTCTATGCTTTAGGTTCTTAAATTTATTCATCTGACCAATACTATCTTCCACTTTTCTTCCATTTTATAAAAATAAATTGGGCTTTATTTGAATTAGAAAGAACAAAACAAACAAAACAAAACAAAACAAGTCAGTCCCCCTGGCAATGTGGGACATGATTCCCAGGGATGAGCCTGCCCCTGGCATCGTGGGATTGAGAAAGCCTTCTTGGACCAAAATGGGAAAGAGAAATGAAATGAAATAGTTTCAGTGGCTGAGAGATTTCAGAGTCGAGAGGTCATTCTGGAGTTTATTCTTATGAATTAAATAGATATTCCTTTTTAGTTTGTATTATATTGGAATAGCTGGAAGGAAATAACCAAAACTGTTGAACTATAATCCAGTAGCCTTGATTCTTGAAGATGACTGTATAACTGTATAGCTTTTATGGTGTGGCCCCATAATTGTGAAAACATTGCAACCGACATTCCCTTCCTCCAGTGGATGGACAGATAAGTAAGAAAATAAAGACAAAAAATAAAGAAAGAATAGGGTTAATGGGGTATGGGATGTTTCTGGTGGTTTTTTATTTTTATTTTTTGCAGTAATGAAAATGTTCAAAAATTGATTGTGGTGATAAATGCACAATATGATGATACCATGAACCACTGATTGTACACTTCGGGCAATTATCTGGTATGTGAATATATCTCAATAAAATTGCATTAAAAAACAGGTCAGAAAGTGTAGTGGCAATGAATTCAGGAAGGAAAGATTGTGCTTTTTATAAAGTGTAAGAGCCAGGAACTCTCATTCATTCAGTGAATTAATTACTCAGTTTCTCCTGAGATGCTCCCCAAATCTGTTAATGATACATGAGAAATTTTTTATGTATGAGTAATTGTTCATGGTTATTATCAAACTACTGAAAATGTAGTTCTTAAATGTTAACAATCCAAATGTAAATTGATATCATAACACAGAACAAACTATTTCAGAAAAAAACGAATGAGAATACCATATGCCTGTGCAAACCTCTTTTAGGAATTCATGTCAATTGATATCCCAAGTTAAAAATGGCTACTTTTTGAAACATGAGATCTACAGAAGAAGTATGTGCCAATTTGATTGTAAAACACTAAAAATGTTTCAGCTACTGAAATGCATCACCTATGTGAGTTTAAACAGAGAACACATTCAGTTCACAAAATATATCAAAACAGTGTGCAGACTCTCAGAAGGCAGAAAATGAGCAATGATTTATGTGGCAGAAGATCTGAAAAGATAAAACTTAAGGACTTGATTTCACATTAAAGGCAGTGAAAACTTCTTTTGATGCAAGGATGAAATTTAAAACATTTATTACAAGGAAAAAAATTAATTTGTCTTCTAAGCTGATGAAAAGCAGAAAAATAAAGATATAAATGGGCAATTCACAGTAGGAGTAGCATAAAGAGCCCCATAAGAAGATGCAAAAAATCTCTCAGAATCAGGAGAGAGATTATAAAGCTATGCGATTCCATTTCATGTACATCATATGGATAAAAAACAAAATGTCTGACAACATCAAGTATTGGAAAGCATATGAAACAGTGTAAACACTTATACCTTGCTGTAAAAAATTAAATTGGTGTACAGCCACTTTTGTCAACATTTGTATAAAAAGATATGCAAATCCTATGTTTTAGCAATTCTATTCCTAGGCAAATACCATAGAGAAAGCCTGGCACATGTATCCAAAGAAACTTGCACAAAATGTTTGCAGCAAAGTCAGTGAACTCAAAGATAAGACAGTTGAAATTTTCAGGCTGAGGAGGAGAAAGAAAAAAAGAATGAAAAAAAGCAGACACTAGGGGACTCATGGGATATCATCAAGCATACTAACAATTTGATAGGCCAAGCCCTCGATCTTGGGGCTTGCCCTTATGAAGCTTGTTAATGCAAAGAAAAGGCTAAGCCTACTTGTGGTTGTGCCTAAGAGTCTCCCCCAGAGTGCCTCTTTGTGTTCAGATGTGGCCCTTCTCTCTCTCTAAGCCCACTTGGCAGGTGAACTCACTGCCCTCCTCCCTACATGAGACATAACTCCCAGGGATGTAAATCTTCCTGGCAATATGGGATATGACTCTCGGGGATGAGCCTGGTCCTGGCATCATGGGATCAAAAACGTCTTCTTGACCAAAAGGCGGAAGAGAAATGAAACAAAATAAAGTTTCAGCGGCTGAGAGATTTCAAATGGAGTCGAGCGGTCACTCTGGAGGGCATTCTTATGCGCTATATAGATATCCCTTTTTAGTTTTTAGTGAATTGGAATAGCTAGAAGGAAATACCTAAATCTGTTGAACTGCAACCTAGTAGCCTTGATTCTTGAAGATGATTGCATAACTAGCTCACATGGTGTGACTGTGTAATTGTGAAAAACTTGTGGCTCACATTCCCTTTATCCAGTGTACGGACAGGTGAGTAGAAAAATGGAGATGAAAACTAAATGAAAAATGGAATGAGATGTGGGGGTAGAATGCCTTCGGTGTTCTTTTTTATTTTTATTTTTATTCTTATTTTCATTATTTTTGGAGTAAGGAAAATGTTCAAAAATTGATTGGTGTAACGAATGCACAACTATATGATGGTACTGTGAACAGCTAATTGTGTACCATGGATGACTGTATGGTATGTTAATATATCTTAATAAAACTGAATTAAAAAAACAAAACAAAACAAAACTGGCAAGCAGAATTCTACACCAAGCAAGACTGTCTTTCAAAATTAAGGGAGAAATTAAGGCATTCCCAGATAAACAAATGTTGAGGGAGTTCATCCATCACGAGACCTGACCTACAGGTAATGCTAAGGGGTGTTAGAGTGAAAGGAAAAGACACCACAAAGTATCAAATAACCATAAAGAAATAAAGAACTCTTGTAAAGGTAAACACATGAGTAATTATAAATGCCAGTACTATATTATTTTATCTTTTCTATGTAATTCTACTTTTGACTTCGAACAGGTTCTAAAATGCAGGAAGAGTAATGAAAAATTTATGGTTCTGAACATGTAATATATAAATATGTAATCTGTAACAAATACAACAAAAAGGTGGATGGGTGGAGGGGTATAGGAACAGTGTTTGTGTATGCTATTGAAGTTAAGTTGGTATCAAATCAAACATGATCGTTATAGATTTGGGATGTTAGCCCCTACCTTCATGGAAGGAATCCAAGATAGCTGATTAGGAGAGGCTGGGCTCATTCCTCTCCCAGAAAAACAACTAGGGGTCACTTAGAAACTGTCCAGAAAAATTCTGGGGCTCTAGAGATCAGGGGGAGTGCTATGCGACACCCAGGACATACAGGACGAAGAGACAGATGAGCTGCATTGAGAGCTCGTGAGTAACCCCCTCAGCCCCACTTCATGCACCCATACCCACTCTTGGGGCAGAAAGCTTCCGGGTATCTGGTCCCTGGTGGACAGAACGCTGCAGACTAAGAGGGATGTGGAGGTCCATTTCCACAAGAACAGGGCAGGACATTGTCTAACACTGTTCCAGCTTTTGGCTGGTGAATTTGCACTGCTGGGACCTGTGGTTTCAACCTGCCCAGCTGAGTGCTGCTATGCTACTGTCTGGAAAGCGCAGGGGGATAAGAAGAGCCTGTCTTCTGAGGGCTGAGGGGAACAGGCTGCCAAAGAACTAGCCAAATTTGCCGGCAGGTGAGGAAAGCACACCTCCAGGAAGATGGCCAAAAAAGGCTTTTGGGTGAAGAGGGCCATATGCTGGGCAGGCCAGTAAAGCGCATCTTTGGGGAGTGATAGTAAGGGCCTTTCTGGTGTTTTTATTTAACTCTCTCCCTGGAGCCGTGTGGAACTGGTATGTGCCCCCTTCACGGATCCCTGGCCCAGCCCTGACTGGGTAATACTGATGAACTAATGTCAAAAAAAAAAAAAAAAAAAAGCATTATCCAAAAGCCAATCAACAACACAATCTTTGACAAGAGAGAGAATCTGACATTCAGAGTAAACTGACTATTTCAATTTGCTAAAGCTGCCAGAATGCAATACTCCAGAAATGGATTGGCTTTTACAATGAGGGTATATTAGTTCACAAATTTACAGTTCTAAGGCCATGAAAATGTCCCAATTAAGCCATCAACAGGATGATATCTTCTCTGAAGAAAGGCTGATGGCATCCAGAGTTCCTCTGTTACATGGGAAGGCACATGGCTGGAGTCTGCTGGCCCTCCCCTGGGTTTAGCTTCTGGTTTCCGTGGATTTCTTCAAAAATGTCTCTGGGCTTCCTCTTAGCTTCTGTCTCTTAGCTTCTTCTGGGAGCAAACTCTGGATTACAACTCTTAGCTTCTCTGAGTGGTCTCCAAAATGTCTCTGCCTTTAATCCTCTCGTAGAAGACTCCAGTAAAGACGATTAAGATCCACCTTGAATGGGTGGGGTCACAGCTCCATGGAAATAACCTAATCAAAACATCCCACCCAACAATAGGTCTGCCACCACAAGACTGGATTAAAAGGACATGGCTTTTCCAGGGTACGTAACAGATTCAAACCAGAACACTCACCAAAATAATAAAATGCCCAGATATCAGCAAAAAATCATGAGCCATACCAAGAAACAGAGATACTGCCCAATCATAGGAGTAAATTAAAAAGTTGGAAGAAATACAGAATTTGGAACTAATCAAAGATGTCCAAACAAATCTCCTAAACTGATTCAACAAGATGGCTAAAGAGATTAAGGATATTAAGTCACTGGGTGAGAGGAGCCAAGATGGCGGATTAGCTGAGTCAGAGCAAAATACCTCTCTGTGAAAAATGCTAGATAAAAAACAGAAAGTGCTCCAGAATACCAGTTCCAGGGTTGTACCAGCTTGACAAGGTCTGCTACATCCATAGTGACTGTGCACTTGGTGAAACCAAGAGTCTGAATTCAGAAACTTGTGAGTAAGGCTGCTGGGGAAATGGCAGCCATGCCATGTTAAGGAGAAACCAGGGGTCAGCGTTTGAAGACAGATTAGTTTAAAAACCTCAAAACTGGCTGCGAATCTGGCAGCGAGAGCCACACAGTTGAGCATGGTGGGGAGTGTCTTCCACACCTCGGGCACCCGCCTCAGTATCTGGCATGGATGATAGCCTTTCGCACACCCACAGCTAATTGTCCCAGAGCTAGAAAGCGGAGGTCCGTGGAAGTGGGAAATTACTCTGCCCTGTACAGCCATCTTTTCATTGGCTGGGAACACCCCTACGTGGCGTTGCAGCCAAGAGCTTCTGTTGGGGATTCGGCCTGCCTGTGACGTTGCGCAGTCTTCCCTCCACGGAGGTCCGTGGAGTGTACGGCTTGGAGGCAGGTTCCAGCATGGAAGTCCCAAGGGCCCTACACCAATCCCAGGGACTTGTGGGCCTGCGGCAGAGAGAGACTGTGGGGAGTCTGAACCAAAGGGTTGGACTCATGGAGCAGCTTTAAGTCTCCAGGAATGCCTGGAAGATTTGAGTCTTAAAGCTGCCTTCCCCCTCTAACTGCACAGTGCACATTCCCCACCTTCTGGGCTGGCTGTACCAACTGCATGGAAATTTGGTGCACTGATTGGACACCTACAAGATTTGGACCCCCACTCAACACATAGCCAAAGTTGGGGAGAAGTGGCTTGAGGGTAATAGGTGGCCCAGGGAGCCATCTGCTTGTAGGTCAGGGAAAGTGCTCTCCACCAAGCTGTAGCACTGACAAATTATAAATAATTGTTCAAATAAGCCTGCATATCCTAAAAGAACCTTATCAAGATAAGCAAATGCCAAGAGGCCAAAAACAACAGAAAATTTTAAAGCATATGAAGAAACCAGAAGATATGGATAACCCAAACCAAAACACCCAAATCAAAAAATCAGAGGAGACACAGCAATTAATCAAAGAAGTAATCACAAACAACAACCTCATGGCATAGGATATAAAGAACATGAAGAAGACCTTAGAAGAGCACAAAGAAAATTTTGCAAGAGTAAATAAAAGAAAACAGATGATCTTATGGAAATAAAATAAACCGCTGATCAAATTAAAAAGACTCTGGATACACACAGTACTAGATTAGAGAAAGCTGAGGAAAGAATAAGCAAACTGGAAGAGTGCAGGCTTGAAAGTGAAAGTACAAAAGAAAGGATGGAGAAAAAAATAGAAAAATTTGCAATGGATCTCACGGATATAATGGACAACATAAAGCACCCAAATATAAGAATCACCGGTGTTCCAGAAGGAGAAGAGAAAGCGAAAGGTCTAGGAAGAGTATTAAAATAAATTGTTTGGAAAAATTTCCAGCCCTCCTAAACAACATAAATACGTAAATCATGGACGCCCAATGAACCCCAAACACAATAAATCCAAATAAATCCACTCTGAGACATATTCTGATCAGATTGTCAAATGCTGAAGAGAAGGAGCAAGTTCTGAAAGCAGCAAGAGAAAGCAATTCACCACATACAAGGGAAATAACATAAGACTAAACAGTGACTACTTAGTGGCCACCATGGAGGCAAGGAGGCAGTGGTATGACATCTGAGAGAGAAAAATTGCCAACCAAGAATTCTTTATACAGCAAAGCTCTCCTTCAATTTGAGGGAGAGCTTAAAATCTTCATAGACAGACAAATGCTGAGAGAATTTGCTAACAAGAGAGCTGCCCTACAAGAGATACTAAAGGGAGTCCTATCAGCAGAGAAACAAAGAAAGGAGAGACAGGTATGGAGAAAGATTCAGAACTAAAGAGATTTAGTAAGGGTATGTTAAAGGAAATAGAGCGTGGGAAAAAATGTATCTGACAAACATAAACCAAAGGACAGGATGGCTGATTCAAGAAATGCCTTCACAGTAATAATGTTGAATGTAAATGGATTAAACTCCCCAATTAAAAGATATAGATTGGCAGAATGGATTAAAAAATACGAGCCATCAATATGTTGCTTCCAAGAGACTCATCTTAAAACACAGACACACGAAGAAATTGAAAGTGAAAGGATGGAAAAAAATATTTCATACAAGTTACAGCCAAAAGAAAGCAGGAGTAGCAATATTAATCTCAGATAAAACAGACTTTAAATGCAAGGATGCTATAAGGGACAAAGAAGGTCACTATATACTAATAAAAGGGGCAATTCAACTAGAAGAAATAACAATCATAAATGTCTATGCACCCAATCAAGGTGCCACAAAATACATGAGACAAACATTGACAAAACTGAAGGAATCAATAGATGTTTCCATTATAATTGTGGGAGCCTTCAATATATCACTCTCTCTTATAGATAGATCAACCAGACAGAGGATCAACAAGGAAACTGAAAACCTAAACAATTGGATAAATAAATTTAAGTTAACAGACATACATAGAACATTACATCCCAAATCACCAGGACACACATTCTTCTCTAGCACTCACAGAACTTTCTCCAGAATAGATCATATTCTGGGTCATAAAACAAGCCTCAATAAATTCAAAAAGACTGAAATTATTCAAAGCATATTCTCTGATCTCAATGGAATACAATTAAAAGTTAATAGCCAACAGAGATTTAGAAAATTCACAAACACCTGGAAGTTAAACAACAGACTCCTAAACAATCAGTGGGTTAAAGAAGAAACAGCAAGAGAAATTGCTAAATATATAGAGATGAATGAAAACGAGAACACAACATATCAAACCTTATGGGATGCAGCAAAGGCAGTATTGAGGGGGAAATTTATAGCTCTAAATGCATACATTAAGAAGGAAGAGGAAAAAGACCAAGGAGATGGTGGCACAGAGAAGAATGGAAGTTAGTTAGTCCCCCTGGAGTAACTAATAAACAACCAGGAACAACTAGTAAATGATCTGGAATAACTGCTGGGGGACGACTGTGACTGTCTACACATTGTGCACCAACCTGGATTGGGAAAAATACCTGAGATTTTTACAGCATGGAATCTGTGATTAGAAACTGAGGACTCCAGCTATGAGCCCCCCCACCCCCCACGGAAATACAGACTGCAAAGCCTCGCTGAGATAAGAGACCAGCACTCTCTGAACAAGTGAATATACCTCAGTCCAACTCCAACGGGGGTTTTAATTGGCAAATGTGGACTGATCAATGCAAACTCCAAATCCCCAACAAGCAGACAGAGGCTTTTAGTGATGACTGACCTTGAAGAGCCAGGGGACTTCTCTGTCTCCGGAGGGGGAGCCCAGAGGACCGGGTGCTATCTCTGGCCAACGGGTGAAACTGGGGTCCATGGATGGACTCTGAAAGGGGGCTTTCCTCTCTCAACCTGAGCAGCCCAGCGGAGAAAGCCTCAGCCATTTGCAGCTCACAGTGCTCTGCAGTAGAGAAAGCCTCAGCCATCTTCAGCTCACAGCGCTCTGACCCAGACAAGGGTGACTCTCCTAGCAGAGTCAGAGAAACAAAGAACCTATTTCTATGCAAATGAAAACTCCCCAGGGGGCATATCTTCCCTAAGAGGAAGAAGGTGGTGCCAAGCTCTACTACCAGAGCCTGGGGGAAAGCAGCCATGGGCCATACCTCCTTACACCAGTTGGGAGTGACAGGCTAACAGGCACAGCCTGCTGGGCAGAAAAGCAAAGCAGCCTAAGACCTCACAGGGTGTGTCAATCCTCTAAGACACACCATCAGGGAAACCGGATACTGAATATTTCTTCCTTCTGGGACCTGAGCCTGATCTGGTCTGGGAAAACCTGATTGGGGTAACAAAGGAAACCAGATGCCTAGACAACAGAAAACTACAACCTACACTAAGAAAAAAGAAGTTATGGCGCAGTCAAAGGAACAATCTTAAACTTCAATTGAGATACCAGAATTTAAACAACTAATGCTAAACCAATTCGAAAAGTTTAGGGAAGATATGGCAAAAGAGATAAAGGTTATGAAGAAAACACTGGGCATACAAGAGGTAGAAATCAAAAGTTCAAAGAAACAACTGGCAGAATCTATGGAAATGAAAGGCACAACACAAGAGACGAAAGACACAATGGAAACATACAACAGCTGCTCTCAAGAGGCAGAAGAAAACACTCAGGAACTGGAGAACAAGACACCTGAAAGCCTAAAAAAGAGAACAGATAGAGAAAAGAATGAAAAAATATGAGCAACATCTCTGGGAATTGAATGAGAACACAAAATGCAGGAATTTATGTGTCATGGGTGTCCCAGAAGGAGAAGAGAAGGGAAAAGGGGCAGAAGCAATAACAGAGGAAATAATTAATGAAAATTTCCCATCTCTTATGAAAGACATAAAATTACGGATCCAAGAAGCGCAGCATACCCCAAACAGAATAGATCTGAATAGGCCTATGCCAAGACACTTAATAATCAGATTATCAAATGTCAAAGACAAAGAGAGAATCCTGAAGCAGCAATGGAAAAGCAATCCGTCACATACAAACGAAGCTTGATAAGACTATGTGCGGATTTCTCACAGAAACCATGGAGTCAAGAAGGAAGTGGTGTGATATAATTAAGATACTGAATGAGAAAAACTGCCAACTAAGAATCCTATATCCAGCAAAACTGTCCTTGAAATATAAGCAAGAGTTCAAAATATTCTCTGACAAACAGACAATGACAGAGTTTGTGAACAAGATACCTGCTCTACAGGAAATACTAAAGGGAGCACTACAGACAGATAGGAAAAGACAGGAGTGAGAGGTGTGGAACAATTGGGTGATGGTAGCACAGCAATGTCAATACAATGAACAAAGATAACTATGAATATGGTTGAAAAAGGAAGTTTAGGAGCATGTGGGACACCAGAGGGAAAGAGGAAAGACAAAGATTAGGACTGTATGACTCAGTGAAACCTAGAGTGTTCAACAATTGAGATAAAATGTACAAGTATGTTTTTTCATGAGGGAGAACAAATGAATGTCAATCTTGCAAGGTGTTAAAAATAGGGAGGTACTGGGGGAAAAATACAATCAATGTAAACTAGAGACTATAATTAACAGAAACATTGTACTATGCTTCCTGTAATGTAACAAAGGCAATATACCAAGGCTAAATGCACATAAGAGGGGGGCATAAGGGAGGGGTATGGGACTCTTGGCATTGGTGATGTTGTCTGACTCTTTCATAGTACTTTAGTTTAAAGTTATCTTTCTTTTAGTTGCTTCCTAGCTGTCATGTTTTTTTTCCCCTTTCTTTTTTCTTTCTCTTTTGTCTCTCTACCTCCTCTGACTCTTCCTCCTGCTTTGTGGAAGAAATGGAGATGTTCTTATATGGATAGTGGTGAGGGGGGTGAATATATAAATATGTGACTATACAGGTAACCATCAATTGTTTACTTAGGATGGAATGCATGGTGGGTGAACAAAACCACCTTTAAAAAAAATGGGTTGATGAAGAAACCTCGAGGGTAATATACTGAGTGAAGTAAGTCAGACACATAAGGACAAATATTGCAGGGTCTCACTGATAGGAACTAATTACAGTATGTAAACTCAGACATGAAATGTAATTTGCCAGAATATAGAATGAGGCTAAAGAATGGGGAACGGCTGCTTATGACGAGCAGAATATTCAACTAGGATGAACTTAAATGTTTGAAAATGAACAGAGGTGATGGTAGCACATCGTGAGAATAACTACAGTGCTGAAAGGTGTGTGAATGTGGTGGAAAGGGGAAGCTCAGAGTCATGTACGTCACCAGAAGGAAAGCTGGAGGTTAAAAGATGGGAATGCGTAAAACAGTAAACCTCGCGGTGGGCAATGTCGGTGAACTGCATAAATATTAGAAATCTCTTTCATGAACCAGAACAAATGTATGACACTATAACTAGAAGTTAATAAGAGGGGCATTGTGCCAGTTTGAATATATTGTGTCCTCTAAACGCCATTATTTTTGGTGTAATCTTGTGTGGGCAGATATTATCAGTGTTGATTAGATAATAATTCTTTGAGTGTTTCTGTGGAGATGCACCCCACCCAGCTGTGGGTGATGACTCTGATTGGATAATTTCCATGGAGATGCTGCTTCGCCCATTCAGGGTGAGTCTAAGTTGAGTCACTGGAGCAATATAAATGAGTTGATGGGACAGGGGGAACTCAGTGCAGCTGAGAGTGAACTTTTGAAGAGGAGCTACAGCCAAGAGGGACGTTTTGAAGAAAGCACAGGAGCTGCAGATGAAAGACGTTTTGAAGGCAGTCGTTGAAAGCAGACTCTTGCTCCAGAGAAGCTAAGAGAGGACAAATACCCCAAGTGCAACTAAGAGTGACATTTTTGAGGAACTGCATCCTAGAGAGGAACGTCCTGGGAGAAAGCCATTTTGAAACTGGAACTCTGAAGCAGACGCCAGCCACGTGCCTTCCCAGCTAACAGAGGTTTTCCGGACGCCATTGGCCATCCTCCAGTGAAGGTACCTGATTGCTGATGTGTTACCTTGGACACTTTATGGCCTTAAGACTGTAACTGTGTAACCAAATAAACCCCCTTTTATAAAAGCCAGTCCATCTCTGGTGTTTTGCATTCTGGCAGCATTAGCAAACTAGAACAGGCATATAGGGAAAAAATATATCTATTGCAAACTATATACTACAGTTAGCAGTATTTTAACTTTCTTTCATAAACAGTAACAAATATACTATACCAATACTATGAATCAACAATGGAGGGGGGTTGGTTAGGGATATGGGAGGATTTGAGTTTCCTTTTTCTTGTCTTTATTTCTTTTCTGGAGTAATGAAAATGTTCTAAAAATTGAAAAAAATTAATTGTGGTGATGGATGCACAGCTGTATGATGGTACCGGGGGCAATTTATTGTACACTTTGGCTCTTTGGATAATTGTGTGGTATGTGAACAATCACAATAAAAAAAAAGAAGGAAGAAAGAGCTAAAATCAAAGAACTAATGGAACAGCTGAAGAAGCTACAAAATGAACAGCAAACTAATCCTAAACCAAGTAGAAGAAAAGAAATAACAAGGATTAAAGCAGAAATGAATAACATACAATAAATAACACAAAAAGTTGGTTGTTTGAGAAGATCAACAAGATTGACAACCCCCTAGCTAGACTGGCAAAATAAAAGAGAGAGAAGACCGAAATAAACAAAATAGTAAATGGGAGAGATGACATTACTGTGGATCACAAAGAAATTTAAAAACTTATAAGAGGATACTATGAACAACTATATGCCAACAAACTACATAATGTGGAGGAAATGGACAATTTCCTGGAAACACATGAACACCATAGACTGACCAAAGAAGAAATAGAAGACCTCAACCAACCAATCACAAGCAAAGAGAGTCAATCAGTCATCAAAAAGCTTCTCACAAATAAATGCCCAGGGCCAGATGGCTTCACAGGGAATTCTACCAGACTTTCCAAAAAGAATTGACACCAATCTTACTTAAACTCTTTCAAAACATTGAAGAAAATGGAACAATACCTAACTCCTTTTATGAAGCTAACATCACTCTAATACCAAAACCAGGTAAAGATGCTACAAGAAAGGAAAACTACAGGCCAATCTCCCTCATGAATATAGATGCAAACATTCTCAACAAAATACGTGCAAATCAAATCCAATGACACATTAAAAAAGTCATATACCATGACCAAGTGGGGTTCATTCCAGGCATGCAAGGTTGGTTCAACATAAGAAAATCAATCAATGTAATACAACACATTAACAAATCAAAAGGGAAAAATCAAATGATCATCTCAACAGATGCTGAAAAAGCATTCAAAAAAATCCAGTATCCTTTTTTGATAAAAACATTTCAAAAGGTAGGAATTGAAGGAAACTTCTTTGTTATAATAAAGGGCATATATGAAAAACCCACAGCCAGCATAGTACTCAATGGCGAGAGACTGAAAGCCTTCCCTCTAAGAACAGAAATGAGACAAGGAGGCCTGCTGTCACCACTGTTTTTCAACACTGTGTTAGAAGTTCCAGCTGGAGCAATAAGGCAAGAAAATAAAAAGGCATCCAAATCGGAAAGGAAGAAGTAAAAATTTTACTATTTACAGATGATATGATCCTATACCTACAAAGTCCTGAAAAATCTATAACAAAGCTACTAGAGCTAATAAATGAGTTCATCAAAGTGACAGGATACCAGATCAACATGCAAAAATCAGTAGTGTTCCTATACACTAGTAATGAGCAATCTGAAGTGGAACTTGAGAAAAAAATTTCCATTTATGACAGCAACTAAAAGAATCAAATATCTAGGAATAAATTTAACCAAGGATGTAAGGGACCAGTATATTCAGAAAACTACAAAGCATTGCTAAAAGAAATCAAAGAAGACCTAAATAAATGGAAGAGCATTCCATGTTCATGGCTTGAAAGAGTAAATATTCTTAAGAAGTCAATTCTACTCAAATCGATTTACAGATTCAATGCAATCCCAATTAAAATTCCAACAGTCTATTTTGCTGAATTGGAAAAGCTAATCATCAAATTTATTTGGGGGTAAGGGGCACTGAATAGTCAAAAAAACATCTTGAGAAATAAAAATGAACTTGGAGAACTCTCTCTGACTTTAAAGAGTATTAAAAGCTACAGTGGTAAAAACAGCATGTTATTGGCATAACGAAAGACATATTGACCAATGGAATCTGAGAGTTCAAAAATAACCCTCATGTCCGTGGTTAACTGATCTTTGACAAGGCTGCCAAGTTCATTTGAAACACAAATGGCGAAAAAGCATATGAAAAGATTCTTAAACTTCACTAGCTATTGGGGAAATGGCAATCAAAATCACAAGATACCATTTCACACCTACTAGAATGGCCATTATAAAAAAAAAAAAAAAACTATAAGTGCTGGATAGGATGTGGAGAAAAAGGAACCTTTATTCACTACTGGTGGAAGTTTACAATGGTGCAGTCACTACAGAAGATGGTTTGGAGGTTCCTCAGGAAGCTAAATAAAGAACTGCCATATGATCTGGCAGTACACAGAAGAACTGAAGGTGGGATGCAAACAGACATTTGCATGTTGATGTTCATACTGGCATTATTCACAATAGCCCAAAGATGGAAGTAAACCAAGTGTCCATCAATTGATGAGTATAAACAAAATGTGGTATATACATATGATAGGATATTATTCACCCATAAGAAGAAATGAAGTCCTGAAGTATGTGGCAACATGGATGAACCCTGAGGACATTATGTTGAGTGAAATAAGTCAGACAATAAACGACAAATATTTATGACTTCACTAATATATATTATAACTAGCAAACTAAATATTTAAATATAACTAAATATATAAATATAACTAGCAAACCCATGGTTTTAATAGCTAGAATGAGGGCAGAGAAGGGAGCTGAAGCTTAATTTGTGCAGAATTTGTAATAAGGCTGACTGTAAATTTCTGAAAATGGATAGAGGTGATGGTAGCACATTACACAGAGTGTATTTAACAGTGATATGTTATGTGGGTGTGACTGTGGTTGAAAGGAAAAGTTTAGGGTCATGTATGTCACTAGAAGGAAAACCAGAGAATGAAACATGGGACTGTATAACACAGTGAACCCACTTGTAGGTGAAAATGTTCTAGAATTGATTGCAATGTTGAAAGCACAACTCTGTGAATATGCTAGAAAACAGTGGTTGTGCACTTTAGATGGATTGTATGCTATGTGAATTTATCTCAATAAAACTGTTTTTTAAAAAAGGCAAGAGATTCACACAATGGATAATTGAGCATGATGCAAGTATATGCTATGTACAAGAGACTCACCTTAAATACAAAGGCACAAGTAGGTTGAAAGTGAAAGGATGGGGAAAAAATATTCCATCCAAACAGTAACCAAAAAAGAGTTGGAGTAGCTATATTGATATCAAAAATACAGACTTCAAGTGAAAAATTTTTATAAGGGAAAAAGAAGGATAGTATATTCAAAGAAAGGGATCAGTTCAAAAACAAGATATAACAATTATAAATACATCTGAGCTTAAAAAAAAAGTCCTAAAATTTGTGAAGCAAATATTGACTGTTATGAAGACAGAAATACATGGTTATACATTAGTAGTTGGTAGGAAACTTCAAAAAATCTTTTTCAGTAATGAACAGAACATTTGAAAATCACAGAAAATCATTAAGGAAATAGAAGACTTGAATGACAGTACAAACCAACTAGATCTAACATACAAATATAGAACACTTCCCCCAACAACAAGAGAACATACATTATTCTCTAGTGCACATGTGTCATTCTCCAGGATATACCTTTTGTTAGGTTTCAAAATTAGACTCAAGCAACTTTCAATTACTGAAATCATACAATGTGTCTTCTCTGACCACAGTGGAATGAAGCCACAAACAAATGACAGAGAGAGAGAGAACTGAAAAACTCACAAATATGTGGAAATTAAACAAAACATTCTTAAACAAACAATGCAAACACACCAAGGGAAACTAGAAACTATAAGGGAAACGAAAACAACATCAAAAAATGTATCAAAACTTATGGAATGCAGGAAAAGCAGTGCTAAAAGGGAAATTCATAGCTCTAAATGTTTACATTAAACAAGAAAGGTAGCAAACCAGTAATCTAACCTCACACTTGGAAGAATGAGAAAAAACGGGCAAACTAAATCTAAAGTGAGCAGAAGGAAGGAAATCACAAAGATTAGAGCAGAGATAACTGAAACAGAAAATAAAAAATCAATAGAGAGAAGACCCATAAAATCAATATTCCTTTAGCTACTCTGGCAAAAACAGAGAGGATGCAAATACTAAAATGAGAGGAAAGAAGGGACATTAGTACCAGCTTTAGAGAAATACAAAGGATTATAAGAAAATAACAGAAATAGCTATATGCTAAGAAATTAGATAATCTAGATGAAACGGACAAATTCCTAGAAACAAAGTACATACACTGACTCAAGAAGAAATAGAACATCTCAAAAGACCAACAACAAATAAAAGAGACAGAATCAGTAACCAAAAACCTCCAAACAGAGAAAGGCCACAACCAGATGGCTTCACTGGTGAATTTTACCAAATATTCCAAGAAGAATGAAAACCAATCATTTTCAAACTCTGGCAAAAAACAAAACAAAACAAAACAAAACAAACTGATGAAGGAACCCTTACTAATTCATTCTGAGGCCATTATCACCCTAATACCATAGCCAGATAAAGATATCACAAAAAAACAAAGTTACAGACCAATATCTCTCATGAAAATAGATGTAAAAATCCTCAACAAAATACTAATAACCAACTCCAACAGCACATTAAAAGTCATACATCATCACCAAGTGGGATTTAACCCAAAATGCAAGGGTGATTCAATAACAACAAAAATGTAATATACCACATGAACAGAACAAAGGAAAATCTACAAAAAAAAAAAGTGTAAAATACCACATGAATAGAACAAAGGAAAACTACATGGTCATCTCAAATGACACAGAAAAGGCATTTCACAAAATGCAGCACCCCTTCTTGATCAAGACACTCAGAAAACTAGGACTAGAAGGGATCTTCCTCCACATGATAAAAGGCATATGTGGGGATTCTGGGAAGATGGTGGCATAGAAAGAGGTGGAAGACCTAGTCTCCCCCAGAACAATTCATAAATGAACAAAAAACCAGTAAATAACCTGGAATGGTACCGGGGAGACAAATGTGACAGTACAACTCAACATCCACCGACATGAATTGGGAGGAATGCCCGAGATCACAGCATAAAATCTGTAAGTAAAATTGCGGACCCGCGCTGAGAACCGAGAACCTAGAGCCAGGAGCCCCTCCCTCATGGAAGCAGTGCCGTGCACTTTCTCAGCCCAGCCCCAAGTGAGGTTTTAGTGATAACAGCTCAATACAGACAGCGAATCCTCAACAAGCAGACAGAGGCTTTTGGTGACGGCTGACCTTGGGAGAATCGGGGGAAATATTCTGTCTCTCGCTCTCTCTCTGTGGAGAAAACCTCGGCTGCTCTCAGCCCACAAGGAGTTGCAGTGGAGACGGCCTCACACAATCTGCATTCTGAGGCGAGCTGAGAGCCCCGCGGCACAGCCAAGCGGCCCAGGGCTTCCCTAGAGGGACGGCGCACACTGACGACATAGCACAGCATTTTCTCTCGGTTGAGGGAGGATCGCAACTGGAAGGGGGGATCCGCTCAGAGAACCCAGAGGCGCTACGCCAAGTCTGGTGGTTTATGGGACACCGGGAGAGAGCTGCCCCTCCTCCCTGACCACCTGTGCGCGCGCCCCACATTCAGGGTGGGCGACTCCAGAGGCGTGCCCAGGCTGAGCTCCCCAACTGAACATACAAGAATCATTTCCCCACACTACTGACTGGAGGGATATAGGTGGCTCACAGATGCCATCTGCTGGTTACCTAGAGAAAGTGCACGTCACCAAGCTGTGTCTCTGAAAAATTAGATTGATATCCTTTAAGAACCCTATCAAGCCAAACAAATGCCAAGAGGCCAAAAACAACAGAAAATCTTAATGCATATGATAAAACCAGATGACATGGAGAATCCAGCTCCAAACAAACAAATCAAGATTTCAGAAGAAACGTTATTCCTCGCAAAATTAATTAAAGAGGTACAATCAAAGAATGAAAACATGGCAAAGGATTTAAAGGACATCAAGAGGACCATGGCCCAGGATATAAGCGCCATAAAAAAGACCCTAGAAGAGCATAAAGAAGACATTGCAAGAGTAAATAAAAAAACAGAAGATCTTATGGAAATAAAAGAAACTGTTGGCCAAATCAAAAAGACTGAATACTCACAATCCAAGACTAGAGGAAGCTGAACAACATCTCCGTGTCCTAGAAATCCACAGAACAGAAAATGAAAGAACAAAAGAAAGAATGGAGAAAAAAATTGAAAAATCACAATGGATCTCAGGGATACAATAGATAAAATAAAACATCCAAACTTAAGACTCATTGGTGTCCCAGAAGGGGAAGAGAAGGGTAAAGGTCTAGAAAAAGTATTCAAAGAAATTGTTGGGGAAAACTTCCCCAACCTTATACACAATATAAACACACAAAGCATAAATGCCCAGCGAACTCCAAATAGAATAAATCCAAATAAACCCACCCCAAGACATATTCTGATCAGACTCTCAGACTCTCAAATACTGAAGAGAAGGAACAAGTTCTGAAAGCAGCAAGAGAAAAGCAATTCACCACATATAAAGGAAACAATATAAGACTAAGTAGTGACTACTCAGTGGCCACTATAGAGGCAAGAAGGCAGTGGCATGACATATTCAAAATTCTGAGAGAGAAAAATTTCCAGCCAAGAATACTTTATCCAGCAAAACTCTCCTTCATATTTGAGGGAGAGCTTAAATTTTTCACAAACAAATGCTGAGAGACTTGCCAATAAAAGACCCGCCCTATTTCAGATTCTAAAGGAAGCCCTAGTGACAGACAAAGAAAGGAGAAAGAGATATAGAGAATTTTAACAGACATATATAGTATCTTACATCCCAAATCACCAGGACACTCATTTTTCTCTAGTGATCACAGATCTTTCACCAGAAGGGACCATAAGCTGAGACATAAAACAAGCCTCAAGAAATTTGAAAAAAAAAAAAAAAATTTGAATATACTCAAAGCACATTCTCCAACCAGAATGGAATACAAATAGAAGTCAATAATTTTTGAACTATAACTCCACTATTTACTTCCTACATGATAAAAAATACACAAACTCTAAGGACAAATCAATGGTTTTTGAACTCAATGTAAAATATGCAATTTTAGACAACTATATAAAGGTGGGGGAATGAAGGAGTATAGGAACATAGTTTATGTGCCCTAGTGAAGTGAAGGTGGTATCAAAGAAAAACAAGATTGATAGGGATTTAAGAGGTTAATTTTAAGCCCCACAGTAAACACAAAGAAATTATCAGAGAATATAACCATAGAGATGAAAAGTAGAGTCTGGGTTAAGACAAATGGTGGAAGGGGCAATGGGAAGTTAAGAAAGGAGTGTAGGGTTGCTGTTTGAGGTGAAGGGAAATTTCTAGTAATGGATGGTGGGAAAGAGCATAACATCATTCTAAATGTGATTAATCCCACTAATGGAAGGCTAGGAAAGGGGTGGAATGGGAAGATTTAGGCTGTATATATGTTTCCACAATTGAAAAAAGAAAAAAAAAAAAAGACAGTCTAACTAGATGACAATTGAATGCTAAGGATGAACTTGGATGGGATTGGAGGGTGGAGGACAGGTGGCTCGAAGGGACACAGTTTAGACATAAGGAAAAGGAAATACAGAATGTAAGCATTGTATCATTGTTGAATCTCCTATACTTCTTAGCTGGGCTTAATGGAATTACATAAAAGAACGTTCTTGTTCATGGGGAGTACATACGTGAATTATAGTGGATATTCAAGGATGTGTGCAGCTAACTTTCATATATTCAGAAGACAGAGAAATATATGATGAATGACAGATAGGAAGGGAGGGAGGGAGGGAAAGAAACAATGATGGGACAGCATGTTAAAGTTGGCGGATTAAGCTATTGGGGGAGGGGGGGTCAGGGTATGATGGAATTCTGTGTATGGGGCTAGTATTGTTTTTGCAACTATTCATGTAACTTTGAATTTATTTCAAAAAAAAAAAAAAAAAAAGGCATATGTGAAAATCCCACAGCTAACATCATACTCCATGAGTATGAAAAGACTGAAAACTTTATGCCTTTTCATTACTCCAGAAAAGAAACAAGAATAAAAAATAAAACTCCAGTCCTCCCATATATCATGGGAATATATGCACAATATGTGATGATACTTTGAGCCATTGATTATATACTTTAGATAGTTTGTATGGTGTGTGAATATATCTCAATAAAATTGCAAAACAAACAAACAAAACATTATGCCTAAGATCAGGAACAAGACAAGTGTGCCCACTATCACCACTGCTATTCAAAAATGTACTACAAATTCTAGCAACAGCAATTAAGCAAGAAAAAGACATAAGAGGCATCCAAATTGGGAAGGAAGGATAAAACTTTCCCTTTTGGTAGATGACACGAATATATAAATATATATAAAATCAGTGGTGTTTCTATACACTAGTAATGAACAATCTGAAGAGGAACTATAGAAAAAAATTCTATTCACAATAGCAGGTGAAAGATTCAAATATCCAGGATTAAATTAAACCAAGAATGAAAAGGACTTATACACAGAAAACTATAAAACATTGCTGAAGGAAATTAAAGAAAACCTAAATAAATGGAAGGACGTTACGTGTCCATGGATTGGAAAATGAAATATCATTAAGATATCAATTCTACCAAAAGTGATTTACAGATTCAATGCAAAATTCCAACGGCCTTCTTTGCAGAGATGGAAAAGATGATCAAATTCATATGGAAGAGTAAGGGGCCCTAAATAGCCCAAATCATCTTTGACAAAGAAGAGCAAAGTTGGAGGACTCATACTTCCTGATTTTAAAACTTATTACAAAACCACAGTAATCAAAACAGCATGGTACTGGCATAGGTTGATTTCTGAACTCAGCCCTCAAATTTATGGCCAGCTGATTTTTGACAAGGAGGCAAAAACCACCCAATGAGGAAAGAATAATCTCTTCAATAAATGATGCTGGGAAAACCAGATATCCATATACAAAAGAATGAAGGTAGGCCTAATACCATATACAAAAATTAAATCAAAGTGGATCAAATACCTAAATATAAGAATAAAACTATAAAATTCCTAGAAAAAAACATAGGAAAACATCTTCAGGACTTTGTGTTAGGCAATGGTTTCCCAGACTTTCATAACAAAAGCATGAGCAACAAAAGAACAGATAAATGAGACTTCATCAAAATTTAAAACTTTTGTTCATCAAAGGACTTTATATTTCAATTTAAAAGACAACCTAGAAACTGTGAGAAAACATTTGGAAACCATATATCTGATACAGCACCCCTTTATCTTATATAAAATCCAAACTATACAACAAACACCTATAACTCAACAATAAAAAGATAAACAACCCAATTAAAAAATGGTAAAGACTTGAATGAACATTTCTTCACATGAAAAGATGTTCAACATCATTAGTCATCAGGGAAATGCAAATCAAAACCACAATGAGATACCATTTCACACCCACTAGTAAGGGTATTATCAAAAAGACAGATAACAAGTATCAATAAGGATGTGGAGAAAAAGGAACACTCATGCATTGCTGGTAGGAATATAAAATGGTGTAGCTACTGTGGAAAACAGTTTGGCAGTTCCTCAGAAAGTTAAGTATATAATTATCATATGACCAGCAATCCTACTTCTAGGAATATAGCTAAAAGGATTGAAAGTAAGAGTGCAAACAGAACTTCCTACACTTATGTTTATAGTGGCATTATTCATAATTACCAAAAGGCAGAAGCAACCCAAGTGTCCATCAATAGATGAATGGATAACCAAAATGTGGTATATAAATACAATGGCATATTATTCAGCCCTAAAAAGAAATGAAGTTGCAATACATGCTTTATGAATAAATCTTGTTGAGTAAAAGAAGCCAGACACAAAAGGATAAATATTGTATGATCTCACTGATATGAAGTAACTAGAACATATAATTTCATAGAGTCAGAAACTAGAATACAGGTTACCAGGGGCCGGTAAACACGGTAGGGAACAGGGAGTTAATGCTTAATTGGTACAGTTTTTGTTAGGGGTGATGGAAAAGTTTTGGTAACAGATGGTGGTGTGGGAACACAACATTGTGAATGAAATCACCACTGAATTATACATTTGAATGTGGTAAAACATGAAATTTTAAGGTTGTAGATATGTTACTAGAATAAACTTTTAAAAAAAAAAACCCATAGTACTTATAACACCGACAGTGAACCCCAATATAAACTATGAATGATAGTTAACAGTATAATTGTAATAATATTTCATCAGTTCTAACAAAGGTACTACAATAATGGAAAATTTCAATAAAAGGGAAAACTGTGTATGATAGGGAGTATATGGGAACTCTGTACTTTCTGCATGATTGCTCTGTAAACCTACAAAAGATCTAATTAAAAAAAAAAAGAAAAAGATTACAAAAAAGAAATCAGAAAAATGATCTAGAACAGCCATTGTGGAGAAATACTGCAGTAAAATTACTTTGTTTTATGGAAAAGAACAAATTCTTTGAGAATCCAGTCAAAAAGACAAAGTTACTTACATAGGAAGCAAAATCAGATTGTAAATTCATTTTTTACAACCATTGTTTATCCCAGTAAAAAATGGAGGGATTAAATGCATTTTTAATTAATGTATGTATGATTAAGTGAATGAAAACAAAAAAATGAATAGTCACAGCAGCATTTTCATTACAGCAAAATTGCTAGTAACTACATGATTAGCAATTGGAAACTGGATAAAGAGTGCTCAAAAATTGTTTGCTGTACACTACACAGTGAACCGTAAGTTAAACCATGAACTATAGTTAACAGTATACTTATAAAAATGTGCTTTTATCAATGGAAATAAATGATCCATACCAATTCAAGGTGTTAATAAAAGGAATCCTGTATTTTAAACATGATTGTTCTGTAAACCCACAACTTCTCTAATAAAGAAAAAAAAAAATTGCTGAATGCATAACACTAAGGGATGAATAACATTCATCAATATTCTCAGACAGACAACAAAGCCTCAGGAACCTGTGTGTAATACAAAAAGTATAAAATTTGTGCCATCAGAGTCCTGGAGGAGAGGAGAAAGTGTGGTGCAGAAAGTAACATTTAAAGAAATAATAGCTGAAAACTTAAATTCTGTGAGACATCAACTGTGGTACATCCATACAAAGGAATACTATTCACCAATATAAAAGGAACAAACTTGCATACAACACAGATGGATTTCAAAGGCATCATGCTGAGTGAAAGAAAACAGTGTCCAAACATTCCATACTATCTGCTTCCATTTAGATGACATTCTGCAAATGGCAAAATTACAGGAACAGAAAACAGATCAATGGATGCCAGGAGTTAGGCATGGGGGAAAGGTTTGAGTACAAATGGGCAGCGCAAGAAGATTTTTGAAGTAATGGAAATGTTCTGAATCCAGATTGTGTAATTAGTTGTACAAATCTATACATGTATTAAAATTCATAAACTGTACATCTAAAAAGTCAGTTTTACTGTATATAAAATGAAAAAAAAATCACTATCTCCTCCAAAGTCATGTATATATGAGGCAGGCACATGACATTACATTTCAGTTTTTTTTATTATTATTATTTTGTGGGTTTTTTTATGAGATTACATTTCACATACCCACTTCCTGAAAATGTAAAAGGCTATAAGAACATGCAGTTAAATAGTTATCTACATAAAACCTATGACATCTTAATCAAAGATAGTTAACAAAAAGCCTAAATAGAGGCACTGAGCAAAAGTCAAATCTGTGTACAAAAAGTGTACCATTATACACATGGTAGGAGTCCCAGAAGGAGAAAAAAGAAAGGGACAAAGAGGATATTCAAAGAAATAATGAAAATTTCCCAATGTAACAAAAGACATAAGTATACACACCAAGACGCTCAACAAATTGCAAATGCGGTAAATCCAAACAGACTTATGCCATGCCATGTTATAATCAAACTGTCGAATGGCAAAGATAAAGAGAATTCTGAAGGCCGCAAGAGAGAAGGAACATGTCACACAAAAGGTAAGCTCAATAAGATTAAACGCCAATTTCTCATCAGAAACACGGAGGCAAGAAGGCAGTGGGAAGACATATTTATAGTGCTGAAAGCAAAAAATTGCCAACCCAGAATCTGACAAACCTGTTTTTTTTAAAAAATAAGGAAGAAATTAAGACATTTCCAGATAAACGAAAGCTGAGGGAATCTGTCACAACTAGAACAATCCTACAATAAATGCTAAAGGGAGCTCTGCAGGTTGAAAGGAAAGGACACTAGACAATGGCCTGAAGCCACATTAAAAAATAAAGATCTCTAGTAAAGATAATAACATGAGAAAATGTAAATACAGTACTATTGTATTTTATTTTTATGTGCAACTCCACTTTTACCTCCTATAGGATCTAAAAGGCAAATATATAAAATGTAATGATAAATCAATGGCTTTGAAATCAGCGTATAATATGTAATTTATGACAAGAATCACAAAAAAGTGAGGGGACAGACCAGACCTCAGTTAGAGATATGAATGAAGCACATTTGATTAGGATAGGGCAGATCAGTCCAAAAGGTAAAGGATGATAAAGACTGGTTTTAAAACTTCAGCTTCTGTGTGGGACCAAGGGAAGAGATGTTTATTTGGTGCAGGATGTGTATCTTCTACAGCACGCTAAATAATTTGACTTGTATGGTCAGTTTATTCAAACACCATGACTGCATGGAGCTTTGAATAGGAGTGAGATCTGGTAGGTTTATACAGGTTAGTGTGAAATAGTGATATATCCCAGAGTAATCTGGGCAGAGAATAAAAATATATATGCAGGGCCCCCCTGAAGAGCTAGAAGAAAATGCAGAAATGTGGACGTACCCACCCAGGTTATTACTGATGTTCTCACAAACACTGAGGACTGACAATTTGGTATGCCGAGCCCTTGATCTTGGGGCTTGCCCTCAAGAAGCTTGTTGCTGCATGGGAAAGGCTAAGCCTACTTGTGGTTGTGCCTAACCATCTCCCCCAGAGTGCCTCTTTCTTGCTCAGACATGGCTCTCTCTCTCTAGCTAACCCAACTCCGCAGGTGAATTCACTGCCCTCCCCTCTACATGGGATCTGACTTCCAGGGGTGTAAATCTCCTTGGCAATGCAGGAGATGACTCCCGGGGATGAGCCTGGAACTGGCATCGTGGGATTGAGAAAATCTTCTTGGCCAAAAGGGGGAAGCGAAATGAAACAAAATAAAGTTTCAGTAGCTGAGAGATTTCAAACGGAGTTGAGAGGTCGCTCTGGAGGGCATTCTTATGCACTGCACAGATGTCCCTTTTTAGGTTTTAGTGTATTTGAATAGCTAGAAGTAAATACCTGAAACTACCAAACTGCAACCCAGTAGACGTGATTCTTGAAGACAACTGTATAACTATGGAGCTTACATGGGATGACCTCTGATTGTGAAAACCTTGTGGCTCACACTCCCTTTATCAAGTGTATGGATGGATGAGTAGAAAAATGGGGACAAAAACTAAATGAAAAATAGGGTGGGATGGGGGGTATGATTTGGGTGTTCTTTTTTACTTTTTTTTATTGTTATTTTTATTCTTTCCGGTGTAAGGAAAATGTTCAAAAATTGATTGGGGTGATGAATGCACAACTATATGATGGTACTGTGAACAGATGATTGTACACCATGGATGACTGTATGGTATGTGAATATATCTCAATAAAACTGAATTTTTTAAAAAATAAGTGAGGGAACAGAGGGGAACAGGAATATAGTTTATGTATGCTATTGATGTTAGGTTGGTGTCAAAGGAAACAAGATTGTTATACATATAAGATGTTTAATTTAAACCCCATGATAACCACAAAGAAAATATCAGAGAATAGGCAAACTCAGAAAGACAGAAAGTGGTGGGAGGCAGGGGCAATGGGAAGTTAATGGAAAATTGATTGTAGGTTTCTGTTTGGGGTGAAGGGAAAGTTATAGTCAAGGATGGTGGTGAGGGTACTGCAACACTGTGTATGTGATTAATCCCAATGAATGATATGCTTTGGAGGGGTTGAGATGAGAAGATTTATGTTGTATATATGCTTCCACAATTAACAACAAAAAAAACAGAAAGGATAAAAGAAAGAGAAACTAAAGTGATAATGACAATTAAATGCAACCCATGATACTGGATGAGATCCAAGAATGGAGGAGAAAAGGCTAAGAAGGACATTATTAAGACAATTAAAAAATTGAATATAGAATGTAATCTTTATATCAACATTAAATTTCTTGAACTTGATAACTGCACTTAAGGTGATTATTTAAGGGAATATCTTACTCATAGGAAATGTTCATGGAAGTGTTATGTGTTCAAGGAGTATGACATGCAACCTGTTCTCAAATGTTCAGAAGATAGATAGATAGATGGATGGATGGATGACAGATAAGACAGTCAGATAGCTAGAATGATACAGCAAAGGTGGCAAAATGCTAAAATTGGTGGATCTGGGGAGTGATGGAGGTATGTTGGAGTTCTCTGTATTAGGGTTTGTATTATTTTTGCAACTATCCCGTAAGTTTGAAATTTTTTCAAAATAAAAAGTTTTTTAAAAAGTCAAATATGTAATCATTGTCTTGAAAAAGTTTTCTCAGGAAAAAAAGTGCTCAGGGTTTTGATTTTTTGTTTTTGTACTTGTATGATGAGCTTAATCTAGAATTTTAAAAACTATATTGTACAATTAAAAGTAAACAAAGAGCTTCAGGGCTCCACCCCCCCACAGAAGCTTTGAACAACCAAGAAGAACTGGCAGAAACATCTTTCTCGAAGTTAACAGTTTCTTTCTCAAAGAAAATAGTTAAAGGATTGCAGTAATAGGCACTGAATCAAGAAAAAGGCAACCCGCCCGCCCACCACTGCGGCTGCTGCTGGTGAGCGCCGGTACCATTAGCACTGCTGTGGGGAGGCTGCCCTGGCCCAATAAACCGAGCCAATACTGGATATGGAGGTGGTGCCCAAGCACTCTCTGGGGAATGAGCAATAGGAATCCGCATTGGGAATGCCTTTGGCTCAGGCAGTGGCCATTCTTCAGAAGCAGTGTTGCATCATCAAAAATGTCCAGGATCTCTACAGTGAGCAGTCTCCTCTAAGCCATGACCTCATCCTTAGCCTGACTCAGGATGGGATCAAACTACTATCTGATGTTTTCAGACAGAGACTAAAGGTGACTGGAGTATATGACTTGACCAAAATAAAATTAAAATATTGTGATGTGCATTTCAATTCACAGGCCATAACTCCTAATGTTGAGCAGATTGACCGGTCTTTCAGCGCAACCCATCCTGGAGTGTACAACTCCACTTTTTTTTAGCAGCTTTTCCATTTCACCCTCAGAGGACTGCCTTTCTCTATTCAGCTAAACTCATGAACTGAGGCTCCTAAGTACAAGCCCATGGCCCAGCTTCTCTCCAGACACCCCATGGAACAACTGTGAAACGAATGTTTATCTACAGCAGAAACAGCCTGCAGGATACCAACGCTTCACAGGGTATCTTGTGATGCCCCTGAGCTGTTTCCTAGGTGTATACTAAGAGTTCGAGATGGAACCCAACCCTCAGGTTTACAACTTCGTCTACTTGCCGCAGGCTGCGGAACCCAGTCTATCAGCAGGTGCCAAGATGTGGGTATTTGAATGCTTGGTGTATTTTGGTGATTCCTGCCGAAGTGCTCTTGGCATGCTTGGCTCTCCATATAAGGTCTTTTATAAATCAGAAGACAAGATGAAAATTCATCCCCCTTCCCCTCATAAGCAAGTTCCATCCAAGTGCAATGACTACTTTTTAAACTACTTCACTCTCAGGGTGGACATCCTCTTTGATGCAAATGTACACAAAATGAAGAAGTTTGTCCGACACACCAATTACCCTGGGCATGACAATTTTAACATTTATCACCACTGTGAGTTCAAGATCCTACCAGCCATAAAGATAGAAGATGCAGATGGTCAGTCAGAAACATGCAGGACCTACAGCAAGTGGGACAACATCCAGGGCCACCCTGTGGAAAAGTCCATTGTCCTCCACAGGTCATCCTCCCCAAACAACAACCCAATTGGCTCCATATTCTGCTTTGGGCCTCAGTGGATGGTCTTTGAGGTCAGCAGAACAACCACATTGTCTTAGTGACCATGTACGGCCCTCCTAGACCTCGTGCCCATGTGAGAACAGCAAAGCTCCCCTAGGGACATCACCACTCATGCCTCTCTGCCCCAGGGAACTGTGCTTCATACCCTGCTAAGTGGGCTTTGGTGTGCCACCCTGTGGGCCTTCTTGGACACCGTGCCAGTGTTGAAGGCTGTTTTGATGCTCTGAAGTGGGGCTCAGGCTAGGTGCTCTGCCGTGGCATAAGGGGCCCAGATATTCCTCTGTCTTCAGCCTGCCGGCACCAGACTACAAAGAGAAGCACAAACTCTGAGCCTTGATACCTGGACCCAGGAGCTATCCACTAACACATAAGGACTGTCTCCTTGCTGGCAACCTTGTCCCCCACATAAAGAAAACTTGGGGTTCTTTCTGTGGCTGAGGACACAGGCACCTAGGATGAGGACAAGGAGTCCTGCCTTTGGCCCCATGTTGCCACATGACCCTTAAAGCAAGCAGGTAGTATGTCCATCATACTTGGCTGTGACATTTGCAATACATCCACTTTAGTTACTATGGCCAGGGTGGGCCACCTGCCTTCCCCATTCCTTTCTTGCACATGCTCCCTGCCAGGCCCAGTAGGCACACCCAACTGGTTGAAGCACAGCTTTCTACCATCCAGATACATGGCCAGGCCTGGTTCTCTCCCCTCTTAGAGCCTGTCTACAGGGTCACCTGTGCCCCCATTCTGCCCCAACGTGGCTGGGGGGCTGCATGTTCCATTCTGTTTGCCTTTTTAAAAAATTTAACGCCAAAGTTTTAGCCAAAGACATCCCTTTGCTGTGTTTCAGCATTCAGTTTTGCACTGTGGGCTGGCTCCCTGCCCCAACCCTGGGCCATGTCCCTTGGCCAGACCCATTCATGGCTCAAGACCTCTGGTGACTCAAGGAGGGCTGGGCTGTTAAGGAAACAACCATAGGTGCTTTAAATTTTTTAATTCTTTTGAAAAGAATTGAGAAGAGAAATGTATAATATCCTATTTTTAATATTTTGGCCCAGCAACTTGTAATATAAATGATAATTTCTTGAGTTTCTAAAATGTGTATCCAGACTTCTGTAAATACAACTCTTTTGTAATTAACTCATGTACAGCCTCATCATGTATAGTTTGATGTTAAACGTGCAGGGGACCTGCCCCAGGCTCCTGTGTGCTTCTCAGGCAAACAGTCAGGCTTCTGTGGCACTCCTATGACTTTGTGACTGACTGGTGTTTTCCCATGTGAACCAGGGCCTGGACAGAGAACTCCCCATAAACATATCCCACTGTCAAGGGCAGCCAAGACTGCTCCCCATCAACCTTCCTTATCCTCTGCCCACACCACCCCCACCCCCAAATAAAGCACCTATGCTCTCAGCAACAGCCCATATGCACTGTTGCTGGGATGTCTGCACTAAAAAAAAAAATTTTTTTTGAAAGGCAACTCAAAAGCAACAGGCTCTCAGGGTGCCCTTGTTGGCACCATCCTCATCCCTTCACTGGCTACACACAGAGTAGGCCTGCACTCCCAGTGCAGGTTCCTAGTACTAGTTCCAGAAGGAGCAGAGTAACACTCATGTACATACTGGGAGCATGTATGTCTGGCCCAGAGTCTGTTTGCGGCATGAGGGACCGAAGCAAGACATTCGTCACAAGCTCACCAACCCAGAACTTGCCTGCATGTAGAAAGCAGTTGATGGAGCTCTTCTACAGAAAGCTGGGGAAGGGCATCAAGTAGGGCTACCTGGCCAAGGGACTGCTGGCAGTAGGACATTTACTGCAATTCCCCGACCATGAAGAAACTGTTTCCTAGGGAAGAGGGGATATTCTTATTTATGTAAAAAGGGGAATTCCTAGGGCCACAAGTGCATGCCCAAGACAAAATACAGGCATAAAAGGGATCAGGAAGGCCACTAGGCTTCGGCCTGGAATTATTCTCTAAACTCATTATATGGATAAAGCACTAAAGGAGAGCACTCACAGAGGTCAACCTGCAAAGACTAGGAGAGTCGTTTTCTTTCTTTCTTTTTAACCTTCTTCTTCGTCTTTTATTGTTAGCTCCTGGCATTCAAGAAAAGCTCTATCATAACATAAATAGAAAGATCTTTCTCATCTCCAGGATTAGGGTGAAAGGCTTAAACAGTTTCATTATTAGGTTTAGAATTTCCTTTATATTTCAAATTTCATATAGGCTAAATAGTGTTCAGTGACCCATAAGAGCTTACCAAACTTCTAGACAGGAGAAAATAAATCAGTCACCTCCCCAATCCCCTATATAACGATTACATGTTTGATATCTCAGAGCTAGTGTTAGAAGATCTAAATAAGTCATTTTATTCTGTACCACAGCTTATCTTATGTTAGTAATTATAACGAATTTTGCATTACGTTTGGATTTCAGATGGCTGCTAAACATTATAATTACGCAAATTCTATAGAAATCCCAAAAACACAGAGAATAGTCTAACCTCTAATTGGAGGCAATTTCAGGTATTTCAAACAATGAAGATTTATTACATACCCTAGAAATATTAGGAGACCTGAAAATAATGGACTTGTGCTAACTGCCTAGAATAGAGGTGAAATATATATACCCACTAGTATCAGACTGCAAAGAAAAACTGGACACAAGGAAACAAAATACAGAAAGAACCAGGTGGGCTGCCCTTTCACCTAAGAATGTTAAAAATAGCTACCCAGCCAAGGGTGACTACAGACTTACACAGGAAGACATAGAGGGTTTGGTAAGAAATTCTGGCTATGTAAAATATTATGGTACAGTAAAATACTTGGAAATAAGCAAAAAAAAAAAAAAAGCCTTCACTGAAAGAGTTGTACTGTGAGAACTGTTTTACAAAATATTCATGTTTGCCAAGTCCATGTGACAAAAGTAAATGTGTAATTGTTTGTGTATTAAATACTACATAGTATTTATTCCATTCTAAGAAAAACTAAGTATAACTTTAGGTAAACATAGAATTTGAGCCTTTAGAAATAAACCTGCTTGCTTAAAAAAACTGAATTCAACTGTTTTGATCTAAGTTGTCTATAAGCCTTTCAATTTCATAAAGTTTTTTTTTATTTAAAATTACTTTATTTATCAAATTAAAAAAAAAAAAAATTCCAAACAAAACAAAGCAAACAGGAAAACAAATATCCTGAAATAACTTCATCAAGTTTTTTAACTCATATAGATTATCACCGAAGACAATTTTATAATAGTAATATGAAATACGTATCTGCAGACCTTGTTACACAAATTCAAAAGAAAAGATGAAGGCAGAGCACTTTAAGGAAAGAAAACTCTTACACTACACACCCAAGGATAAGAAAATATGAACTTTCAACTGGTGATGGGGGACTATCTGCTGACTCACAGATCTATATCAACATTCCTGCAACACTCTCCTCATAAACCTCAGAAATAAGTCTGGCAGAAAGATGTCTGCACTGTAGCTCAAAGAAATCTTTATGAAGCAGATGTTTTTAAGAAGTTGGGATGGGGAGGTAGGCCTATCTCTTGAAACAGCTACCAGCCTGGATTTTTCACGTTCTGTCCCAAAGCATGACCAATTAGCCAAAGATTCTAGTATTTTCTCCCTCCACCCCCACACAACTCTTCTGTATTTTAGGAACTATTTGACAAAATGAAGTTAGTCTACTGATCAAGTCTGCACTCAGTCTGATGTTCCTAAGACGGAAAATCATACTGCTGCTAAAGCTCTCCAATAAAATTATGCATCCAAATCTTAACAACAACAACAACAACAACAACAACAAAACACCTGCTTTGGATCTAGGATAGGAAAAATGAAGCTAAAAGATCAGCTATACAATTATTCCATAATATACAGGAAAAAAATGTATATAATATATAGAAAATACTTCCTATATTAAGAGTGGTCTTAAAAAAAGTATTGGGTTAAAATAATTTTCAAATAAATTTGAAAAGGAGGAGACGTGAAAATGATAAGCTATAGCATAAACTACAAAAAAACACAAATGGCTGGTTTCGGGAAAGATTTGCAGAGTTTAATTATACTGTAGAACAGTACCTTATTCAACTTCTCAGAATCAGCTGCAATCAGGCACCAACAGAGAAGAATAGTAAGAAGAACTAGGGTTACTGTCAAGTCTAATTATTCAGTCTTAAATCCCAGCATGCACATGTCAAATCTTTCATGATTTCTTTATAGTCACTTTTCCAATGAAAGTATCTACACCTCTAGGTGATTATGCAAAATGCATTTGTATTTTTCAAAATTTCTTTTACTTGCCTGTAAGTTCATAATACACTTAATTTACATCATAAAGCTTACACTGTAAGCTTCTAGAAGTAGAAACGTGACTTATGTAACACCTTACTTGAACAAATACTGAAAAAAATGTTTCCAGTATTAGAACTGTGTCTGATACATAGAAGATACTCAGTAAATATTTGCTGATTGAATAAAGGAATGAATTTCTGTAAAGAATTCCATTTCTCCCTCATAAAGATGCTTGTATTAAAGGGGCTACAAAGCCCCACCTTTCCGTAAAGAGCTAATCACCTGGCAATGCCATAAATACAATGTGATGATCAACCATCTCTGTTTCTGTCACACCCACACACCCGCCTCCCCCACCCCCCAATCCCTCCCCAACACACCCATTTTTATACCAAAGCCAAATAGCGTACTGTTTCCCTCCAAGTTGTCCCCCCTTTCCCTGACTTCCTGACTTGAATAAAACCCTAGCAGTTTTACAACTTTGCACCCATAAAAATCACCTCAGTAACAGCCTAAAAAGAGCAAAGTGCCTTTCTAACTACTTACCCAAAAGAAAGACCTTTCCTAACATCTCTGGTGCTTTTTGTATCCTCCAACGGGTAAAACCAATCCCTGTAATTTATCCATATTTCAGGCCCTGCCCATAGAGAGACAAGATTCTTTTAAAATTAATGGCTCTTCATTATGAGGCATACCTGTATGTGTGAAAATTTTGGGGCAAGACATATGTCTGAATTATCTTCCATTTTGAGCTACAAGAAACCTGCTAGATATGGTTTTCACCCAGTCACTCTGGTCAATAAATAGGCAGGCATCCAATAAACACATGAAAACTGCAGCCATTAACTTACAAGAAATAAACTGGGCATTTATTTACTTAATCAAAGGTCTAGAAGTTTAAAAAATGTCTGAACAGTATATATAAATGCTGAGAACTTAAGATGAAAATGGTATTGCATCAGCAGAGTATAAACAAAGAAAACGCAAGTTTGAAGAAAGATGGACAGGGTACACAGAAAAATTAGGAACAAATGGACAGTATTGGTTTGTATATACTATGTTCCCCAGAAAAAGCCATGTTTTTTGATGCAATCTTGTGTGGGCAGACGTATTAGTGTTGATTAGATTGTAATTCTTTGATTGAGTGTTTCCATGGAGATATGACCTACCCAACTGTAGGTGATAACTCTTCACTAGATAATTTCCATGGAGGCGTGGCCCCGCCCATTCAGCATGGGACTTGACCAGTTCATTGGAGCCCTATAAAAGCTCAGACAGAAGGAACAAGCTTGCTACAGCCAAGAGGGACACTTTGAAGAACACACAGGGGCTGAGAGAGGAGCTACAGATGAGAGACAGTTTGAAGATGGCCATTGAAAGGAGACTTTAGCTCCGGAGAAGCTAAGAGAGGAAAAATGCCCCAAGCAACTAAGAGTGACATTTTTGAGGAACTGCAGCCTAGACAGGAATATGTCTTGGGAAAAAGCTATTTTGAAACCAGAACTCTGGAGCAGATGCCAGCCATGTGCCTTCCCAGCTAACAGCGGTTTTCCGGACACCATTGGCCATCCTCCAGTGAAGGTACCTGATTGTTGATGACTTACCTTGGATATTTTATGGCCTTAAGATGGTAACTTTGTAACCAAATAAACCCACTTTATAAAAGCTGATCCATTTCTGGTGTTTTGCATTTCCACAGCATTAGCAAACTGGAACATGGGCCTAAGAGCACTATTTAAATAGGAGTTTTAGATACAAATAATCCATGAACATCAACTTGCAAGTAAGACATGGGAAATGTCAACAGTGGATGACCACTGGGAACCCATGGATAGTCTTTTCACAGTACAGATGCCACACATTCCACTTGCCATGAAAATACCTTTCACTTTCAAAAGAAAACCATTTCCATATGTTTATCCTTTTCAGCGAACATCCATAAATCACAGGGACATATTTCTGTCATAACTTGTTTATGCTATTGAAACCTATATTTAGTCATGGTCAACTAAATGCTGCTCTCTCAAAAGCTCAATTATTAAACTCATTAAATGCATGGAAGAAAAATTAATTGTGTTTACAATTAAATATATGAACACATAAATATATTAATATTTTACTAACAACTATTAAAATATGCTGGAACAGCCTACATTAACCCCCTCCCCCCAAAAAAAGTCTTCAGTACTTTGCCTATTAGATTTGGAACGCCCCACCCCCACCCCCGCCTCAGAATTGTGCTCCCACATCCCCACTGCTACTCCCCTCCCCCACCCAAAAATAGCACAACTGGATTAAAAGGATCTGTCCTGACAGATAACTCATTAAGGGATACAACCATGCCTAACAGCAGCACACCGGCTGCCCTGGCAATGGAGCAAATGACTCATGGAAATCTGTTGGATTTAACTCACCCTTACACTAGACTAGATTTTATGACCCTGCTGGAATCCAAGTCAGAAATCAAGAAAGCAAATAACACGTAAAATATACATGGGATTAGGATTCTGAAGTCAGAAAGAAATTGAGAATTAAATAGCACAATTCTGAGGCTTGAGTGATAAGAAATTCCAATGAAAATGATTAATAAGTTTTGATTTAGAAAAACTACTTCTGTCATCCCACTATTACGCTCAGACATTAACTATGGAGCTTCCTATTTTGAGATAATGGAATAGAAAGCCTCACATTAGAAGGAAAAAGATAATGACAAGACCACCCTTTTCCAGCTGGCCACAGAACAGTCAGCAGGAGAGCTATTAATCAAGCCAGGTGAAAAGACACTGACAGGATGAAAGCAGAGAAACAGAAAGAAAATCTCAATTTTCTTCACTGGCTAACTTCAAATACTCAACCTACTTTAAGAAGAAAGAAGCTGAATAACCAGGTCTCCCATGTCCCCACCAAACCCTACCTCTGTAAAAAGTCACACTACAGGAGCATAAGAAATTGGCTTTCTTTAAAATGTTAAAATTTTATTTCATAAGCAGAGAAGCTTGAACTACTTCTGCAAGTGAAGCTATTCAAATGACAACTTCACCTAGAACTGAAATTAACACTTTTTTTTTTTTTAGGTAAAATTCAAAGAAAAAAAAACATATAATGATTTTTATCACCTTTCCAATTTGACATTTAGTTTTTTTTAAAGGTCTATTTGATACAAAACAATTTAACAAGATTCAAACTGTATTAAGCATAATCCCAAATGTTATTAAAAGACTATGTAAAAAAGGGAATTGTCCACTTCAAATTTGAAAATGAACTTTAATTGCAGTAAATACTGATTGTTCCAGCCTTTCCTTTTTTGGCAAATAGGAAGAGTCGCTAGTAGTCAAAAAAACTGTTATGGTAAATTACACATAGACCCTCTAATGCATTAGTTCCTACTTCAGTAATTTAATAACAGTTCATTGTGCATCTACTATGTGCAGCACATCACTGCAGCATAACATTAGAGCCAGAGTATTTGCACTGGGTAAGCATACATAGTACTTGTCTTCCAATACACCCCCAAACATACTCATGGCTCTCATTGCATAAAAAATGAGGAATGCTCTAATAATGGTATAAACAAATGAGCTTGGACCTTGAGGAATAAATAACATTTTGACCAGGAGAAAAGAGACTAAGGACATCCCACACAAAAGAGGAATGTAAACAAAGAACCACAAGGCATGTTTTAGGAAACTAGCACAGCAAAAGGGATAGGGCAAAAGAGAAGAGCCTGAAAGGCTCGACTGGATTCAAACCATGAAAGGCTTTCACTGGATTTTAAACTTTATTCTCCAGGCAATGGGAAGTGGAGGAGTTTAAGCAGAGGGGTGAACATCATAAACTGTGTGCCAAATATAGACTTTCTACAGATAGAAGATTATAAATTTCACAGAACATTCAGTTATGCTCTACTATTTATAATCCTTAATTATTGAAATATGAGGCTAGGATGTCAACAATATGAGCAGCCCTAAAAATTTCCTTCTTCCAGACAAAAATCTACATTTCCTTGCTTGGCTTACCTTTCTAGAATGGCTTTTTCTCTTTTTGCCCCGTTTTATCTAACACAAACAGCACAAACCAGAGGAAAAAGCAGTCTTTACTAATTTGTGCTCAATCAAAAAGCTAAATCCAGCACATAGGATAATGCGTGGTTTACATTATTACTATATATAACTGGCTCTATTCCTCCTGCCAGGAGGCTATCTTTGATTTACTGGACATTATAACTAAGGAGGGAGGAGTGGGAGGAATTTCTCAGAGCCCCAAGGGTACTTATTCATTTAACTTTACCCCAACTCCCCTCCACCTTCCTTAAATAAATTCTTCTTGATTACTATAATTATAAACCTTATTCCCTTAACAGATGTGAAAAAGCTTTATGTATTACAAACTGTAACTCTGTCCTTAGTTCCAGTCTAGTCTTTCTCATTCTTTTGAAATAGTACAGGATTTCTCCAGTTGTGCTAACTCCCAGAGCCTTACAAATCTTAAAGACTACTACGACAGCAACTGTACCTAAAGATAACCCCATCTATTCTACCCTTCATCCCTACAGCCATGTCAACTTAAAGCAAGACAATATTTTTTTCCATGTTTTTTAACTTTTTTTTTAAATCAAGTGTATGAAAAATAAAAAAATAAAAAATAATAATTAAAAAAAAAAACATACAATAAAAGAACATTTCAAAGAGACCATAACAAGGGAGTAAGAAAAAGACAACCAACCTAAGATAACTCCTTTACTTCCAACATGTTCCTACTCTACCCCAAGAAAGTTACCTAATACAGCAACATTTCAAGCAGGACAATATTAAGGAGTTGTTTTGGATATAATCAACAGCTTGGCACACCTGGTGCCTATGCCCAGTGTCAACCTACTCTTGAACTTCAGGTCAAAGGTAAGAAGCAACAAAAGGGAAAACACTGCCGACTTTCATCTTAAGGAATTTATACAGGGTTGCTTCATTTCTCCCCTCCCTCTAAGTTTTAAATTACAAACCTCTTACAACTAGACTGTGTGCTATTTGAAGGCTGGGGCTAAGGCCTAACAATGCATTTTATATACAATGCCCAGATTAAGTATTTTTTTTAATAAGTATTTCTTGAACTGAGAGTTCTGCTCATGTTACTATCACTTCTGTTCCTATACTGCTCTAACAGAAAGTTCCTGCCATTAAGTTAGTGATTAACCTTTGTTTTCTTACTTCAAAGCACAGTTACTCCTTAACATATCAGAGAAAGCAAACTCCAGTCTGGAGGAATTTGGGCTATACCACTACTATTACACCAACTGAAGAATTTCTGAAGTTTGGAGAAAACAAATGAAGAGTTATTTTCAAGAAAAAATATGGCCATTTAGAGTTTAAAACCACAAGTCATATGCCCTACATGCTTCACTAACAAGACCAAGAAGCTTTTGGGAATGTGAACAGGATCTTGTAGAAACTTTTTATAAACATTAAAAGCAACCAACAGATGCAAGTTCTTTGACCAAATGCCAAGAGAACCATTTCTCCTAGCATTATGGTCTCAAAAATTCTGCAGCTTTATGGTATTTTACATCAAACAACAATGCCTGAAACTGTCCACCATTTAGATTGCTAAATTCCTGGCCTGAAAAACATGAAAAGGGCACTATTAAGCTATGACTAAGGAAGCATATTAATATCTCTTCAATGACAAAATGTTACAGATTTTAAAGTAGTTGAGATAACAACATTAAGTAATATAAATTGTAAGCTAATATTTAAGATATTAAAGGAGAAGGAGGTGTGGCTCAGAGTTTTTGTTTACAACCTACTTACTAAAGTAGCCTAGCAACATTTCTCCTAAACATCTCCAGGCAGCAAGTGCTTGTCATAATCTTTTTTCCCAACAAGCATAAAGGAACAACCCTTGGTCTAGGAGGGATATAAAAGAACCATCTGAGGGAAAATAAAAGACGTGGGTTTGAAGGAAATATTTTCCTGAGAGAATGCAACATTTTTTTCCACTCTCACTTCCTTTTAGAACTAACATCCTTTAAATGAATACAGGGATACTATAGCTTATTTGGGAGCAACAGTGAAGTGGGGAGAAAATAATCAAATAAATTATACGGGATCTTAGTATTCAGTTATCTATTAATCCAATCCTGGTGGCAAAAGGTAAATCTAGAGCATGCAGAATTATCTGCCAAAGCCCAACCAACTTTCATTGTCACCATCCAAGACAACCATAGAAAGAAATAAAGGCAAACATTAAGCAGTCTTCCAAAGGTTTAAAAAATTCATATATCCAACCTCCACATGTACACACACATCTCTCAATGTGTACAAAGAGTTTTAAATACTTAAAAATGTTTAAATGAATTTACTATGCTATTTTTGAGAATTTAAAAGTTTAAGTATAGTTAGTGTTGCTCTGCAAAACGAGAGTAATTTTTTACAACTTTCTTTGCCTTTTCGTATAAAATTTATATAAACTCATAAAAACTAAGATTAAATAAATACAGAAAACACAACATGGGAAATGACAATCCCCTGCAATCCCATCCCCCAGAACAATGTAATGTTCTATAATTACAAAATCTCAAGGTTGAGGATCCACAAAAGTGTTATGTGTAATTTGAGCACCTTCTCTATCCCCACCCTCCTCCCCCAACTAGTGATACTAAAATACTCTTTAAAACAACCCTGCCAAGTATTTATCCAACCTCTGCTTGAATAAATCCTCTGACAGAGACCTGACGACCTCCCAAGGCAGTCCACTCCATCTTAAAACAGTTTTTATTCTAATACTGAGTGGTATTCCTTTCCCTTCAGATCATTCAGGTTTCTCACTTGAATATGCCTCAGTTTGTAAATGTGCTCCCTTAAAAAAACAGTACCCACAAATAAACACAATAGTCTGGAACAAATACAGTCCTTTTTCTGGGTACTATGCACGTATTTAATAAAGCCCAAATCACACTGTGGACTCAGGTTGAACAAGCTGTAGCTAAAATCTCCCTTGTATTTTTCATGTTACCTGCTGTTATACCCATCCCACCCACTCTATAGTATACACTTATTTTTAAAATCATACCTGGAATTTTATACTTATCAATGTTTAATACCATCTTGATTCATTCAGTCCATTCTTTCAGCCTATTTCTAATCTGTATTCTAAAAAACCAACACATTAATTATTTAACTTATTATTGACAGCTTTAAGTCATATATGTAGTTAAGAAGAAAATCATCAACATTTCATACATGTTTTTAGTAAAAATGCCAAACACTGGAATACTACTCAGCAATAAAAAGGCACGAACTATTGATGCACACACAATTTGTATGAATCTCAAGGGAATTGTGCTGAGTAAAAAAAGCAAATCCCAATAGAAAGATTATATACTGTATGACTGCATTTATGTAACATTCTGGAAATGACATATCTATGGAACCAGAGAAGAGATTGGTGGTTGCCAGGTGATTGGGGGTGGGGAAGGGAGAAGGTGGGTGTGGCTATAAAAGCACAACACGAGGGATCCTTGTGCTGATAGAACTGTTCTATGTATCGACTATGGTGGTGGCTACATGAACTTACAAATATGATAACATTGCATAAAACTAAATACACATACATATGTGAGTATAAGTAAAACTGAGAAAATCTTAGAAAGATCAGTTTTTTGTATCAAAGTCAGTATACTGGTTGTGATATTGTACTATAGTTTTGCAAGAAATTACCATTGAGAGAAACTGGGTAATGGTAACTTGATGTAAGAATCCCACTGTGTTATTTCTTACAACTGCATGTCAGTTTACAATTATCAAAATAAAAAGTTCAATTAAAAAAGCAAATAGTTTTTTAAATGCTGAGCAGAATGTGGCAAAGGATGTCTAACTCACTGCTATCATTATCCCCCTATCTGCTATTACCACGATCATTACCACTAGATATTCCTGCCATTATGTAATTGCACCCTTTTCATTAGATTCTTGGGGTGTTTGTTCAACCAGTAATATAAGTCCACTTAATTATAAAATTGCACAGTCCTCATTTTTCCCACTTTCTTTACAAGGAAATAATCATAAATGTGGGAACCCAGGGCCCAGACTCCCCCCAAAGGAGACCCCACAGCACACAGCAGCCTGTGTGACCAGGACAGAAGTAGAAGGTCATCAGACCTCCTCAGGGAAGAAAGTATATACAGATGGCCTCATAAACAAAGCACTGAAACTCCCCTCCCCTGATCACTGTTGATAACAAATCTCCAGACCCCTATGTCACAAGACCCTGCTAAAACTCTATTCTCATATTCTAAGGAATGTCTTTGTCTTAAACCCTTATAAGCTGTCCCTTCGCACCCCCATCTTTGCAGAGTGCTGACTTCCATTTTCTGGCCAGCCACTACTGGGAACAATCTTCTCCTGTTTGTAAGTCCTAATAAACCCATGTCTGACTCCCAGCCTAGTGTGTTCTTTGGTCTTAGCCACTCCAAGGGCTGCACTGGAACAATAAACTTGGTTCAATATCCAATACCTTAAGTTTAAATTTTTTTTAATTTAAAAATTTTCAAAAATAGTAAGTTAATATTACTATACCTAAAGCACAGTGCTGTCTGAAAGAAATATGAGAACCACATATGTAATTTTAAATTTTCTAATAGCCACATTAAAAAAGTAAAAACAGATAAAATTAACTGTAATAATATATTTTATTTAACACAATTATATCCAAAATATTATCATTTCAACATGTAATTGATATAAAAAATTACTGAGACCACAATCTCATATGTAAGTTATGAGTATCATGGAGCTTATTTTTTACTTCACAATTTTTAAAAATGTTTTCGTTTTCTTAGTATTCTATAGAAACCTCATCTTATTCTGACCCTTTTCAAATAATACTCTAAAGTCACTCTAGATTTCCACATTAATCCCTCTCACATTGGTCTTTTGTAAATGTCCATTTCATATATAAGTAAACCAAGGAGTTTTTGTGTAATACAGATCATCTGTATAGAATCCTCCTCCAGTTCCCTTTCATTAGAATAATTTCCAATTAATGCTATTATTGTTTACTTTTGAAGGACTTTTCCATCCTTTTTGGACCACACTCCCATTTAAAACCTCTGTTCACATGCTCCTACCTTTTTCTGATCTTTTAAAAATGTGACTTTTGTAATAATTTTCCAAATTTCTTTCAATAAGCATATTTTACCATTATAATAGAAAGCTAATTCTTTTGGAAAGAAATTGTAGGGCCAAGTTTTATCTGACTTCTGTGAAATTAAATTATGAGCAATGCTTGTCAAGATTGAGGCAGATGCTCCAATTTGAACTAAATAAGACTATCTAAATATTTCCCCCAAAATAAATTTTTTGAAAATTAATTTATAGCAGGTACTGTTTATTGAGTACCTATTCCAAATCAAGCACTAGCCTAGGTGCTTTTCAAACATTGACTCATTTTATCTTTTTTCTTTTTAATTATAGAAGTTGTAGGTTTACAGAAAAATCAAGCATAAAAGACAAGGTTCCCATATATCACTCTTTATTAACACCTTTCATTGGAGTGGCACATTTTTACAGCTGTACTATTAACAATAGTCCATGGTTTAACTTGAGGTTCACTGTTTGTGTTATGCAGTTCCACGGACTTTTTAAAAAACTGTTATTCTAGTAACAAATATAGAATGTAAATTTTCCCCTTTCAACCACATTCAAATATATAATTCAGTGCTGTTAATTATGTTCACAGTGTTGTGCTACTATAACCACCATGAATTACCAACCCATTTTATATTTACAACCACCCTACAAGATAGATTTTTATCTAACCCACACCGAAGCCTATGCTTTTTCTAATCCTCTCTACCTTTTTTTCAACACTCCTTACAGATATTCTATTTGTTTATTTTTTCCCCATATTCATCAAGCATAAATGCTCTCACTGAAAGAAGGTTACACTCATATTAAGCCCATTAAATGTAGAAACAAAATCAAAAGGGCAATTTTGACCTCATGGATTTACTTGCCTGTGATTTAGTCAAGCAAAGAATATATGTAATATCCTTCATTTGCTACTACACTTGACAGTACATAAGATAGCTATGTAAAGGATCCTCATGACCTAGCTAAACCAGTTATGAACTCTTTGAATATCCAAATTCCTGATGAGGGGGGGTAAAACAATATTTACCAAAAATGTTATACACAAAAACCTTCCCATATTAGGTACAAGTGCTTCTTATATCCCACTTAAGGAGCATGCCAGAAACAAACAGTAAGTGTTTGATACGTTCAGTGGTCATGTATTCCCTGCTCAATCTGATCCTTTTTATGACCAAGTAATATTCCACTGTATGGATATACTATATTTTATTTATCCATTTTTCATTTGAAGGACATTTAGGTTGCTTCCATTTTTTGGCTATTATGAACAATATTGTTGTGAATGTTGGTGTACAGCTTTTTTTGGAACATGTTTCATTTCTCTTGGGCATATACCTAGGAGTGAAATAGCCAGGCCATATGATAACTCTATTTTTAACTGTTTGAGGAACTGCAATACTGTTTTCCAAAGTGTTCTGTTCCATTTTACAATTCCACAGTTGTATATTAGGATTCCAATTTCTCTATATCCTTTTGTCTGTAATTTTGATTTAGTCATTTTAGTGGATATGAAGTGGTATTCCATTTAGTTTTTTTAACCATTTTTTTACTGAAATATATTCACATATCATACAATCATCCAAAATGTAAAACGGTTGTTCACAGTATCTTCATATAGTTGTGCATTCATCACCACAAACAATTTTTGAATATTTTCCTTGCTCCAAAAAACAAGAATAAAAATAAAAGTGAAAAGAACACTCAAACGTCCCATACCCCTCCTCCCCCATATTAGTCATTTAGTTTTGTCCCCATTTTTCTACTCATTTGTCCATACACTGGGTAATAGGAGTAGCACATTCCACAAATATTAAATATTGCATTCAAATAAAGCTATTTGTTCTACTCAATTTGTAATTTGGAATTTGTAACTCAGTCCCAATTCCATTTTCTGGATGTGAAAAGAGGGTCAGTTATGATTTTCATCTGGATTCTAAAAACAGAAAAAGTTAAGTTAAGTTCTCAGCAATTATTCAAAAACACTACTACCATCATCTCCACCAATTGGTCAGTAATCTTTCCATCACAAGCAGAAGAAAACAAATTTGTGGAAGTGTATTGTCTCTGGAGGATCAGAGACAGGACTGGGTTTTAAGGCTGTTAATCTAGCAGCTCAACAGTATCTCCAGACCTGACTGTGTCTACCTCAAACTTACCTGGCTGGTTCCTTTTGTGGTTTTAAGGTGGCAACCGGCAGCAGTTGGGGTTAGAGGCTACCCAGTATTCATGAAACAGAAGAATGAAGGTTCACTGATCCAGAGCCCTTCTCTTCAGGCCAATTTAGATCATGTGCCCATTCCAGAATCAACTGCCACCAGAGAAATTCCATGTACAAACTAGTTTAGACTGGGGCTCCTGAATCAATCTCTGGCAAGGAGGACAAAATTATCATGATTGGCTTAGACTAGCAGCTTTCTAACTTTGTTCAACAGCAAGCCTCCATCAGAATTATACTTTACATCAAGATCCAGTACACACATTACACACACATACACACAGAAACATGAAACAAATATTTTATGAAAAAATACTTATCCTTATTATGCACAATCCAATTTGATATGTTCTTTCGTATCACATGTATTTTTGTAATGTTGGTTGCCACTCTACTAAATTGATTTTGTGACCCGTTAATAGGTTGTGTCCAGGTTTTCAAAACTACTAGCTTTGGCTAATTAGAGGACACACCTGAGGTTACAGTCAAGTTCACAAACCACACTGCTGCTGCACAATAGGGAAAGGTAAAATAGTTGTTGAGGAGTCAATCATAATGTCCATTACATCGTCCCACAATGCACTGTCACTACATTGCTTTATTTGATCTCACAAGAGTGGTATTGGAAAAACCCAAAGAATACACACACAAGGAAAGAAAATTTTGTCTTTTCCTAGTTTTCATTGTTCATTTGTCTTTTCAAGTTGAAACTTTCTGCAGGTTTAGAATAAAGGTCATATTCAGAGACTGTTCACATGAATGCATTCTCTGCAAAGCACCTACAGGGTATGGCCATGAGATACCATTAGAAAGGACAAATAGGAGAATAAGTGTTAAAAGAAGGCAGAAGTGAAACAGGGAGAGCAGTGGTTGTCTAGAGACATTTTTGGTTATCACAACTGGGCAGGGGGTGCTTGTGGCATCTGAAAGTAGAGTTCAGGGATGCTGCTAAACATCCTACAATGCACAGGACAGCCCCCACAACAAAGAATTATCTGGTCCGAAATATCAGTACTTCCAAGGTTGAGAAACCTTGAGAGAGTATGATCATCTATAGTCCTGTTAGTCCATCTAAGGTCCAAATGCTACTTTGCAGTATGAGAATATTAGATACATCTGAACTATCTGTTCCAGTTCAAGGAGCTGAGTTTCACAAATGGAAAAGAGATTTAATAAGAAGCAGACGCCACTTTACTCAGAATGGTCACTGTTCTGCATTCTAGAGGAAACTTTATCTCACTTGTTTGTGGTATTGATTTCATTTTTAAAAATAATATAAAAAGCAATTTTTCTATCACTTCATCATATAATGCAATTCTTTAATAGGAAAGATCTGTCTGCATACATTTGGGGTTCTAGTCGTCTGAAGCAGTCATGAGAGCTAGCAAAATACAAGAAATGGCAACCACAAATATATTGTTCCTACACTTCAAATACAGGTCTACAGCAAGGAAAAAGAAATTCAGAAGCAATTCTTTCAAGGCCCACCAGGTTGGGGCACTGTAATAAAAACAGAAGTTTTCTTCCTACTACTCACTGAATATATAGCCTTTCTAGCATTTCCTATCTTTTCTAGATCCCTCTTGCTGTTTTCCTCCTTGTTCCAGTTTGCTAGTGCTGCCGTTATGCAAAATACCAGAAATGGATTGGCTTTTATAAAGGGGGTTTATTTGATTACAAAGTTACAGTCTTATGGCCATGAAAATGTGCAAAGGCATCACAGTAGGGTACCTTCACTGAAGAACACCGATGGCATCTGGAAAAACTCTGTTAGCTGGGAAGGCACGTGGCTGGCATCTGCTTGCTCCTAGGTTGCGTTTCAAAATGGCGTTCTCCAAAATGTCTCTCTAGGCTACAGCACCGAGCTCCTTCTGTCTGAGATCTTATAGGGCTCCAGTGATTTAATTAAGATTCATGCTGATTGGGCAGGGCCACACCTCCATGGAAATAATCTAGTCAAAGTTATTACCCACAGTTGGGTGGGTCACATCTCCATGGAAACAACCTAATTCAAAGATTCCAACCTAACCATCACTAATACACCTGCCCCCACATGATTTCATTAAAGAACATGGCTTTTTGGGGTATATAATACATCCAAACCAGCAAACTTCTGAACAGTAGGGTTTGATAACACAGAAATATCTTTCTTTTCTCCACATCCATAATTATATTCCACCTCTCAGGGGAGAAATGGGAAAAAAAGGAAAGAAAATAAGTGTCCTCAAACTTCATCACTCTCTACCATATCACTTAGTAGACAAGAAATTTGCCATGGTTTTTAACTATTTGGTACCTCTAAAAAGTCTTCCTTGTTCGGGGAATTTCTCATCTCCTAAGTTCAGCCTCCCCAAGACAGAAGTCAGAAATTCACTCTCCTGGCCTCTTTTGCAACCAGGAAGCAGATATATGACCTAGGTTCTGCCAATCAAACACATCCACATGATATTTCAATTAGGACACAAGCGATACAAAGGAGACACCATGTGGAATCCATTCTGAAGAACATTTCACAGAGGGAGCAGCTTCCTTTCAGAAGTGAAATGGCAAAGGCCAGTGTGTTACCAGCAATCTTGTATTACATCCATCTGTAGATCAGTAAATTAAGAATTAATGCATATCCTACTGAAGGCAACATTCCAGTCGTTATCTTCAAATTCATTTCCAGGACATCAAACTAAATGATTTCATATGGATAGTGATTTTTTTTAAGTAAATTGAAAAATCTAAGATCGAACAGTATGTATGTACAAAGTACCATTTTTATATGCTATCTCTATGGAGAACTTTCTAAAGCTGTATAAATTATAGTTCTTGCCCTATAGAGTTTACAGTCTTATAAAGGAATAAAACATACACAAAGCAGTAGAGACAATATATAAAGAGAAAAACATTCTGTGACCTTAAGAACGATAATTCACCTCTCTGGGCCTTAGTTTCTTCATTTGTATAATCAAAGAGTAGGGACTTAAACGATCATCTCTAAGGTCTCTAATGCTACTCAGATATATAATTAGGAAACTGTTGGAAGAAATTCAAACATTAGTGTTATAGGAGTTAAAAGCTAATAAGGATCAAGGTGAGCTGGTGAAATCAGGGAGGCTTCATGGCACTTTGGTGGAGTACTGAAAAGATGGGATGTAATCAGGGACGTAGCAAGGGAGATATGGACCTTCCAAACGATGAGAACAAATGGTAAACTCTAGGAATGAATGTGGCAAACACAGAGAAATATAGGAATTAACTAAAAGTGTGTTGAGCTCTGTGGGAAATATCATTGGATATGAAAAACAAGCAAGATTATGAATGACTCTGAAGGTCTGGGGAATGCTATATTTGATAATGTTTCAAGAACACTAATCTTCAATGGGCATTTTCATCTGTTCTTTATTCTAGATGTTATCTCCTGTGTAAAAACTACAACAGCTACCCACACATTTTCTAAAGCATTCCCTCTCTGAACACTGGTGTTCTATATTTATCTGTTCAAGCTGAGAGACTACTAGAGAGATACTCACAATTAATCCTTTTGCAATCAAGTGGATACCCAATTTAAGGATAACAATCTATTTCCAAATGGCCTTTATTTCCCAACCCTACCCTCATCTGTCTTAACTCCATTTACCCTCTAGTCTCTTACAATATTATATTGGTAACATGTACATAAACTAGAGCTTTGAGGAAAGAATTTTATTTATTAAAGTGCATAGTCGGCGCAGGACGGGGGAGGCATGTTGATGGCGGGCTGGGGGCGGGGCAGAGAGGGGGAGTGCTTGAGCACGGGCCTGGAAGGCTCATCTTGGAAAACTTCGCGTCTGGAAAAACGATTCGGCGGTGAGGACGGCAACGGTGCCGATGACCATGGGATCTCTGTGGCTGTTCAGAACTCCTTTCCTATGTAGCCTGCTCTGGGCCTTTTGCACCCCAGGTGCCAGGACTGAGGAGCCCGGGGCCAGCTTCTCACATCCTGGCAGCGCAGGCCTGGATAGGAACACCGTGCACGACCAAGAGCATATCCTGGAGCATCTAGAAGGTGTCATCAACAAACCAGAGGCGGAGATGTCTCCACAAGAACTGCAGCTCCATTATTTCAAAATGCACGATTATGATGGCAATAATTTACTTGACGGCTTAGAACTCTCCACAGCCATCACTCATGCCCATAAGGAAGGGAGTGACCAGACACTACCAATGAAAGAAGAAGATCTGATTAACTTAATAGATGGTGTTTTGAGAGATGATGATAAGAACAATGATGGATACATTGACTATGCTGAATTTGCAAAATCACTGCAGTAGATGCTGTTTGGTTTCCTCATAGTCATATGCAAACGTGACCTGATATAATGTGAACTTTTAGTAATGCGGAATAATTTATTGCTGCAGTATTTTGGTAAAAACCTGTAGCACATGTTACACTGGGGTGAGAAACAGAAATAAAGAGAAATAGAAGAGGAATGGGACACATGGTAATCCCTGCGTATTGCTAAACCTCTTACTGGACAAGGGTCTGATTAAAGAATCCTTTTAGGAATATTGGATAATTGGAGCTGAGTCCTCAGGAACTTGAATTTGACTGTAGAATATTGCTAGTCTCTCGGTATTAATTTATGCTACCTGAAAAGGAAGACCACAAGCTCTGCCAAGTGGACATACTTTTCACAAACAGAAGGAATGGAGTGAATGCCAAATGTCTCCTTGTTACTTCTCTTCAGGTAAATGTGGTCAGTATTCTGGAAGGTCGCTGGCCTTAAGGATTTCTTGCTCTGCACAAGTGGATATTTATAAGGCTGTTTCAAAGCTACAACATAAGAATGTCAAGTGTTGAGTTTAGTTGACCACTGAGTCCAAGATTTTGAATCCTCTGGCATTTTGAGAATGATATACCACTGGCCTAAGTAACATTTTTCAGTTTTTCAATGTTTTATGAAACTACTGCCACATGCTTATACTTTATCTCTTCAACTTGGGAGAGACCTTGAATTTAAAAGTGTTCTCTACTCTAATCAATAGCAAATGTTCTAGCTTTCTTAATATTTCTATTTAACTCTTTTTTTCTAGCATTTTATTTTTGCCATTTAGAATGTAAAGATTTTACTCTTTCTTCTTGATATGATGGGGGTAAAACTACCAGCTGGTCCAGCACAAGTGAGAAGTAAAAAAGATCTTTCACCAAACACAATGATTAACCTGATACAAGTTATATTTCAAAAGGAATGTTGTTTAAATGACCTCTCCTAGCCTGATTACATGAATTCTTCAGACCAGTAAAATTAGAAAAAGAGGCTTAACAACGTAAATCTCAATAGGAGTCAAACATTAGAAGCAGCAGATTGTAATTTGGTTTATTGGATATGATGGACATGCTGTAACAGAAACCTGAAATGATAGTTGACTGGGATTGCATAAAATTTGCTGTAAGATATATAAAGACTTATTTTCTTTATTAAATTATTCTTATAAGAAAACATGTATTTGTAAAAATGGTTTCCTGTGTCACATATTTGTGCAATCAGAGCTGAATTGTAAGCTATTCTTGTAATATCTAGTTATTTTGAAAGATTTGTATAATGAATTCAGATATATGGACCAATAAAACTGATGAAACAAAAAAAAAAAAAAAAAAAAAAAAGTGCATAGTCATTCAGAACACAGAAAGTCAATCAAAATTATAAATATAAATCTTTAGATAAGTCCTTTAGGAATCTAACAAATCCTACAACTAACAGCTATAAAAAGGCTATATAATTATATTTTATGGTCTTACATGAATGAGAAGGCCATTACAAAGACTCTCATACACTGTTGGTTTGGGAAAGCAGTCTTGCCATAATTATTAACTATTATTAAATATACACATTTCATATTTATGTATCCTTTGAATCAGCGATCCCATTCCTGGTTATCTAGCCCATAAAAGTACCTATATGTGAGGATATGTACAAGATGCTTACTACAGTGTTCACAGTGGCAAAAAATGGGAATCAGAATGAATACCCATCAATAAGGCACTGCCTAAATAAACAAAGGTAGAGTCACTCCATGGAATGTCCCATATATACCCTCATGTCACACAGACATTAAAAATGATTTAGTGCTCTAGTACTGACTTAGAGGAAGTTTTACTAGTTACTACTGAGTGAGAAAAACAAAACGCAGAAAAGAATGCATAATATGATCCAGTTTTATAAAACAAAGTAAGAAAAACTGTATATGTGTGTGTGTGCCTGGAAGAGTGTGTGAGAGAGAGAGTGTGTGTGTTTATATGTGTGTGTTAGTAGACAGGCAGACAAAAAACAGATAGAATGATTATTCAAATATCAGGAAAAATATAGAAGGATATATACCACATGGTTACTTTGGAGCAAAATGGGAAAAAAAGATGGAGAAGGAAACTAGGCAAGGAAGGAGGAAAAACATAAATTCACAGTTACATAAAAATAAGTATGAGTAGATATAGAAATTAATTTTTAAAGAAAAACTATTTGAAAATAAAAAGAAGGCCCACCACAATGCAGAATATGACTCCCAGGGATGAAACTGGACCCGGCATCATGGGACTGAGAGTATCTTCTTGACCAAAAGGGGGATGCAAAATGAGACGAAATAGTTTCAATGGCTGAGAGATTTCAAATGGAATTGAGAGGTCACTCTGGTGGACATTCTTATGTACTATATAGATAACACATCTTAGGTTTTAATGTATTGGAATAGCTAGAAGTAAATATCTGAAACTACCAAACTCCAACCCAGCAGTCTGGACTCCTGAAGATGATTATATAACAATGTAGATTACAAGGGGTGACAGTGTGATTGTGAAGACCTTGTGGATCACACCCCCTTTATCTAGTGTATGGATGAGTAGAAAAATGGGGATAAAAACTAAATGACAAATAGGGTGGGATGGGGGGGATGATTTGGGTGTTCTTTTTTCACTTTTATTTTTTATTCTTGTTCTGGTTCTTTCTGATGTAAGGAAAATATTCAGAGATAGATTGTGATGATGAACACATAACTATGTTATCATACTGTGGACAGTGGATTGTATATCATGGATGATTGTATGGTGTGTGAATGTATTTCAATAAAACTGAATTTAATAAAAAAAAGAAAAAAAAAGAAAAAAAAAAAAAGAAGGGCCACCAGAAACCAGCTACTCCAACCTTCAGATGATCCAAAGACTCATCAGTGCTTCTTCTATGCAATGAACTGGGCTAAGGATTGATTATCTCCTTTTTAATAACTCATCTAGTCAATAATGAATCCATCTATTCCCCAGGATGCTCATACTCATTTTAAAGTTGATCTAATGAAAGAAAATTCATTAGAATATTTAGCTGAAATTTGCTTCTCCATAAGGAGAAGGAATGAATCTAACTTCTATTCACATGGCTGTCTTTGGATATTTTCAGCTAATTTTGTTTTATTCACTTTGCAACTTTTACAGGCAGTTCTCTACTTCTGTACATAATACAGTCCTAATAATGAGCCTAAAAGCTGAAAGTGTAGTGTCAAACAATAGACTGAAGGGACTTAAATGTTTATCAAACAGTAACAAACTCAGAAAAAAAATATTTGCAACTCAAATCACAAAAGATTAATTTCCTTAATACAAAAAGAGCTCCTATGAATGACAGAGAAAAAGACCAACATCACTATAAGACTTAAGGAATATGAACTTTAGTTCACAGAAAAAAGGAAAGACAGTTCTTTTTTTTAAAAAAAGAACTTGTACAACTTTACTTGTACAAGAAATGCAAATAAGATACCATTTTTCACCAAGCAGATAAATCCTCAAGTTTGACAACACACTGTGTTGGCAAAGATATAAGCTGATAGTAATTTTCAGACCTTATACTTGTAGAGGCGTAATCTATAAACTTATACAATGACCAATGATGAATACACAAGGTTATTTACTGCAATAATGCAAAAATAGCAAGACTTTTTTTTTTATTCTTATTTTTATTCTTTCTGGTGTAAGGAAAATGTTAAAAAATTGATTGTGGTGATGAATGCACAACTATTTGATGGTACTGTGAAAAGCTGATTGTACAACATGGATGATTGTACGGTATGTGAATATACCTCAATAAAACTTAATTTAAAAAAAAATATTTAGTGAGTGTTCCAACAACAATAACAACAAAAAATTCCAAAGAACAGTTAAAGGACTGCAGTAGGGTGAGCACCAAATCAAGAAAAAGTCTACTTAAAAGCAGTAAGATGCATGCCACACTGGCTGGCCACACCCCATCGTTCGCTGGCTACAGCACAGAGCCAGCCTGCACTCCCTGGTCCCAGTTTCAGAATGAGAGTGCAACCCTCTTGCACTTACTGGGAACATGTACATCTGGCCCAAACTTGCCTGGCGTTGGCTTGAGGGCCTTACTGTCTAGAATTTGTTTTTCATGTAGAAGGCAGCTCACCAAGCTCTCCTACACAACTCTGTGGCTACTGCTCTGACCATGTTCTGTTCAACAAGATTACAAAACATACAAAGAAACAGGAAGTAATGGCCTAGGCAAACAAGAAAATTAAACAGTGGAAACCATCAATGAGGAGCACCAGACCTGGAATATACCTACAGACAAAGACTTTTAAAAAAAGGTCCTAAATATGCTCAAAGAGCTAAAGGAAAATGTGGACAAAGAACAAAAGGAAATCAGAAAAACAATAAATGAACAGAAAGAGTATACTGATAAAGAGATAGAAATTATGAAAAGGATTCGAATAGAGCTGATGACCACAGTAACATAAATTTACAATTTCCTAGAGGGGTTCAACAGCAGATTGGAGCTGGCAGAAAAAAGAAATGGAATTTGAAGAAAAGACTATTGAAATCATCCAGTCTGGGAAGCAGAAATAAGAAAGAATGAAGAAAAGTAAAAAGAGCCTGAGGAACCTGTGGGACACCATCAAGCATACCAATATACACATTGTGGGAATCTCAGAAAGAGAAGAGAGAGAGAAAGGGACAGAAAGAACATTCAAAGAAATAATGGCTGATAACTCCCCAAATTTAACAAAAGACATGAATATACACATACAAGACACTCAACAAATTCCAAATTGGATAAACCCAAATATACCCACACCGTGCCATGTTATAATCAAACTATAGAATGCTGAAGATAGAGAAAGAATTCTAAAAGTCACAAGACAGAAGCAACAAGTCACATCCAGGGAAACATTAAGATTAAGCGTCTTTTTCTCATCAGAAACCGTGAGGACAAGAAGGCAGTGGGATGACATATTTAAAGTACTGAAAGTAAAGACTGCCAATCAAGAGTTCTACATTTGGCTAAACTGTGGTTGAGGATTCAGTCGTGTCCCCCACAAAAGGCGTGTTCAGGTCCCAACCCCTGGCCCTGTGGATATGAACCCGTTTGTTATTAGGACCTTTGAAAATGTTATGAGTTAAGCTGTGCCCAAACTGATTAAGGGTGGGCCTCAATCCAATATGGCTGAAGTCCTTATGAGTAAAGGAAATTGGACACAGAAATAGAAGCTAGGGGGAACGTTCAGAACCTGTAACTCACTGGAACTAAGAAGAGAAAGAAGAGGCCACCATGTACACTGCCATGTTGACAGAAAAGCCAAGGACCAAGGATCGCCAGCAGCCAGCCCCAAAATGACATTCTTTTGGGGAGAAAGCATCACCTTGCTGATGCTTCAGTTTTGAACTTCTAGCTTTAAAACTGTGAGCCAATAAATTTCCATTCTTAAACCAACCCACTGTATGAAACTTAACAGCTATGAAACTAAGACAATGTCTTTCAAAACTGAGGGGGAGATTAAGACACTCTCAGATAAACAAAAGCTGAGGGAGTATGTCACCACTACACCAGCCCTACAAGAGATGTTAAAGAGAGTTCTACAAGTTAAAACAAAAGGACAATAGACTGCATCTGCATGAAGAAATAAAGCCCTGAAGAAGAGTAATAACAGGGGTAAACATAAATTCCAGTAATATTGTACTTTTGGTTTGTAACTCCATTTTTTACTTCCTACAGGATCTAAAAGGCAAATGCAAAAATGTAATCAAAAATCAGTGGTTTCAGACTCACAATTCATAAACATGTAATTTGTGACAAGAGCTATATAAAGGTGGAGGAACAGAGGGGTTAAGAACATAGTGTACTATTAAGTTGGTATCAAATAAAACAAGTGTATTACAGATTTAGAATTTAAATTTAAGCCCTATGGTAACTACAAAGAGAACATCTGAGAATATGAAAGCTCATAGAGGCAGAAATAAGAATGCAGATTGCCAGGGTGGGGGAACATGGGAATGGGGAATTAATGCAAAATGGGTATGGCGTTCTTGTTTAGGGAGATGGGAAAGTTTCAGTTATGGAAGGTGGTGAGGATACCACAACAGAGTGAATGAGATTAATTCCACTGAATGTTCCATTTGGGAGTGGTAAAGATAGAAAAGTTTATGTTGTATATATGTTTCCACAATAAAAAAAAAAAGAGAGAGAGAGAGAGTAAAGTGATAATGGCAATTAAATGCAATCCATGATACTAGATAGGATCTAAGAATGGATGAAAAAAAACCCAAAAGAATATTATTGAAACATATGAAAAAATTGGAATGTAGAATTTAAACTTAATAGCAAAGTTAAATTTCTTAAACTTGAATACTTCACTTAAGGTAGTTACATAAGTGAATAATCTTGTTCTTAAGAAATGTATATGACAGTATTAATAGTTCAAGGATTATTGTATACAACCTAACACGCAAGTATTCAGAAAATGGACTGATAAATAGAGAGATGGATAGATAGATGGGTTGATAGACTGATGGATAGATAGACTGATGTGGCAAAATGTTAAAATTGGTAGATATGGGGGGCTGGGGGAACATATGGGGCTTGTATCCTTTTTCTAACTGTCCAGCAAGTTGAAAGTATTTCAAAATAAAAGGACTAAATTATTTTAAAAAATGGATAATGATTCTAAATATGTTAGAATATAAAGAACTACTATAGCATCATATACATGAACTGTAACTAAGTTTACCTTTGTTCTCTCTGAAAAAAAATGTCTGGGAATTATTAAAAACTTATTTGTAAAACAAACTCTAAAAAAAACCAAACTCTAAAAGATAAACATTTTATGGAAGATAAAAGTGACAGAACAAAGGAAATCCAGCTCTGATAAGGGGAAAGAGATTTTTTTCTCTAATGTCCAATAATCTAAAGAAAGGAAATACTGCAAGTTTTGGTTAAAATTTCACCCTGAAAGTAACTCAAGCTCTCATAAAAAGGAAACAGAAGCAGACTTTTTCTCCATCTCGTAGTTAAGCAGGGAAGAAGTGACAACTTTCAGTTCAATCTACTCTCTTCTCTGACCTCTGTGAATCAAACCCCATAACAAAAAAGGGTTATTATGGTTACTCTTGAAAATATAATTTGGAAAAAGTAACTCTGGCTATCATATTTTCAACTCTTGTTACACTGGAATCTTACTTATAAAAAATGCTTAAGTATAAAAAAACTAGGAAACCATGGTAATAACTACAACTAAATCTTCCTACCTCATTGTAATGGCTGCCTATAACTAGACTTAGTCAAGTGGAACGCTCAATTCTCTTAATAAAATAGGAAAAAGAAAAGTACAACAATTGAGGTAAAGGGGAAAAGGGAGTTTTTAACTCATGAGAAGTCAAACACCTTTTTAATTATAATAAATCAGTATGCTAAACTGGTCCAAACATTTTAATATTTATACAGAAAAATTTGCTCATAGACCCACTTGACCTTTGAATAAAATATGCAAATTCCATTTTCTCATTCCTTAGCACAGATCTTCAAACTCACAATGATGTTTCTGTGAGACTAATACCCTATCAAACCTACACCTAAAGAAAAATATTGAGTTCCTCAGAAGGAGCTTAAGTGAATAGTAGTTTCAAGTTGCAATTACCAATAACAGGCCAAGCTGATTTGTTTATATGTATCACAGATGTCGTCATTTCATCCAAAATGAAATTCTTCGTTTTCATCTTGACAGCAAATACAAGCATTATCCTTACCCATAGACAATACTGCCTAGAATTAGCCGGGATGCATCAATATAGCAAGGCATCAGACAGGTATGAAAACCCTGTGCTGTATATAAAAAGAAATCATCTCAAGACAACCAATAAAATAAAAATTAAAAATTCCTTTCATACAAGAATGTTCCCAGGTGGGAAAATAGAAACATCCAATGTGCATCTTTCCTGGAAGTACATATTAATTCATTCAACAATTACATGTGTTAGGCATTCTTTTAGGTGCTAAGGATTCTGTAGTGAAGAAAACATTCCTACTTTCATGGAGGGAAGAAGGCAGAGCAAGTAATAAATAAACATTTAATATGTTGGACAGTGATAACTGCAAAGGGAAAATAAAGCAAAGCAATGAAGAAAAGGAGTGCTGAGTGCAATTTTACATAGGAAGATCATGGAGGACCTCGCTGAGAATATAACATTTGAGCAGAGACTTAAGGGAGATAAGTAACAAGCAAACCTGTCTACCTTTGGGAGAAGAGCACTCCAGTCACAGGAAACAGCAAATGTCTGGCAAGTGTGAGGAATAGCAAGGAGGTCAGCATGGCAAGAATGGAGTGAGCAAGGGGGAAAATGTCAACAGATGGGGGTCAGTTGGGGAGCCAAATGTTCAGGAGCGGTGTGCTGGAGCCGGCAGGTACCAGCTGAAAGCAGATTGTTATATATTCTAGTACTGTCAATTGGCCATGAGAGTAATTATCCCACAGAAGTAGGCAAATTATAAATCGGAGGCTTTTCCCCGTCTGGAGATCTGGTTTATCAGCACACACTTAAAAAAACTTTGAATTGATTGGGACTTGAGGCCTTTTTTCCAGAACATAAGACTTGACTCTCAGGGATATATTAGGTTCTGAATCTTAAATGCCATGTATTTGTCTTAATGAAAATTGTATTATGAAAGTATATTGGTAATATGAACTTTCTGGTCTAGTTGGGAGTTCTTCCATTTGAAAAATGTGGTATTTGAATGGAAGTTTTAATTAATTTTCTCAGTCTTCTTCCCACAGAATTAAAGACAGAATTTTCCATTTGATAAAGGGGCAAAAAAATGAGTCTGTTGCTTGTAAATTGATATTTAGTAACTAGTGAGTACTTACTATACTAGAATACATTATTTGCCTAATCCGAGGTAGACTTATGAAAATGTACCTGTTTTAGCCTTCTTTTGAGAATATATTCACTATTGTTTTTTAAAATATTTTAAGTTATATTTTTTCCTCTTTTTTCAGAGCTGCTTCTTCCTTTTGGTCTACTTTTTTTGTTTTTTTTTTTTGAGGTGAAATTCACAAAGGGATAGGTGTTTCTGATAAGGTTTCTTATAACTGGGTGGATGATCTGCTGTAGCCTTCGAAGAAAGGCCCTTTCATTTTTGAGTCACTTCTAAAGTCACATGAGCTCTGAATTTTGGGGGCTATTTTGCATATGAGTGCTGATACAAATCGAAAATTAAATAGATACATGGCATGTCACCCCATAAATGTTGACTCTGGAGGAAATACTTTTCCTATTATAGTTTCAGTTCTGAACTGAAAAGCTGGGGTGAAGCTTAATTTTGTTCGTCTTTGTATAAATCAGTAAAACTTGAGGCCAGCGTGCCAAGTTTCCTTGTTGACCTCAGAAGATGAACTGAGCTGATGGTGTTAATTTAGACTCAAGGGATTATCTGAATCTTGGTTTGTGTAGATTTGCAATCTACATGCAATATTAACAAAATCAGATAGCTTTTACAGTTTTACTGTGTGTATTTGCGTTACCTGCTTCCAGTCTCCCATACACATCCATTACTTATTGAACTTTGTAAACTGGCATTGAAACATTACAACAATGATTTGGTGCACTAACTTTTAAAACTTTCACAGTGCAATATGTGTTATTTTTCTGAAACAAACCAAAGGTAAATTTCTCAAAGTTATTGCTGTATGCTACAACAGCATTTGAGGGAGAACAGAATCTTATATACATTTGTAATAGATAAAAAACAAACATGATTGCAAATCCTTTCTTTTTTTTAAATATTAAACCATGTACCAAGTTTCTGGTTCAAATTGTGTGGCATAAGTTAAATTTAAATTGCATTCTCTTAACTGATATGAGAAGGCAGAAAAGAACAGGTAAGGACTTTTCCAGGCAGAACGGCGGATCTGCAAAGAGAAAGAGCTAGGATAAAGGAGGGAATGCATTTGCTAATTAGGGCCTAGCCTACTTAATGCATTCAAGAGTCCTTTGAGATAGAGACAGCATAGATCTGGTTACAACTATGGATTATGGAAACAATTCCATCACTTAATAGCCTGGGCAAGTTACTTAGAAACCTCCATCCTGCATCTCCTCAACCACTGCCTACTTTCTAGGACTGTTGGTTGGAAATTAGATAAAAGCATGCATGTACAGTGTTTCACACAACCTGGAACTTAGTAAGCAGTCACTAAATGTTGATGGTTATCAAAAACAACATTATCATGGTAGTTTATTTAAACACCATAATTACATGGAAACTTGAATAGGGATGAGATCTGGTTGGTTTGTACAGTTTAGTGTGAGCACCGATATATCCCAGAGTAATTTGGGCAGAGAATAAACAAGTATTTGAAAAACTCCCTTGAGGGACTGGGGGAAAACATGGAAATATTAAACCTACCCACCTAGGGACCCTGTATTCTCACAAGCATTGGGGACTACCAATTTAGTAGGCCGAGCCCTCAATCTTGGGGCTTGCCCTCATGAAGCCTGTTACTGCAAAGGAGAGGCTAAGCCTACTTACAATTGTGCCTAAGAGTCACCCCCAGAGAACCTCTTTGGTAGCTCAGATGTGTCCTCTCTCTCTCTCTAAGCCAACTTGGCAGGTGGACTTGCTGCCCTTCCACCTATGTGTGACATGACTCCCAGGGGTGTAAATCTCCTTGGCAATGTGGGACATGACTCCTGGGGATGAGTCTGGACCTGGCATTGTGGGATTGAGAAAGCTTTCTTGACCAAAAAGGGGATGAGAAATGAAACAAAATAAAGTTTCTGTGGCTGAGAGATTTCATTCTGAGAGATCATTCTGGAGGTTATTTTTATGCATTTTATAGATTTCCTTTTTTTAGATTTAGTGTATTGGAATAGCTAGAAGGAAATACCTGAAACTTTTGAACTGCAATCCAGTAGCCTTGATTCTTGAAGATGACTGTGTAACTATACAGCTTAAATGGTATAACTGTGTGATTGTGAAAACCTTGTGGCTCATATTCCCTTCATCCAGTGTATGAAAAGATGAGTAGAAAAATGGGGACAAAAAAGTAAATGAATAATAGGGGGCATGGGGTGGATGGGATATTTTTGGTGTTCTTTTTTACTTTTATTTTTATTCTTATTTTTATTTTTACTTTTTGGAGTAATGAAAATGTTCAAAAATTGATTGCGGTGCACAACTAGATGATGATACTGTGAACAATTGATTTTACACTTTGGATGATTGTATGTGTCTATATCTCAATAAAATTGCAGGAAGAAAAACAAAACAACATTATCATTAAAAATGGAAAGATAGATCAGAATTCAATTATAGAAGGCCTTGAATATCATACTAAGGAATTTACATTAAATCCTTTAGATAGTGGCAAGCCAAAGTTTTGTGGAAGGAATGATTTGGTAAGTTGGGTTTTAGAAAGATAAATCTGGTAGAAAGATGAAGAATAGACTGATTGCAGAGGAAACAATGAAAGTTGGGACTCTAGCTAGAAGGCTATTACAGAAGTCTAGAAACATGATAAGAGTTTAAACCAGAGTAAGGGTGCTAACAGGAACACAAAGTGACAGACGAGTGAGATGAGAAAGGCAGACTCCAACTGAGACTTGGTTACTAAATAGAAGGGTGGGAAAGGGCTGCAAAGGAAAAGAGAAGAGCCAAAAATTAATTTTAAGTCAGGTAATAACTAGGAGAACCAAAGATATCAACAACAGAAACAATGACGCCACAAAGGGGGCCTCATTTGGGAAGAGGACTTCTATATTCTGGATTGATTTGAGGTGACGCCAGAAAGTCAAAAGAACATGTAAAATATACTGAGGAGCAAGACTGAAACTCATTCACCAATCTAACAAAAGATTATCATTGGGAAAGAGAACATATAACACACATAAATACACTAATATACATGAGTAACAACTACTTGGTCCTTCATGGCTTTAGCTTATCAGTCTTTACTGTAATAAAAGACTGGATGAACATTATGCCTCAGTGACTCTACTAAATGCAAACCTAAAAGAAAAGATGTCCTCATCTGAGACATCCCAAAAATGTGATTACAATGAAAAGCAAGCATTAACACCACCTACTTTACTCATCTTACAATATAAACTATAACAGCTCCAGTAATACAATGGCACCTTGATAATCCTATAATATCCTGACTCCATATACTCTAAGATGCAAGATTAATTTGTTCAGCTTATTATTCATATACCTTAAATATCAGCTGTGAAATTTTCTGTGTGGTTTTTCTTTCAAAATTGCTAATACTTTTTGCATACATTTTTTGTTGAAGAATTCATGCATTCAGAAAGGTATATATGCTAGATGAGTTTTTCATTAGGTTAACACACTCATATAGCCAATTCCCAAACCAACAAAGAGCACAACTAGCATTACAGAAGCTTTCCTCATGCCCACCCTCCAACTTTCCCCACCCTCCAACAAGGGTAACCAATCTCTTGACTTCTATCAACACAGATGAGTTTTGTCTGTTTTTGAAATTTATGCTCTCTGTAGAGTCTGGCTTCTATTGCTCAATGTTGTATTTAAGAGACTGACAGTCACACATTATTACATGTAGCTGTTGTTTGTTCATTCTCATTGCTGTTTAATATTCATTGCGTGGATATGCCACAACTTATTTAACCATTCTATTTTTGATGGGCATTTGGGTAATTCCAGTTTGTACTATTACAGATAGTCCTTCTATGAACATTTTTGTTCATGTCTTTTGGTGAATACATTTTTGTTATGTATAAATCTAGGAGTGAAACTGATGAGTCACAGTGCATGCATGTGTTCAACTTCAGTAAGTAACTGGTGAACTTTTAAGGAAGAAATATTTGAAGATCTTTATAGGGAAATGTGAATGTTAATGATTTATCAGAAAGTTCTGATTTCAAAGACTACCTTCAGAAGGATAAGCATATTGAAGTGTGATAGTTGATTCACATCACTTCCAAAGAAGGCAGTTTATCTTAGAATATTTTCATTAGCAATTTAGCTTATGACAGTTTGTCTTGTCCTCTCAGAGACATTATTAGAATTGATGCTAAAATTTAGAAACAAACAACTGAATAGTCATTACCCTCAGCATGGTAAAGTAAGCACTTTTTTGACATGTTACAGTAAAATAGAAATGCTACAAATCAGAATTTTGCAGCAGTTAAATATATTCATTTAATCACACTCTTGGAAATTGAAAGGGACTTCAGAAATAGCCTAACCTTCAGGTGGTCACATGAAAGCCTTCTACCTCAATAAATGTATTAATAAAAATTAATTTAATCCTGGAACAAAAAAAGGACATTAGGCAAAAACTAAGAATATCTGACTAAAATTAACTAAAGTATGGACATTAGTTAATAATGTATTAATATTGGTTCATTAATTGTAACAAATGTACTACACCGATACAAGATGTTGAAATCTTATAATTGGGGATATGGGGGGGGTGGTGACATATAAGGAACACTCTATACTGTCATCACAATTTTTTCTGTAAATCTAAAACTGTTCTAAAATAGTTTATTTTAAAAATCCATTTAAAACTCTGCACAACAATGTACAGACTGTGATACAACGGCTAAACTCCTTTTAGAATGCAATCCAAATGTATTTAAAAGCTATTAGGCCCACACACACATACATACAGATGGACACACACACACACACACACACACACACACACACACACACATTTTCCATCTATGAGCTTAAACACATAGATATATGAAGGAAGCATTTTATATATGCCAACTTTGGTTTTACTCCTAGCTACGAAAATTATGAACAAGGCCCAGACTTCCTTGTTCATTCTATCTAATCTGAACTTTCCAAGTAAACACTACAAACACTAATGATTTATTAAGAAGCAATCCCTCAAAGTTATCTTCTAGAAATAAAATAAAAGCATCCAAACTCCAAGTATGGTCAACTCTCCAATAAATCTTATCTTAATGGTTTAATCATCAGGTCTTTGCCTTTATTTCATGGGGAAAAAAGGAAAAGAAACAGACTGTGTCTTACAGCCAGTAAGCAAAACAATCAGCCTCTAAAATGGTGTGAAAGGAACTCTGGGTGAGGCGGCAGGAATCCAGGTATCCAGTTTCAGCTCTACCACTAATTTGCTCTGTAATCCTTGAACATTTCCTGGAACGTCTCTGGTCCTCAATCTCCACAACCTCAAGTTCCTTTTAACTATACTATTTGTTCTATGAATCAGGAGGTTGTTTCATTGTCACTTCTTTGTCTGTATCAGATATCCTATTTAAATACTTTATCCTTACTTGTTCTATGAAACCTTCAGAGAATCTAGAAAGAAAAATAACATCCTGCTACACCAAGTGAGAAGTAAAGAGAGGTGGAGAGGATATAACAGGTGAAAGAAAAGTTAAAAGAAGTTGGACTGCCATGATAGTTTTCTTTTTCATTAACCTTCTATTAGTAGTCCCACAGCTATATATATATTTTGCAAATATTTACTTGCTAGTCAGCATTAAGACATAGGTCTTGGCTTTCCCATTAGAGGAATATTTGAAATTGACCATGGTTATATCAAACTTGAAGTTTAGTTATTCTATAGCAGAAGTCATTAAACTTCTTAAAGGGCTAAGGAGTAAACATTTTAGGCTTTGTGGGCCACAGTCTCTATAGCAACAATTTAACTCTGTCATGACAGTGCAAAAGCAACCAGACAATACATAAATGAATGGGTGTGTCTGTTTTCCAGTAAAATACCAGTCCACGCTGTAGTGTGTCAGCCTCTACTTTATACTGTCAGTGGGCAGAAAAATCAACTGGCGAAATAGATCGTGTGAAACCACATCATGATTTTACACTGAAATAAATTGTGTTTGGTTTTGTAGGAGGAAAATGTTCATGAATCATGATCTTGACATACCTCAGAAAGTTCAAGTTTTCCCTGCGTGAAATAGGTCACATCAATACCTAAGACAGAGCAGGAAAACACTCTCCCTTATATGGTTGTTATGACATAACAAGAGATGTGTTAATTTATACAGGCAAAATTTACAAGGTGACCTGCAAAAGTAGAATACCATGTTTTAGCAACTTTAGCAATAAACACAAAAACCCAAACCTGTTTAAATGCCAAACATCACCTCTTCCATACATTAAGCTAAATCAATTCAGATAATTGTCAAGCTTTCCCAGAAAAGCTGTTCTGCTTTCATGCAATCCAACTGGTTTAGACAAGCAGACCATTGGTCATCCATACCCCATAAGTTTCCAGGAGGCCAGAGAATTATGAGTTAACACAGAAGTTCTGATTCATTCTGGGATGGGGCAGGGCTTGCTCACCAATAAAAATGATCTAAGTCAGACCAAGATCAGATCTATCATCCTTTAGAGTCTACCCTACTAAAATGTCCCATTCTGAGATAGTCACTTCACTAAAGTTAGCTCCATGTTAGCTACCAGTTCAACAGCAGGCTAGAGCAAAGAGCTGGCCCACAAGGATCAAGCAAGTGCCTTTTTAAAAACTAATCTTAATAAGTTCCTCTACATGGCTTTGCAAAGAAAGCAAAAACCATGCCAAATAGTAAAAAAGGCACTTACTTGACTCCCACAGGCAAGCTCCATACTCTAGCAGCTAAGATGTCACTGGCATGGTACATGGAGAGTAAGGAAGAAACGATATCTTGCCAACCACTGCAGGAATAGTAGTGAAAGACCTACAAGAATAGAAAAGAGTGAAGTCTGTCAGAGGTAAGGCCCTTCTGAGGCTGCTGACACAAGCATCTCAGCATATAATGAGAAAGAAGAAAAAAAGTCTGGAATTTGCTTTGGGCTTAAGTCTTTCTTAGCTGCTAGTTATTACAGTGACACGTAGGACAACAGGGTACTTTTGAAAGAATATGAGTTTTAGCCTAGAATAAATCTGGATTGGCTATGAGAAACTCTGAAATATAATAATTTTTTTCAGAGAAAGAAAGTACTGAATTCTTCATAACCACATGGTAAGCTTAAACAAATGTAAAACTAGGAAATCTGAAGCAGTAACTCATAAACCAGCATTTTTAGAAATACTTTTAGATTAAAGGAGGAAAAAAATTTTCATCTCATTTCTATGCTCCCAGCATTAAAAAAAAAAATAGATAGAACCGTAATAACCAACGGAGAACAAATATTCTGAAAAATTTAAAGGGACCCTGACAACAGAAGTCTCAGACTATAAGGGTTCATTCAGGAACTTTCACTAGTTTCAAAAATGTACAGCTTTCTTACAAAACTTAGAAATCTTGCTGCAATGAAAAATCCATTCATTTGCCCAGCCACAGTCTCTGGATTAGGGGCTCCGTTTGAAAATGCTTGGCTCTTAGCAAATTAAATAGAACTTTTTTTTTTAAATTAAATTCAGATTTATTGAAATATATTCACATACCATACAATCATCCATGGTGTACAATCAACTGTTCACAGTACCATCATATAGTTATGCACTCATCACCCCAATCTATTTTTGAACATTTTTTTACATCAGAAAGAATCAGAATCAGAATAAAAAATAAAAGTAAAAAGAACACCCAAATCATACCCCCATCCCACCCTATTTTTCATTTAGTTTTTGTCCCCTTTTTCTACTCATCCATCCATACACTAAAGAGAGTATGATCCACAAGGTTTTCACAATCACACTGTCATGCCTTGTAATCTACATTGTTATACAATCGTCTTCAGGAGTCCAGACTACTGGATTGGAGTTTGATAGTTTCAGGTATTTACTTCTAGCTATTCCAATACATTAAAACCTAAGAGGGGTTATCTATATAGTGCATAAGAATGTCCACCAGAGTGACCTCTCGACTCCATTTGAAATCTCTCAGCCACTAAAACTTTATTTCGTTTCATTTTGCATCCCCCTTTTGGTCAAGAAGATATGCTCAATCCCACGATGCTGGGTCCAGGTTCATCCCCGGGAGTCATATCCTGCGCTGCCAGGGAGATTTACACCGTTGGGAGTCAGGTCCCATGCAGGGAGGAGGGCAGTGAGTTCACCTCCCAAGGTAGCTTAGTTAGAAAGAGAGAGGCCATATCTCAGCAACCAAGAGGTATTCAGGGGGAGATTCTCAGGCACAATTATAAGCAGATTTAGCCTTCCCTTTGCAGTAACAAGCTTCATAAGGGCAAGTCCCACGATGGAGGGCTGAGTACATCGAACCACCAGTCCTTATGTTTGTGACAACATCAGCATCAGTCCAGGTGAGGAAGTCTAACACTTTCGCATTTTCCCCCAGCTCCTCAGGGGGGCCTGTAAGTATATTTTTATTCTCTGCCCAAATTACTTTGGGATGTGTCACTAAATAGGAGAACTTTTAAAAACAAGAACAATAACAATAAAAATAAAAAAGCCCTTTAACATATCACTACTTCCTCTCTCCACATCTACAATATTAATGGGTAAAATTATAAAATGTGAAATGTAAAATATGAAAAAAATAATAATTGTATGGGTAGTGAGAAAACAGCAATAGTGAAAAAACAAAAATCATATTTTATTAGCAATACTTCTCTCTTCCTTCCCCCAATCATTCCTACCAAAACCAACAAACCAACCAACCAAAAACCTCTTCCTTTCCCAGCGTGTCTGTTCATCCATTCAGCACTCCTTCCCTCAGAACCACAGTAGAAGAAACACAGGGAGCTGAGTTTAATCATTCTGGGGCACTGGAATCTATCCAGTAAGAAAATGCAAAGATAATGTTAAGTCTTTATTCTAAATAAGTTTTAGCCAAAAGACCACTCTTGCCCTACTCCCTAATTCTAACATCCTTAAAATTGGGTCTGGTGGTTCAAACTGTCCAGGTTCCAATTAATTTAATTAGAATAATACAATCACTGCTAATAGCATATCTGGACAGATTACATCTTGGTTGCCTAACTAACATTTTCTTCTTAATTTTGGCTTGTGTTTGCCCTGCCTTCAGCTACAATCCCTGGAAAGCATCCCATGTATTAGTGTTTCCCCTTGCTGCCTCAGCACTTCTGGTTAACGCTATGGCAATCATTTGGAGGGACAACCTGAATGAAGCTCTGTACCGTGTATTCCGCAAAAATGCTCAGACAGCTATAAAGGATGCTGCAAATGAAACACAGCAGCTTGAAGCTGGGAAGAAAGAAATACTTATCAAAGATTACCTTCTTAAAAGAATGACTACAAAGTAAGAATATACACTGAAAAATATATATAGAAGTTTTATTATTAAAACAAGTATATTTATTTCACATAAACTACCTGCCTCAAAAAGAAGTATCCCTCCTCTGAGACACTCGATCTCTTCCCTCCATTCCTAGACCTTATTTTTCCTTTGCTCCATAAAACCACACACAATTCAGGAACAATCTTTTTACCATAAAAAGCACACTTCTTTTGCAAAATAAAGCAGACAGTCTTCAAACACACAGAAAAGAAACAATGAATTAATGCCAACAAGTTTCCATCCACAGCTTGTTTCCATTTGTAAAAATTTGAGAATTTTAGTAGAATAAATCAAGCTTTTGCTGCAGTAGCTCAATCCTTCATGAGTCTGCTATATTATAGCAGATGCTGTTCTGCATTTTGCACAAGAGATGTTCATCTGTGTAACGAGACATTACTCTTCTCTGCCTTCTTTCGGAAAGCACAGAGGGTTTTCCCAGGAATATGACAAACGAGGACATTCCATACCAAAAAAGGAGAATGGCATTTTTGAAAGTCAAAACAACATTCTTAGTCTAACTTTACAAAATGACATAAGATATTCTTTATTTTCTCCCCAATTTATATAGCTAAAAGCACTTTCAATCAAGGACAGAATGTTTAACTACATGGAATAGAGAATGAAATATCACAGAGTACAGTAGTTAAAAATGAATGAATCAGGGGCAGTATATGGGGAAAAATGCAATTAATGCAAACTAAGGTCTATAGTTAACAGTAACATTGCATTATTCTTTCATTAATGGTAACAAAGTCACTTATCAAGGCTTAATGTCAATAATAGGGGGATATAAGGGAAGGGTATGGGACTTTTTTTTTTTTCTTTTCAGAAGAAATGGGAATGTTCTCACATAGATTGTGGTAGTGAATGCATAACTATGCAATTATACCATTGATTGTACACTTAGGATGGATTTTACACTGTGTGAATAAAACTGTTAAAAAAAAAAAAACCAACCAAAAAAATGAATGAACCAGAATCACAAGTATCAACTACACACACACACATATTGTTTTTTAAGTATTAAGCAAAAAGAACATATTTCAGAAGGATACTTACAGTTGTAATACCTTCTAAATAAGGTTTTAAATGTTTATAGATACACATATATATAGCAAAAGCATTAACACATCCAGGAGAACGGTAAACACCAAATTTGGGAGAATGTTACCTTTGGGAGAAGGAATTGAGGATAAGTACTTGGGAGCAGCAATTAGTTATAGTATTTAATTTCTCAAGCTAAAGGACATACATTGTATTATTCTACTTGCTTTTATATGTATGACATACTTCATAATTTAAAAAGAAAACACTTTTCCCTTTTAAGTTTGACTGGATGGAATATAATTCCTTTTGAAGGACCAAAAACCAAACCAACTAACTAAACAAAAGCCCACTGGTGATCAAATGGCTTTCACAATTAGCTCTTTCATGAGAATGCTCATCAGTAGATGTCTTCTGCCTTTTCTTCCACTAAAGTGCCTGCTACTTTCAGAGGCTGGTTGTGATGTGACCATCAGATCCATAACTGAGGGCCTCAGCTTGTCTTTACTTTTAATCTTACCAAGTATACTCACTCTAGGCAAGAAATCTATTCTATTTCCCTGTCATTTTCCCCCTTTACTGCTAAAAGCTCTAGCAATCATTAAAAAGAAAGTCATTATATATTTAAACCTCACCTAGCTTTCTGGCACTTGGCCACGCTAAGACCTGATTTCATTCCGAACCAAATGCCAATGCAGAATGAGATATTAAAATTAAAGAAAGCCCCGACTAGAGTTTAGCTCTCCATTAAATAAATGAATATTCCAAAATTCTGGAATTGTTATACTACAATACTGTTTTACCAAACCAACTGTGCTAAGACAACGTCTTGTTTTAAAGCTTAAGTCAGAACTGGAAATTTTTTAAAAAGATATTTTCATTGAGGATAAAACAAGAATAAAAGTGAAGAAATAAAACCCAAATAACAGGCATACACATAATGTCAGACATTCACCCTTGGGGCCCCCTTCCTCAAAAAAGCACTACCTCTACCAGTTGATGATCATCAGAAAACTCACTTTTCTTTTCTATTCAGTGGCTTCTAGCAACAGCACTTAAAGATCAGGGAAAGATGAGCAAGAAAGAGAGACACTGACATATCGAGACAGACATAAGTTGTATTCTGTTTACAAAAGAAATGCAATTTCATCAAAAGCAAATTAAAACATTTCAATCTTCTCATTAGGTTTTTACTACGTCCTTCACTCTACTCAAGCTATCTTTAAATACTTCTTTAAAGTATTCTGATATCTGTACTCAGTTTTAAAATGAAAAAAAAAAAACAAAACAGGTGTTTATCATACTTGGCCACTTGCCACAGCCCAACTTCATGGCAACTAGCAGAATTCTGGCAGTGCCAGATACAGGAAACAGTGAGGGCAGAATGGAAATACAGAAGATTAGTTCCAAAATAAACAACTCCAAAAATCTGTCCTCTTTGGAAACAAATACCAGTAAGGAATCTAGAGTTGGCAGCATCACTTCCAAAAAGTTCTTTTGCAGCAACCCTCCCTTCTCCCAAATAGTTTTCACTGTGTCGATTTCTTAAATTACTTAAACAAAATAGCACTACAGTCTTTTTCCATTACTATTTTTACTTAGTATTTCATATAGTCCTGTTTGTTTCAGCACAATCTGTGCTGCAGGCTGAATCAAAGAGAAGTAATTCCTTCTTCATGTTTCTATGATTCCCGTCACTGCTGTATGCAGGCTAAGAGAACAAGATCATCTATAGCTGTGTTGTCCACAGCACTGACAATGCTACAGTTGTGCATTCATCGCCAAAATAATTTCTGAACATCTTCCTTACTCAAAAAAAAAGAAAGAATAAAAATACAAATAGAGAACACCCAAAACATCCCTCTCCCCCATCCCCTCTATTATTCATTTAATTTTTGTTCCCATTTTTCTATTCATCTGTTCTAGGACTTTTTTAACACACTGATTCTCATTTATCCAATACTGACTGAATGCCTATGTTTTTGACAGAGTACTAGGCTTCAGTTCACAGAGCTGGGAGACTGCTGCCGGCAATTAATTACTTGGGAAGGTTTTCACACTCAGGATTCCTGTGGTGTGACTAAAAAGGAAAACAGACACACTTTCTGTTTCAGGCTGGCAGGTCACAACTCAGAATTAACAAATCACTAGAACAATCCTATCTTACCTCAACACTCCAACACTAACTGCTTTTTTCCTTCCCCACCTCCCCAACTCTCTCAGCTCTCTACCACATCTTCATCATTTCCTCTCTCCCTCAACAGTCTGGACTGGAGAAAAAAAGACAACGGAGAACTCTGGCACTAAAGACAGTGAATTGTTAAGGAGAATACAGAGTATACTGTCCACAGAGACAGACTTTAGAAGTAATTGAAATGAAATCTGTCCTAAGACAAACTGGAAGGCTATTTTTCTTTACTTCAAGCCCTTGATCCTTGTGATAGTAAATAAATATACCATACCTGGGTTTATGCTTTCATATAATTCCATGTAATGAAATAAATGAAAAATTACTTGTAAAGTGCTATATAGAAATGGTACATATCTTAGAATTAAAGAAGCCCTTTAGGACCTCCTAATCAAGCATCCTTATTGAACTAACAAAAATATTAAGACCAAAGAAGTTAAATGAGTTCCCGAGGTCAAACAGCAATTAATGGAAGAGGGAAGACAGAATCAGACTCCTAACTCTATTATTATACCACAAGATACCTGATCCTCTTCAATTTACTTTTATTTTGGTAAATGGAAAATACACACAACATGTGTAGTAGGTCATGATAAACTTGCTGTGAGATGAACTTTCAAAAAGTTTGAAAACCACTGACCTATAGACCAAACTTGTAATTCCTTGACAAGGCTCACCAACTTCATTGCAAATACAATCTCTTCTGGTAGAGCAGATATTGTAATGTCTTCAAAAACTGTTATACCTATCACATAAACACTTACCTTTGTATTATAATACCTGGAAGACCAAAGAATATGTGCTTTCTAAATAAAGCAATCCAGTAAGTTACTTAGTCAAATAAAATACCAGAGAATCACTTCAAATAATTTGTTCTCAATCACATATATTTATTGTTTCTACCTCTCTAAAGAAATCAGGGTGGCAGAACAAGTTGGAATCTCTTATGGCTACATTTCTAATGTAGAAAGGAAGGTTACTAAAATTTTACTAAGAAAAAGTTCAGGCTTAGGAATGCTACTGTTTTCTAAATGAGAAAACCACCCTACAATGCCCAATATTCCCTAAAAAGAATCAGAACAAATTAAGAAAATAAAAGGACTCCTTTTGTCAACTCTTACATTATAAAAATGGAAAATTAAAGAGAACAAAGTAAAAAATATTTATATTCAAAAATACTCCTCTAATGAACATAATATTAAGAGTTTCTGAACACAGCTTTCGAAGCATATACATACACAGAATACACTCTGTCAATAAATGAGAATAAGGTTAGCATCTGATTTGATACAACAATTTAAAAATCATCTTAAAATAATTAAACCAGGTCAGCATGTTTGAATATAAAACTGAAGGCAGACAAAGGGTAAAGGACAATACTGACTGCGTTTTAAAACCTCAAATTCCATGTGAGACCAAGGGAAGAGATGGTTAGTTGGTGCAAGAGCTGTATCTTCTAAACAATTTAACTCATACAGTTTGTTCAAATACCATAATCACATGGAACTTTTAATAGGAAGTGAGACCTGGTAGGTTTGCATAGGTTAGTGTGAAATAGTGACACATCCCAAAGTAATTTGGGCAGAGAATAAAAATATTTATGGAGGGACCCCTGAGGAGCTGGGGGAAGATGCGGAGGTGCTGGGCTTCCTCCTCACCTGGACTATTGCTGATGTTCTCACAAACATTGAGGACTGAAAGTTTGATGGGCCGAGCCCTCTATCATGGTACTTGCCCTTATGAGGCTCATTACTGCAAAGGAGAGGCTAAACCTGCTTACAATTGTAACTAAGAGTCTCCCCTGAATAACTCTTTGTTGCTCAGATGTGGCCTTCTCTCTCTAGCTAAGCCAACTAGGCAGGTGAACTCACTGCCCTCCCCCCTACACGGGATCTGACACCCAGGGGTATATATCTCCCTGGCAACGTGGGATATGACTTCTGGGGATGAATCTGGACCTGACATGGTGGGACTGAGAACATCTTCTTGACCAAAAGGGGGATGCAAAATGGAACAAAATAAAGTTTCCGTGGCTGAGAGATTCCAAATGGAGTCAAGAGGTCACTCTGGTGGACATTCTTATGCACTATATAGATAACCCTTTTTAGGTTTTAGTGCAGTGAAATAGCTAGAAATAAATACCTGAAACTATCAAATTACAACCCAGTAGTTTTGACTCTTGAAGATGATTGTATAGCAATTAAGCTTACAAGGGGTGACAATGTGATTGTGAAAGCCTTGTGGATCACATTCCCTTTAGCCAGTGTATGGATGGATAAGTAGAAAAATGGGGACAAAAACTAAATGAAAAATAGGGTGGTGGTGGGGGGTGATTTGGGTGTTCTTTTATACTTTTATTTTTTATTCTTTTTTTCACTTTTTCTGGTACAAGGAAAATGTTAAAGAAATAGATTGGGGTGATGAATGCACATCTATATGATGGTGCTGTGAACAGCTGATTGCACACTTTGGATGATTGTATGGTACGTGAATATATCTCAATAAAAATGAATTTTAAAAAATAAAAAAATTAAAGGCAGAGAAAAGATAACAAAGACAATATTTGACATGACTATAAAAAGGAACATGAAAGTCAAGAAATAAAGTTTCAGTGCCTGAGCTATAAAGTTCAGACAGACCTTTCTATCTGGTACCAGCTGAATAATGGTCTCCATCTAGTCACCAAATTCTACCAATTCTACTTCCTAAATCTCCCTCCTTTCTATTCCCTTTTTTCTATCCCCACTGACTGACCTAGTTCAGGCATTTCTTGCCTGGTGCCCTGAGACTCACCTACTGGTCTCTCTGCCTCTCTGATCTCACCCTCTCCAATCCAGCCTTCACACTGCTGCGGGTGTGACCTGCCTAAAAGCACAAACCTGATCATGTGATTCTCTTACTTGAAATTCTACAGTGGATTACTCATTAACTAGAAGTATTTTGTCAAACTCTAATTTGAAATTGTAAAGTCAGTTCAAGTGGGTCCCAACCAGCATATCATTAACAGAATAGAAAATATCAGAATGTCCCATGCATAGTAAGAATCTTGTTTCACGAAACTTTTCTTTAGTTACAAACACACATACACAAGTACAGTGGGTCATGATGTAAAATGTGATTGAGTTTCTAAAAGTTTGAAACCACTGACTCAACAGAATAAAATTTCAATTCCTTCACAAGTCCCTTCACAATCCCATCCCTCATCAAAGCACAGTGGTGAAGAGACAGGCTCTGGAGCCAGGGTGTTTGGCTGTATTATGCTGGGTGTGTCCCTTGCTAGCTGAGCGGACCTGGGCAAAACATTCACTAGCTGTATCACTTACCAGCTATGATCCAGGCAAATCACTTAACCAATCTGAGATAACTGAGGTAACTCAGTTTCACACTTGGTAAAGTGAGATAATTTACTTTCACACTTTGTAAAATGAGAATAATAGCAGTACCTATGTCACAGGGTGTCATAAGAATTAAGTGAGATAATCTATGTAAAGTGCTTAACAATATTAATTACTATTGCTATCATTATGACTGGTCCAGCCTAATCTCTGGCTATTCTTGCCCATACTACAGTTAAAATAACCTACTGGCTGTTTCCCAAAAACATCCTACTTGCTCATACTGTCAGATCTTGGTGCTACCCGGAATGCCGACCACACCTTTTCACTTCCCCAACTACGTTATCATGTTTCAGCTCAAGCGAAACCTCCTCTGTGAAGTTGTCCCCAACTCTCTCAGGTGGGCCTAATTGCTCCCACTACCCCTTCATTTATTACAAAAACAAACAAACAACAACAACAACAAAAAAAAAAAAGCAAAAGGCACAGCCATTTACAGTCTTACTTCTAAGCTATCTCCTGGCCAGACCTTTAGGAGCGCCACAGGGACATTCTCTCACTAGTATCCAGCACACTGCTTCACAAAAAGTAGGCGTTTCAATAAATATTTAATGAACAACTCCATGTTATTTCATCTTTCTAGGTCTTCAGTTCCTCATCTGTACAACAGGGATAGTCTTTTGCCTGATAGATTATTGTGGATTACACTAGACAATGCTATAAAAGTGTATGCTATGCAAGAAATACTCAGTAACGACCAAATTTACTGGGTGGAACTTTTTAGAATCCCATACTTAATTGCAAAGATCCCTAAGAGGCAATACCTTAGACCCTCATCAGCTATAACTTGGAAGGAGAATGGGGAAAAAGATTTTTAAAATGTAGCCTGTGGGAAGCACAGTGAGATCTCATGGAAGATCTCAGAAGATGCCTGAGAAAGGAACACGAGGGCAACAAGGCTGAAGGAGCAGAATAAAATGAAAGGAAGGAGGACCAACACTGACACCTCAGCATGATACAGCTTTAATGCAAGCCACATCTAGGCTTCAATCCCAGAGCCAAAACATTCATCTTGCCCATCTTTGCATCCCTAGCACTAAAATAGTTTATGACACTTAAGTGACCCTATCTCATTCTCAATTTTCTCATCTATACAATGGAATAATAATGCTTCTCACATGGTTATTGTGAGAATTAAACGAGGTAACACAATATCCTCAGATCTTAGATGCTTTCTTCCATATCTACTCTATCTACAGAGGTCAGGTACTTCAAGCTAACCTATTTCCTTTATGGTTATTTGACAAATAATTAGTGGCATTAACTTTCTTTCAACTAAAGTTTAAAGCAGACATTAGTATTCTTAACCCACCACTTAACCAGAAATAAGTAAGAAGCACAAAGTACGCCTTTCTTAGAAAGGAAAAATAAAGTTTAAAGGATCTCATTACCTATAAGGTAGTACAGTTCAGGGCTGTACATTTGTGAACCTACGAACAGTCATGTACGCTTAATGGGACCCTCAGCAATTTTCTGGTGATTAGTCCAAGTGTTGCTTAAACAACACGATGAACAATAAACAGCAAGAAAAAATACGTAAAAACTGAAAACTCTAATAAAACATGAGAAGTAAACACCCCCACTATTCTGGGTTAATAAATACTATCAATGTAATTAAAGAACCTTTGGAAAAGGCATCTTTTAAGGGAGATGTCAAAATGTAGTCATAGTATCCAATTATTCCGAAACTGCATTAGAAAAAGTTCAACTTTAGCATGTTATTAGAACTAACTGGTGATGTAATTTACCAAGTAATATTTATCAATACAAAATATTCAGGGCTATACATGATTTATGGGTCAAGAATTCACTAAACTTATTAAAATTACTTGGCTTGAAGTCAACTTTCATTTTTACCCAGACTGTCTTACTGTAAGCCTTTAACAACGTGCAACAAAATAACTAAATGGATTGTTTCCATTTATTGTTCAACCTGCAGAGAACAGGTTTTTTTAAATGGGTATCATCAAGACTGATCTAAATCAGGGAATAATTTTTTATGACTGAGTCTGAGTTTAGGTACTTGGAGTAAGGATTTGACCCCAATTCGCTTTTTATAAATGAGTCTCAGCTTAACAGTTTTAAAAATGAAACACAGACTGTGATTTAGTAGGAAAAAAAACTGAACGGAAAAAACAGAAGATATTAGATCCATTTTCAGCTCTGCATTAACTTGTTGGGCAACTAAGGAAAGAGCCATTTCACCACTCTTACACTCTTGTGTTCTAAATACAAGGTCTTTCTCAGCTCTAAATTCTAACATTCTTTAAAGTACACCTTTGAGGATATCATTTTAATTTACCTAATATCAGGTTATTCCACTAATTCTAATATATTCATGAACCATGATATGGTATTAATCAGTCAAATAAACAATAGAGTACTCAAAGATTGAAATCCTACATTGAGATCTTAAAAGGCAGTCTTGTCCTTAACCACAGGAAAACAAACAGTAATTTTAAAGAAAACCTATGGGGTGCAAAACTAGATATAAAAAGAAATAAAACAATATCCCAACAGCTATCCAGATAACGGAACCAATGAAGTGCTATTGCAGAAGCCCAAGACCATTCCTTGATTTCACCTTCAAACATGAGGCAGTCTCAAAACAAAAAATGATTCACTAACAATCTGTCTTTGATTTTACTTACATCATTCTTGATGCTGAATTTTCTGTTTGAATTTCCTCTTGGAGAAAAGAGTTCCAAAAGGCATAAAATTGAAGCCCTTACAACTTAGAAAAGTTCAAACAGAATTTGTTAAATAAATCCAAGTTGACTCATTCAAATATCTTATGGGTTTCAAAATAAGCAAGACTTTGAGATGAATAAAAGGATGGCTGCTTCCTTAAAAACAAAAGAAGAGCTAAATATAAGAGCCAGTACCATAAAACTCCTAAAAGAAAATACAGGGAAACATCATCAAGATCTAGTGACAGGAGGTAGCTTCTTAGACCTTACACCCAAAGTACAAGCAATGAAAGAAAAAATAGATAAATAGAACCTCCTCAAGACTGAATACTTCTGTGCTTCAAATGATGTTGTCAAAAAAGGTGAAAAGGCAACCAACTCAATGGGAGAAAATATTTGGAAATCACATATCTGATAAGGGTTTGATATCCAGAATATATAAAGAATTCCTACAACTCAACAATAAAAAGGCAACAATCCAATTATAAAATGGGCAAAAGACATGAACACACATTTCTCCAAAGAGGAAATACAAATGGCTAAAAAGCACATGAAAAGATGCTGAGCTTCACTAGCTATTAGGGAAACGCAAATCAAAACCACAATGAGATATTATCTCACACCCTTTAGAATGGCCACTATTAAACAAATAGGAAACTACAAGCGTTAGAGAGGATGTGGAGAAATAGGAACACTCATTCACTGCTGGGGAAATGTAAAATGGTGCAGCTGCTGTGGAGGACGGTTTGGTGATTCCTCAGAAAACCAGATATTGAGTTGACCTATGACCTGGCAATTCAGCTACTAGATATATACCCAGATCTGACAGCAGGAATGCGAACAGACATTTGCACACTGATGTTCATAGGAGCATTATTCACAAATGCCAGAAGATGGAAACAATCCAAGTTTCCATCCAATGATGAATGGATAAACAAAATGTGTTATATACATATGATGGAATATTACTCAGCAGTAAGAAGGAATGAAGTCCTGAAGCATGAAACAACATGGATGAAACTTAAAGACATAAAGCTGAGTCAAATAAGTAGACACAAAAGGACAAATAGTGTATCATCTTACTAATATGAACTAATTATAATATGTAAACTCACAGTCAGAAAATTTAGAATATAGGTTACCAAAGACAGAATGAGGCTAGAGAATGAGGAGCGGTTGCCTAATATGTACAGAATTTTTAACAAGGTTGAACTGAAATGTTGGAAATGGATAGAGGTGACGGTAGCTCATTATTGGGATTATAAGTAAATGCTGAATTGTCTGTGAATATGATTGAAAGGGGTTGTTTAGAGTTATTTATGTAATCAGATAGAAAGCTAGAGGTTAAAATATGGGAAAGTATAACAGTAAACCTTGTGGATGATGTTTATGATTAACATTACAAATATAAATACATTCTTTCATGAACTAGAACAAATGTACGACACTTGTACAAAGAGTAATAATAGAGTGGTAAATGGCTAAAAAAAAAAAGTACCTATTATAAACTACGGGCTATGGTTAACAGTAATATCTTAATGTTCTTTCATCAACAGTAACAAATGTACCACACCAATACTAGGGGTCAACAATGGGGTGCGGGTAAGGGGTATGGGGTGTTTGGGTTTTCTTTTTTATGTCTATTTGTTATTTTTCTTTTTGGAGTAATGAAAATATTCTAAAATTGATTGTGGTGATGACTGCACAACTAGTTGATGATACTGTGAGACACTAATTATGAACTTTGGATGAATTATATGGTGTGTGAATACATCGCAATAAAATTTGCAGTACGGAAAAAAAGAAGCTGTTCTAATCATATTTATCGAGAACTCTCAAAAACGTAATGATACAGTAAGATAAAGCAAAAACAAACCTAGAATCTGGTTTGAACATACATTCTAATAACCTGGGTATCAGCATACATTTGCTGGCTTGTGACAGAAAGCTAGTGATCTCTGCAGAGTTAATTCAATGGGTACCAATTCTTTACACCAATCCACCATAAAGACGTGTAATATACAACAGCACTAGCAATAATAAGTTTAAAGCAAATGTGGCTCCCTAAGCAACAGGCCATTAAACAAGTCAAACCAGGAAAAAAAAAGTGAACCTTCTCATTGGCAAGTGACAAAAGGATGCATATCCAATTAATACTTGTCTATGTACCTAGCATTGTGCTGAGTCTATGAGACACAAGGTAATAAGATATACAATCTCTGCTTATCTCCCCAGTAAGATAAGATGCCCACAACTGAAACATTTACCAAACAAGAGAACTCAGTGTCAATCTGTGTCCTGAAAATAATAAATACTATCAGAATTCAGAGAGGATAGACTAGCACAATGGAAAGGGATTAAGAGCCAGGAATCACAAAAGTTAAGATCCAGACTAGGATTTCAAATCCTCAAATCCACCTCCATTTAAATGAATGTTAATCCCAGGTTTGTCAGTAACCACAAATATACCCTGACTAGTCACTTACCTGTTTCCCTGAGGTCTGTTTCCTCCTCTGTAAAGTGAGGATTGGGAGCTTCAAAGAGAATTTGTAGATCATAGTCCCTAACTTGAAATGGACCTTAGAGGTTAGAGGAATGATTAAGAGATGATTAAGGCTGAAATTCAGCTAGAAAAACTGCATAAATGTTCAGTATGGATGTATGGGATGTTTGGGGACAATGCAGACTGGTTAAGTACAGTAGAGTATTTGTGCTGGGGTGGATCTGATAAAGATGCACAAGAACATGAGGAACCTGATTAAATAATTAGGACTTGCCTCTATGTCAGGCAATGTAATTTCTGCTAAAACTGAAGTGATATCATTGCCAAAGAATTGCTATGTATAAGGCAAAGAGGTGTAGCCACAAACTTCAACAGTACAGCAGACTTAAGTAAGAGATTTAGTAATACAGCACAGCCGTTAACCACAAGGAAATGCCACCAACAGGCTGTCATAATCAGCGACAAGCAAAGGAATTACATAGCTTATAATGAAAGGCAGCTCCCCTCAAAGAATCATCCTTGAAAATAACAGTCACCTTCACTAACCACACAGCAAGACACGCAACAAACATTTTGCGTTAGCCTTAGTTATACTCACAAGCTGTAGGCTCTTCATACAAGCAGAGAAAAATTACACTAGATGTTGCTAAAAATACTAAGCCCCTACCCCTTTACTCCAATTTACTCAGCTGAATGTTTTAACATGAAAAAAAAAAAAAAGGCAAGTTATATTCATAACTGCACAATTGCATTCATCAATTAAATGAACAACTGCATTGCTTTGGACTCATTCTCTAAACTTGGATTACATGGATTTCAAAAAAATATGCCTCCTTCTGTGCATCTGTAATTCTTTTTAAGTGACATGAAAATCACATACAGAAATATTGACTTCTGAATAAAAAAACTGTCTGCCCCACTTTCAACAATTTTCAAACTTGTATTATTGGATTTCCAAAATGCACAATAATGAGATAATGAGTAAAAGAAAACAAACAAAAACAAGCATGCCCCTATAGCAAAAATTAACTAGTACTTTAATTGGTTATGCCTCCCCTGGCTATAGTTCACCATACCTACTTCAGCAGAACAAAAGTGGTACAAGCTGGACTTGTGATCCTGTCCAATGCAGAGTGCCATCTGCTGCACATACACAGGATGTCTCCTTTGCAATATTCAACCTTAGTGTCTCTCAGGGACCTTTATGAGTATTTATTCTTTCTGGCAAGTTGTTTGTTCCCATATCTGTCCAATACATGTGCCTCAAATCAACATCTACTTAGAGGAGAATTCCTATTCATGGGGTTTTAAAATGCCAATCCTCTCCTAACAGACAACAGTTAATTTTATAAGGGAGGAGAGACATGTGAAGGAGCAATTATAGTTCACAATAAAAAGAACACAATACTGAAGTCAGAATATCTGGGGTGGGGAAGAAGTTCTAAATCTGCTATGTATTAGCTGTGTAGTCTTGGCCTAGTCACTCTCCTTTCTGGACCTCAAGTTGAAGCATAAAACATCAAGAGTTAAGCAAATCGCTATGATCCCTCTCAAATTTATTATTTTATGAGGAATCAGAATATCAGGTGGAAACAGTTGTATACATGATGGCTTCAGAGCAATTGCAGACAAAGAATATATCTGATTACATATTTAAATCATCAGGTTCAACTTTTTCCAAAATGTTAAAATTCTAAATTCATTTTCAAGTCACCATTCCCATGATAACACTTCTGCCCTTCAGAAATAACACTTCATTTTAATTGTGTTTTCAGTTAAAAATTCAGCACCACTTTTACCTACCCCAGAATAGCAGAGAACACTCTCATGAAGTACCCCCACAAAGAAGACATAGCCTGACAGATTCATGTAGTAGAAAATATACGAGGCACCCCCAAAATGCTAAATGAAAAATCACATACAAACCAGTATTAAAAACAAACTGTACAAACTCAGAAGGTGTCTTATTAAAACACATAAAGATAACCTGGGAAGTCTAAACAGTTGAGGGAGAGGGAAATGCAATCAAATTTTTTAGTGGTCTTATGTTTTTAAAAGAACAAAACACATAACTGGAGGCTACGAAAATGCAAATCTAAATTGAACTGTGGAGAAGCTCGGCTCTCACCCAAAAGCTTCAGCAAAGCAATATGCCAGTATGCCAACTGTAAGAACTACAATTTTCTCACTTGAATGAGGATAGGGCCCATACCCATGACTAATAATAATACCACCTTGCATTATTAGCAGAGCATTTGTTCTTTTCAAAGCCCTTTCAGACACCCAATGTTATGCTGTTACAGTCTTGGGGTATGCTCTCTGAAAACTTCCAGTTCAGTTTCCCCTCAAGAGCTATGTGATCAAAACAGGACAGGTGGGTTTATCGATTGAGGGTTGAAGGTACTAGTTTCTCCTATCAGACTATCTGCAGTAGTCCTCTTAATAACACACTATACAACTTAGCCCTAAGAAATAAAACCTACACTCTTTTTCTGAGTTGGCCAGAAACCAAGACATATGGGTCTAGAAAGTCCAAGGGAAGAGAACCTGCTGACTTGTTAGGGCAAGAACTCCATGTCAAGTTGAAAAAAGAATCTCTCTCTTTCTCTCTCTCTCTCTCTCTCTCTCTCTCTCTCTCTCTTCTCTCTCTCTCTCTCTCTCTCTCTCTCTCTCTCTCTCTCTCTCTCTCTCCTCTCTCTCACGCAACACACACACACACACGCACACCTCGGTTCAAACAGAAACTCCCTTTCATTGCCAGCCAATTTATCACCAAAGAAACCCAGCAATAACTGGTTAATACATCTATCAAATATCTGACTCTGAACAACTTGTCACATTCGCTTCTCTTCTGCCAGATGCCCACCCTTCCTTCTTCAGGACCGTGAACAAGTTTATAAACTAGTCCTCCAAATGGACCACCGAGGACCTTTAAAGAACAGAGGGATGGAGCTTGCCTCCTGAAGCAACGCAGCATCCATCTCAAGAGAGCCGGTTCTCCCATGCACACACACGTAGGGAGTCACGCAGAGAGATAAAGTTTGGTTTTCCTTCTTGCCCGTTCCCAGAGGGCTAAGAGAGTATCCTCTTCTCGAATCCTGGGTGGCTCTCCTGCTGGGAACAGTTCCCAGCAGCATGGCACTGCCACTCTCCTAACACACATACACAAGGCAGCCGCGGCAACTCAAGACACCGTAACCCGCCTGCCTGAAAGAGGAGGAGGTTAAGGGAATAACTTGCACTGGGCTCAGTTCAGAAACACTGGGGCAGAGCTCTTAGGAGGAGGGAGGGTCTGAAATCAGGCGCGGGTCAGGGAAAGATTCAAGTCCCTTCCCTTCCCCGCCCTGGTGTCCCCGGTCCTGCGGGAATATCCCCGCCGTCGCCCCTCCTCCTCCTCCTCTCGGCTTCCTCCCGCGCTCCCTCCCTTCCTGGTGGCCGCCGCAGGCGCCTGAAGGGCAAGGCGGTTCCTCGGTGCCCGGCAACCTAGGGAGCGACCGGGAGTTGAGGTAACTCGCCCGCTGCTCCGGCGGCCTGCCCGCCGGCGGCTCGCACACGCCAGCGCCGCCCCGCCCTCCCCGGAGCCGCCGGGCGCGCTCGCTCACCGTTCGGTGGTGCTGCTGCTGCCGCTGGCGGCTGACGCCCAGCCCGGGGAAGCAGCCAGCAGTCAGCGCCCCGCAGCCGCCGGCGCCCCCACCGCCGCCCCGAGAGGACAGGAGCAGCAGGAGGGATCTACCTGCGGCGGCCGCCATCTCTCAACTGGAAACAGTGCCGACCCAGGCAGCGCAGCGGACGGCTGGGTCGGAGCTAATAGCCGCCACTCACTAATGCCGGGCCAACTGCCGCCCTTGGCTGAATTGATGAGGCGGGGCTTCGTGCAAGGCCCAATCGACAAGCGGGAGCACCACACTTGAGGCTGCTTGTCATTTTCAGAGTTACCTATTGTGGGACAGTCAATTACGGGCAAATTCTAAGGAACCGGTAATTGGCACCGGAGCCCCTCAGATTAGCAGCAATAGAGATGGCATCATATTCGATTGTGCTAGTCTTCACCAAGGGTAGAGCTATGATACGGGTTATTGGGGAAATGGATATTTTGCAACGCTTTGTACTTTGTGAATGTTCTAAGTTGCCAAAATAGGCACCAAATTAATAACCGTTAACTAGGTAAACTGTAACTCTCAAAGACACGCCCAGAGTTATCATCCATTGCTGATGGAACTTGGATAAGCTGAAATTAACCCTACAACATAGGGTGATCTAATGATTGTGATGTGTAGCATAATATAGGAGGGGTAGAATGATTATAATATCAGTCCCAGAATGAGTATATGCCACCAGAGTGAATTAACAGGCCTGTTTATATTTAGAATACTCAATTCATTTTTACAGGACCTTTGTACTGATATTCCGTAAACTCTGCAGAAGCAGTACTCTGTATTTTCTTACCATATATGATCTTGTGTGCACTTATTAAACTATAGAATGTGCTGATAATATAACAAAAATCATGGAAATATTATTTTAACGAATTTTCATAAATTAGCTAATCTAGCCATTAAAATACATTTTGGAGTAACTCAATCACTTTCTCTTGAAAAATACTTCTTTTTACAAGAGCCCTCCATAAAGACAATGTATAAGAGGAAATCTGGGTTTTCTAAATTTTCTTACAAGAGAATTTCCTTGCTGTCTATTTATTATTATGAGTTTGTTCATTCTCACGCCTCCTTTTAAAATCTGGAGCAGGAAAACAGTTTGGAAAGCAAAGACAAGGATTATTCTAAATGTTGGAAAACATCCTTGCAGTGTTGCCTTAAATGATATAGTTAAAACACACAGGCAATTTCAAGGTATCATTTGTTCTAATAATATTCTTTAAAGTTTGACTGATTTTGGCCAAGAATAGCTAAATAATGAAACGGAGTTTTTGTTTTATTTAATCCTTCCACCCACACCAGAATAGTAAGATGATTGACTTCTCCAAGTGAGACTATTATGCCACTCGCTCAAAAGGCATTTATTGCCCAACAGTGGAAACTGAGAGCCCGGGAATGAGACCCCTCATTCGACAGCTGCACAGAGTCATCCCTCTATTGGAAATCGGTGACATTCCTGGAGCAGCTTCACTTGCAATCATGTCCCACCCATCTATATTTATCTCAACTGCATTTTATTTATTTACCCTTGCCATGCCATTTCCCCTTCTCTCCTGTCTCCTCACTCCCACTTACTAGGGTCACCATGGGTTTTTTGTTTTGATTTTTATTTTCTGTGCCCTAGCCAAATCATGCTGTGAATCAGGACTCTGCCCCATCCTCCACCCACCTCCACTTTATCTCGGAGAAGTTTTACTGGAATTGCTTTTCCCATATTTTTTCAAGTATGAAAATTAGATGTGCATCCTTCAATACTGAAGATTTATCCTGTACATTTCCAACAGAACCACAGTAAATGGAGGGAAAAAAAAGTGCACAGACCTGAAACTGGAGGGATTGCCAAAGGATTTCTTCCTACCTATTTGCCAAAATGTGGCATTTTTTTTTTATCTACCAAGATGAAATCACTGATGCATCACAGGTAGACTATGTAATTTGAGGCTCCACTGACTAAACTGGGTTCTAATAATCCAGGGCTAAAAATCACCTTGGCAGGTGATCTCACTGCCCTCCCTCCTACGTGGGACCTGACACCCAGGGGTGTAAATCTCCCTGGCAACGCAGGATATGACTCCTGGGGATGAGCCTGGAATCGGCATCGTGGGATTGAGAAAATCTTCTTGACCAAAAGGGGGATGTGAGATGAAACGAAATAAAGCTTCAGTGGCTGAGAGATTTCAAAATGGAGTTGAGAGGTCACTCTGGTGTACATTCTTATGCAGTATGTAGATAACACTTTTTAGGTTTTAATATATTGGAATAGCTAGAAGTAAATACCTGAAACTACCAAACTCCAACTCAGTAGCCTTGACTCTTGAAGACGATTGTAAAACAATGTAGATTACAAGGGGTGACTGTGTGATTGTGAAAACCTTGTGGATCGCACTCCCTTTATCCAGTGTATGGATAGATGAGTAGATAAATACTGACAATAACTAAATGAAACATAGGGTGGGATGGGGGGGATGATTTGGGTGTTCTTTTTTATTTTTATTTTTTATTCTTATTCTGATTCTTTCTGATATAAGAAAAATGTTCAAAAATAGATTGGGATGATGAATGCACAACTCTATGATGGTACCATGAACAGTTGATTGTACACCATGGATGACTGTATGGTAGGTGAATATATCTCAATAAAACTGAATTAAAAAAAAATTAATCTCAGAAAATGTCTATTATCCCCTCACAGAGAAAACTTTTTCATATCCCCAAAGGACACTTCTCATAGCAGCTGGTTGGCCTGGCCCCATAAACAGAAAGTGTGGAGAGCTCACAGAAAGTCATCCTCATACTTAAAAAAAAAAAAAAAGTATATATGATACAAACACAACACACACACACACACACACACACATACACACACAAAGGGAAAGGGAACAATCATTGTGTACCTACTATATGCCAGAGACTGTGCTGATCACTCTAGGGATATTACATTTATAATTTAACCACATTTATATTTATATTTAACCACAAAATACTTTAAAAACATTGTTACTTCTGCGAATAAAAAGTTGAAGACAACCTAAATGTCTTCCAATCGGGAATTGGTTAAATAAATTAGAGACTAACCCTACAACAGAATATTATGCACCATTAAAAAAATGAATTATCCTATCTGTACTGTTTTTAAAGAACTAATACAAATAATATATTATAAATGATCCTTTTAAAAATAATTTATATATATATAAAGATAGATATAGCAATAGATGATAGAGATGGATGGATAGACAGATAGAAAGAGATTTCTGTTAGAATAAACAGGAAAAAGTTATTATCTCTGAGAAGTTTTCAGGGATAGCTACCCTTTTGAGCAGTTTGCATTTTTTCCCACCTGCATGTTATTTTTATTTATAAAAACATGGTCACTGAAATAGCTCCAGAATTGTTTTCTGTGCTAATCCTTAAAAGCCAGTTAGTTGTTTTTTTTGTTTTGTTTTGTTTTTTGGGTTCTTTAGCTAAAACTAATCAGAACAGATTTCCTGGAGCGTGAAATCCTAACTGTTTCCCTACTAAAAAGCACACTGAACTCAGCTCTCAAGTATGACTAAACTTTTTGCCTGAACATTCCAGAATAACCAAAGGTAGGTGGTGAACACAGTTCATAGACCTGAACAAGAAAACATGAATGGAATCTGCTAAGAGGTCTGGAAACTGTGCTTCATGGTTTACGGATAATGTGAGTTATTATTCTAGTGAGATCAGCAATTCTTATATATCAAGAAAAAGTATGTAAAGGAGGAGGGCAAAAAGAAAAGGTTTAGCCCTCAAATATTTATCATGAGCAACAGCCTAAGACTTGTTTTCTGGCTATTTTAGCTTCACTATTTTTACAGATATTATCATTCCCATATTTCTATACCTACCCATCTACAATCATCTCTCCCCATCACTACCACTCACTTTCCCATGACTTCCTAATTTCAATGCTCTTACATATCTTTTTTCTATCAGCTTCTCTAGATCATAAATATTTCTAGTGAGTGTAGGTGAGAAGGGGTCAACTAGTCTCAAACCCACCACATTTCTTTTCTATTTATATCTATATCTATTCTCTCTTTGTTAAACACGCGCACACATTTTTTTCCTTCCACATTTTTGTTTCTCTCCTTGTCCTTCCCCACCATTCTCATCTCTCCTCCTCTAATAAAGACTGCACCCCCACTCTGGACCATAGATAGACTTACATACTCCCTCTTAAAATTTTCATGTGGCAGGGGACTTTGTGTCCTGGTCTCCAAAGGATGACCGACTCCATATTTATCTTATAATTCAGTAACCCCTGCAATTGAGCATTCTTCTGGATCAGAAATATCCACTCTGCAAGTTTTTTTTTCTGCCAAGAGCAGAAAGCACCAGCAAAACACTGAGCTGAGAAGGGCAAGTCTTGTTCAAATAGGATTGTCTTTGTTCATGTTTCTCGAGATCTAAGAGGTTGGCGACAAACTTGAATGCTGTCCTTTTTAGGTTGGATTGGTTTGTGGCCTCCTACAGCTTTTGCTATTTACTAGATCTATGGAGCCGGGAAGTCTTTTGTCTGTACCCAAAGTGATTTAAGGGGGCAGGACACTAATTCTGCACTCAAACCAACGATATCTCCTAAGTGCATAGGAATTCAGCTCACATTCATATGGAACCCAGCACCATCTCTTCCTGAGTATTCAAAAATGCCAAAAGATAGTAAGAACTCTCTTTGACAGGGCGGAATTATAACAAAATACCAAATGGGTATAGCTTGTCCTCATTATCCTCTTGCCTCCCTTCTCTCAGTGCCTCCTCCCCAAAAACCTACTCTCTATACCATGAATATACTCCGAATCTTCCAATCTCTGAATCTTTGGACCTCCTGTACCTATGGCCATTGTCCTACCCATCTTTCAAAGACCAGCTTGGCCTCCTATGAGAGTAACTGTGCAGGTAAAAATACATACTCCCTCTTCCATATTCTCATACTTTTTTGTTTGACTTTCTGTTATAGCCTACCTTGGTATTGAATGTGAGTAGATCAGACTGTCAGATCTGCCACACCCACTGATTATCAGACCTATATGAATAGGTTATTTTAGCTGTCTGGGCCACAGTCTTTCCTTCTTTTATCACCATTCCACATGTATTTTTGTCCCAGAATTATTTATGTTACTATCTTTCTCCTACCAAGTTCTAGGTTAGAGTTGCCAATCTAAGAAATTAAACTAAGTCATTAGAGGACAATTACTTCTTAGATTCCCTCTTCTACACAGCATTTATATTATTAATAGGAGACTTCAATACTGAGATACAAAAGAATTTCACAAAATATGGCAAGTCAAAAGAAAAGTCATTTTGGGGTGAAATAATCCCTTAATAGTCTTTGAAAACTGATCACATACATAGCACATTTGTCTGCCTACTTCAAGTTCATATACATCTTTAAATTATGCTGGGGTTTGCCCAAATATCAGTTCCTCTGGTTAATTCACTGTCAAAATGCTATGTTCATTCTAATTTCTAATATAATGTGTATAATCTTCATCACAAGAACAAATAATGAGTCTGCGCTATAGTTGCACTTGGTGGGAGACGGGATGGAGGAAACTGTGGACGCAAGACCGGTCATTGCCAGTTAACAACAGGTGTGAAGGCTGCTCTTTAAATTTAGCCATGGCACCTGACATCTTGTCTCTCAGCCGTCACTTATGGTAACCACTGCTGATTTGGAAAGGACCAAGGAAAGGATGACAGAAAGGGTCACATTTATTAAAAGGCAGAAAGATAAAAGAATCTTGTTCTCTTTCATTTAGTAAAAACTAGCCTGAGGAATTAAAAACAATATGAGACTGGGAAACTTACAGACAGCTTAAATGAGTGAAAAGGGGAAGGAAAATTATACAGAGATAATAATCATTAACAAATCATTCTTAATTAGGCATTTTAAAAGCCATTCCAGCTGCCAAAACTTGGGGGCAAATTATTTAAAATGTGGGTGGAAGCACAGAAAATAACTATATGTCAGGCAATGTATAATAGGAGAAATTTTCCAAAAGTCACACTTCTGACATTACTTCTTTCTCTTAAATGCTCATACAAACCTTGACCTTGAAATAGACCAGTTCTTTACATAACTTTGCAGTCCAACATTTATATGGCACTCAGAAGAAGGATGACTGCAAGATTCCTTGAGTTATCTCAGAACATCAACATAAATTTAAAACACACTACCAGTGCAATGATCACCCCACTCATTACTAAGAAGACATGCAAACAAACTGTGGCTTTTTTTTCACTGTCAATGAGTAGTAGGGTACAATTCTATTTGAATAATTACTAATTATTTATTTGCCTAGAGTATAAACTGAATTTCAGTGTCTGAAAATATTAGAAGGCGTGATCATGTTCCTTTCTTCATGCCCTGCTTTACTAAAATGTATGCATTAGTTTGAAATGGGGCCCTTTGGGTTATCCAGCCTTGGGGAACGACCCAATTAATAGGCTTGTTAAAATTTAACCAGGGTTCACAGCATCTATTGATGCTACTACTTTAAGATACTGAAGCAATTAGGCCTTTATCTATTCAATCAAAACATGTTTATCATCAAGAAGATAAAATTTTCATATAATTCCACCACATTATTTATTAACTCAGAATAGCATGCAAAAGAGTTCTAACTCAGAATTCTAAGTTAATTTGGAAATGCCTCCCATGAAATGGATCTAACAAGAGAATTTGAGAAAGATTGTAAAGATTTTATTGTTCTTCAAAATCTAGTTTTGCTGCTTTCTTATCAATTTTGTGTTTGGGAAGGTGAAAAAAAAATAAACATTAACAAATAACTTCTTGTTCACCAACATGGGTTCTTCTCCCAGAGACAGTTCTAGGAAATTAACAAATCTTGATAAATCAAAAATAGTAAGCACTCCAATTTCGTAAAGTAAAATGCCAGTGAGTCATTTCTGGAATGTATCCTTTAGGATGATAATTCTCAATCTGTATTCCATTTTGACAGATAAACTTTTAACACATGCTGATGACAAACAATGGCTCACTAAAAGGTGCCTGAATTAATAAGATAGACTTTGGGTAATGCACAATTCCAAGTGCTTTAACTGTAACTATATTTTGCCCAGAAATCTCCCTACCTTAAAAGGATCTGAAATATTTCTTAAATGTAATGAAAGACTTTTTTCTGCAACTGCAGTAATGGCTACCCCTGAGTTCGAGGAAACTTATTATTTCAATAAACAATGCAACTTTCTGATTGAGTTACCAAGCTAACAGAATAGTCTCTGGCTTCACAGAGCTTACCTTACAGTGATAAGAGATAAGGGAAGCATGAGGAAGTGCATAAGAGCATTATAGGAGGGCATCCAACCCAAATTTGAGGATCTGGATAGGCGATTTGGGGGAAGTAACATTTGGGGAGACCTGAAAGATTAGGAGGAGTAAATGCCAGATGGAAAGTAGTAAGATGTGATGTCAGAGAGACAATAGGAGCAAATTTTATAAGATCTTATAAACCATATTAAGGAATTTGGACTTTGGTACCTAAAGAGCAAAGGGTTTTAAATGGAAGATGTGCTGGTTTGAATCTGTTATGTATCCCAGAAAAGACCATATTCTTTTAATCCATTCTGGAGGCAGACCTACTATGGGTGGGACCTTTTGGTTAGGCTATTTCAATTGAGATGTGACCCAGCCCATTCAAGGTGGGTCTTAATCCTTTACTGGAGTCCATTGTGAAGAGGATGAAAGACAATAAAAGCAGAGAGAGAGAGAGAGAGAAATGCCCTAGATGCTAAGAAGGACCCACAGGAGCTGAGAGAGAGAGCCACTGAAACCAGAACCCAGGAGAGAAGAACCCAGAGACATTGTCATGTGCCTTCCCATGTGACAGAGGAAACCTGGATGCCAGCAGCCTTTCTTCAGAGAAGGTATCCTCTTGTTAATGCCTTAATTTGGACACATAGCATTAGAACTGTAAAACTGTAAGCTAATAAACCTCCCTTTGTAAAAGCCAATCCATTTTTGGTAAATTGCATTTCAGCAGCTTTGGCAAACCATAAAAGAAGAGATTACAGAATATATGGAGACTTGAAGGACTGAAAGTAGGGGAAACAAATGAGGTGATCTAGGCAAGAAATGCAGTGATATGGGTTATGGTATTGGCCATGAACATGGAAAGAACAGACTAATTTGTGTATGAAGTAGAATCAAAAGGTATTGCTGGTTGATAGGACTGGGGGGAGATAAATGACAGTAAGGTAGCAAGGAGGATTTCTAGGTGTCTTGCTTAGGCAACCAGGTGGATGCTGATGCCATACCCTGAAAAAAAGAAACATAGAAAAAAAAGATTTGTTGGGGGAAGTGATGAATTCAGTTGTTAAAATGTATGTCAGGTGTCTTGAGACATCCAAGTGGCACTATTCGCCAGGCAGTTAGATATATGAGTTTGAAGCTCACAAAGGACATCTGGGCTATAGAAATAGATGTGGGAGTCATCAGCATATAGATAGATGGTAATTGAAGCCATGGGAGTGGATGAGTACATAGAAGAAAAGAAGACCTAAGAAATTAGTCTCCATATAATGTGCTTTACATGTAATATATGCTTAATAAATATTTTATTTGAGTAAATGAATGAATGAACAAAAAACATGAGCCAATAAAAACTAGAAGGAATTTTTAACACTTGCACAATAATTTTTCAAGTGACTTACATTCACTGGCCTCAGACAGTTTAAGGATATGAACTGTTTGGTTTTTAAAAATGTTCTGGGCTCCTGAAGAGTTTTTTTTAATTTATCTGCAAGATTCTTACTTTCTTACAATGACACTATGTGTAAAGTTCCTAAGCTGAGTTCCAGTATTCCAGAATGAAGCAAACTGATATACTTGTCCCAGTTCCTTGTACATAATTTGATGCTCAATAAACATTTGTTCAAAGAGGTTTTTGGAATGAATGACTAAATACATGAATAAAATATATATTCCTATCTTCTCACAATAGGGAAAGTTCCAGTGCCTCCACTCTACTACTCTTTTGTTCGTTGCGATATTATAATAAGAACAACATAGTAATTCGATCCCTAAAACCATTTAATCAAAGGAAGTACATTCTGAACTAGTAAGACTGCCTGGGTGTATTGACAGAGAGCTGGAGTGATGATTCAACAAAGAACTCAGGCCAAGAATACACAAAAAACTCTTAGAAATCAATTAAAACGGCAGTGCCCCAATAGAAAAATGGGCAAAAGACTTGAACAGACACTTCACAAAAGAGGATATCCGATAGCTAGTGAATGAATTGAAAGGTGCTTGACTTCATTATCCATCAAGGAAATGCAAACTAAAAACCACGATGCAATGGTACTTCAAGCTCACCAGAATAGATTAAATGAAAAAGATGAAAAATACCAAGTCTTGGCAAGGATATGGAAAATTACAACTCTCCTTTGTTACTGGTGGGAGTATGAATTGATACAATCATTGTATTGGTCATAATGCAGTAAGGAGATAGAACTAGACCAGTTATTTGAACAGAGAGAATACAAAGAACTGTTCAGAGGGGCCCATTCTCTATGTTTCCAAGGTTTAATCATGTCAATGGCTTCTCTTTGTTTTCTCAGCCCTAGGGGTTGTAGCAGCATCCTGAAGTTGCTACCTCCATGATTCAACAGAGCTTTCTTTTAAATTTTCAGTTACCTAGTTAACATCTTTACACCTAATAAATAGTTCTTTATAATAAATTATTGCTGTTCAAGCAACTGGTCTGGTTTTTGTCTCCTGACTGGTACAGAATTAGTACTGGGAGTGATCCAGGTAATAGACTCTCAAATATGGGATTTAAGGATTGTTTTTATCAAGTCTTTGAGCTTGAATGCAGTGCTGAGCTCCTTGCCAATAGGAAATGGGATGCTAGTAATCCATGACATACAATATATTCACATTTAATCAAATTATCACTCATGGTTGAATGTGACTAATTGCGTACTGAGGCATATGTCTTGGGGACCTGAATGACACCTGTACTTTACCATTATGGCAGTAATGATGACTACTAGAACCACCCTATGGCCTGGGACCCAAATATCTAAAGATGCAGGTCCTCATGTTACTGGGAGTAGAACTGGGCACCAAGGGTTTTAAAGTTAAAATTGTGTGACTCATATCCTGGTAGCCAGCAGTGACCTCCCCCCACACAATACTAGTCAGTCAACTTGGAGATCTTTCTGGGAAGACTCTCTGTATATGAGAGAGATAAATGAGCTACTAAATTCAAAGCAAAAGTTTCTGTTACAAACATAAAGATATAGAGATAACAAGATGGAGATAGCATCTTGGAAATAATTTAGTCCCATTCTCTAATTGAACCAAAAAATTTTAAGGAGACCCTGAGAGGTTGATGATTCAGCCAGAATCAAAAACTAATCCTAACAGAACTAAGGACTTACTAGGTTTCAGGCACTGTGCTGAGTACTTTTATATGTATCTGTTCATTTAATCAGTTTCCTCATCTGACCTAGGTTAGTAATCCTCTTTTACAGATTAGGAAATTGGGGCTAAGTAATTTGTCCAAATTTAGTACCCAAACCCAGGAATAAATTACTCTAGCACTTATACTCTTAATCATTAATGTCATCTGGCACTCTGGAAGCCAGCACTCTTGATATGCAGTCCAATGTAATACTCTTAAAGCTACAACTCAGCATTGATATTTCTCCCCAGCCATTTGGTTTGCAATGGGAAAAAAAGCAACATAGAAGGTTAGAAGGAAAAAAAAAAAAAAAAAAAAAACACTTGGAAGTTTCTTTAATTCCATTGTTCAGTGCAGAGTGAGGACATTGAGGTCCAAGCAGGTAACTGACTTTCCCAAAGCTACAAAGCTATTTAGGGTTAGAGGCAGGATCCAACTAACTAATTAGGAAGCAGGTCTCTTTTGACTAGATCACAGTCTGCCCCTCCCACATTCTTTCAAGGGTGGGTACTGGTATAGGGTCCAAAGTTCTCATTGACTCTAAATGGACTGCCTGACATAGGGACAAGCAGGATTGGTCATTAAACGTACCCAACTTCTATTTCCTTGTCTGTAGTCAATACTACTTCTCATTTTACACCTTAAAAGAATGGGCAGCTACTGTGTACTGTGCTGAAAAGTAGCCTCTGTTTTCAAACTACTTCCCCATATTAGCTTTGCCTTGGTGCCTCAAACACTCATATCACATGCTCCTTTGGGTTGAACTACTAGAAACATCTGTTACAATGCCAATGGACAGTAAAACTAAAGGGAGTTCTTATCAATACCTCAGCTGGAATTAGTTTCTGCGATTAGCACTCATCTCCTAGAAGAGTCCTGAAAGAGTGGGACTCGAGAAAGATGAGATTTCATAGCAGGATCAAATAGTATAAGATGACCTAAAGAGATATGTGGTAGGTTAGAGTAGGAGCTATAGTGAGTTTTCACAGTCATATGAAGGCATGGAGCACCTGGAGAAGGTAGGAAGGAACTGAAAGTCAGGAATTTGTACAGAAACAGGCATGGGGAAATGGAGCACCTTTGTGAAAATTAGAAAAAGGGGCCCCTTCTGCACAGTTGGGGAGTGGAACACAGACTAGATTTCTACCCTCACTCCACCTTGTATGTTGAACAACCATTTGTGGCAGCTTTGTGTAAATCATAAACACCACAATTTTGCTGAGGGACTGCTGAGAGGGACTGCTGAAACTGAAAAGTTAGAATTTAAGGGATCGGTTATGACTAATGAATCATTATATAGACATTTCTTTTTTACTTTCTGGTATATTAGAGTAGACAGAGGAAATACCTGAAATCTATGAACTGTAATCCAGCTTTGCCTTGATCTCTGATAATGGTTATATAACCCTTATCTTGTGCCGTTGTGATTGTAAAAATCTTGTGACTGACCTTCACTTTTACCGGTTTTTTGACGTTGTAGTCTTGTGGTTACTGAAGACAGCCTTTAATGTTTATTAATGAAGGGCCTTGGGTCAGCCCAGAACTAACCCACCCCAATTCCAAAGTTGTCTTTCTTGATAACGGAAGCTGGATCTAACCAAAATGGGCCTGTCTGACATGCGCAGTAGCTTAGACTGTAACCTACAAATCACCTATACCTCATTATAATACTAAAAGTCATGCCCATGATTATATTAAGGCCGCCAATTCTTACATACGTCCTGTGACTAAGCACTACTCAGTCTGCATATGTTAAATAATTAGATCACCTCTAATTACATCATTAGAGCCTTTGTGCTCATTATCCTAAAACCTGCCCATCTTTTGATAGTATAAAACTATCAGAATGAGTGCAGTTTGAGGAGACAGACTTTTGGGTGGATAAGCCATCTGATCTCTTGCTTCACACCTAGCAATAAACTCTTTCTCTCTTTGAAACCCCAGTGTCTCAAGAATTGGTCATTTGACTTCATTCAGTAGAGAACTCACCACTTTTGTCTGATATCACTGCCCTGCCCACCACCCCTGCTGTTGCCACTCCTTCCCCAAGATAGCCATGGAAAAAAAAAGGAGGGAACTAACATTTATTCACAGTGCCTGGTTGCATCCCTCAATGAGCCCCTGAGCCCCTACTCTGTGCAGTCACTTGTCTACACAAAAAAACTCAGTGAATTAGATATCATTATTCCAATTTTACAGAGGAGAAAAATTATGGACAAAAGAACTTAAGTCATTTCCTAAGGCACATAACTAAGAAATCATTCAAAGTGGCTAAGTACTTTGTGCAGAGCTAAGAGTCAAACTGAGGTTCTGTCTGACTCATGCTTACATTTGTCTCACTCTACCTCACCACTTCACAGAAACTCCTTCCTCGAGTTTGTGGAGTTGCACATTCTCAGTTATGCCAACCCTATGGTTTACTATACCACATTGACCTTCAATAGTCTAATTTATCCTATGTAAGCTGTTGACTTTTCATTTGTAAGTAGGCCATCTGGCAGATGCCATACGGAAGTAGACCCTTTGACAAGGTCATAGAAGGTTAATTAAGTCTGGATTCAAATGTATTTTTCCAAAATTTGCAAGAGAAAAAGATATTATTAGTGATATTGAGTACTAGCTATCAGCAAGGTGTTAATGCTGTATGTTATGGAAACATCACATTATAACATTATTTTGCTTAATCTTTAAAATATCCCTATGAGGGAAATACTATACTATCCCTCCTTTTTTCAGATGAGAAAACTGTGACATGGAGAAGTAACTTAAATATTTTCCAGCTGGTAAAGCAGTAGCAGGGCCAAGATATGAAGTCAGGATATCTGACACCAGGTTCCACCTATGTAACCACTTAGTACCTCCCCTGGTATGGAACAATTTAGAACATCACAAAGATCTCAGAATAAATCCTGTAGAACCTTAGACTATTAGCTAAAAGTAATCACCCTGACCCCATTTGGGGTAGTTTCAGTATAAAAATAGAAAGTTTTAAAAAGAGATTTTGTATTTTTAAAATACTTTGATATGTTGATTGTTTTTCAGGTTTGATTTATTGTACTAGATGGTCAGCATCTTTGGGTATTTATCACAACTTTGGATTTTTCTCTTTCTTTCAGTTACTCAGTTATTGTTAAATAAATAATATTGAGTTTTTACAATGGAGAAGGAACTACAGAGCCTAACACAAAGCTTGGTACATAATGAAGGATGCTCAATAAATATTTATTGAATGGTTGGTTAGAGAAGGCAGCAGCTTTGTCTGAAGTTTACTAGATGAAGCCCCCTAGGAATTAATCATTAATGCTTTTTTTACTATTTCATCACCAAATTGCTAAGAAAATATTCCAATGGTTAGATACTGGGTTAGAATCTATGTTTAGTAACTACTTGTGAATTGATAGTAGTCAGCAAATGTTATTAACCTTTCTGGGGAGTAAGTAAATTAAAAATAATGACTCATGTTTGTTTTTTCTCTCAGATTTTGAAGGTTCTCTCTACTAAGTGCAAAAGGCTACACTAATATTAAAAGTTTGTAGCTCAATTTATTCACTACTGTCCTCTACCTTGTTTAAAAAAGTACAGGAAATCCTCTATGTTAGCAAGTCAGCTCACAGTTTGCACTTCAGGACTCTTCTGTAATCATCATGTTTGACTTACACTACACTTGGTGAACACAAAACAAACAGGCATATGGTACCCAGTCACTTTTGAGGAAGCGCATTTCCAGCTCACTGCAACAAAACCCACAATCTAATGTCTATAATGTTACCTCCCTGCTGAAGAAATATATAATGAGAAAATTAGGGAAGCAAAATAAATATTCTGACATCCATTTCTCAAAAGCCCAAAAAGTATTCTAAAGTCTAACCAGAAATTGTCTCAAAGGTAACAATCAAAATGTTGCCATAGCCTTCTGTGACACAGTCGGAAGGATATTAGAAATGGTTTTGAAGACCTAGATTCTAAACTCAGATCTATACTATGCAATCTGTGTGACCTTGGGCAAGTCACAGCCTCTTTGAACCTCTCCTTCAACATCTGTAAAATAAGAATACTCACCTCTCTGGGTTGTTCCAAAGATTAAAAAAAAAAAAAGGGAAAAAGAAAAGGTGATGTACGTAAAGCTACCTAAAAAAGGTTTAATTAATTAACTAAAACAGTAAATGTTATGTTAAAGAGGATTTTTCATCTAATATGTGCAAAAAAACAAAAAACTAAGAAAAGCATTATGAATAAATAAGATCTTTGTTCATTTGGCTCCCACCTTTCTGGATTTCTGATTTATATGAAGAGTTTCATCATTAAAGAAATCCAAGTAAGCTGTACATCCCTTCTTGCAGAGCAAAATGGCCATCCCCTTGAAAATACACCTATGCCTAAGATCCACGTGTCAGCTTATATAAGGAGAAATTGTCTCACTGTATTTCATCTCTTAGAATCTTTTTCATTTGGTTAAAAGCCTCTGGTCTCTTTCATCCAAATACACATGGTTAAGCAACAGATGTCTTAAATGTAGAACAAATGATGGCCCCTCTTTCGCTTTTACTTTCTCTCTTCCTCCCTTGACCTATTCTTAGAGCTTGGAATGGACCACACCACTGCCAGGACTTATTCAATGGACGAGTCAACCCCACTGAAAAACTGAGCTTTCCAGCTTGCTGATTCACACCTTCTTTAAGCAAAGAAATGATTGTTTTTAACTTTTAATGACTTTTCTGATTCCTAATGAGCTTCAGTCAACCTAGACCATTTTTATGTCAAATAAGTAAATACCTAAACAACAGAAAAATGACAAAGTCAGAAAAGAATTCTAATTTTTTCCCTTAGGTAAGCCAAAATAAGAATTAATCTGCCCATCTATAATGAAAAGTTAACCCAACTAACTGTTGGTTAGTTTCTAACAACACTAGGCTGCCGCTTTTTGATGAAGTTCAGTAATTTTAGTACTGTAGCTTAATGGCAGCAGGATCAATAGACAGGGAGTTAGAAGGCTTGGACTCTATTTTCACATCTAGCTCTGGCTCATTACTTTGCCCTGACCATCTTCTATTACTACTTGGAATCTCAATTCTATCAGGAATGCAGAATGATCTGGAAAAACCACCCTGTAAGCTAGCAACTAAAAGAATGCAGCAATCCTATTTCTGCAATTGTATCATTGTGGTCTTGGGCAAGAAATTGCCTAATTCGGTGACTCTAATTCTTTATCTATAAAAACATGAAAAATTATTTGCTCCCCCCACCCCAGTACCCTCATAGAAAAGCAAAAACGGTGAAGGAAATTACATCAATGATTTAAAAGAATTTTGATCACCCTAGAATGGTGCTATATAAAGAGAAATGTACTTTTTATTATTTCTACTGGCATTTTTAGGTACTTATTACTCCCTGAGTTTGAGCTAAATTAATTCTATTTGGAAAAGATTACTAAGTATAAAACTGTCATTCTTTGCAGAAACTGTGCAGACATAAAATAGGCTACAGAGAATGTTTTAAGAAAACAAAATTATTCCACAAAATTTGTGATTGCTGGCAGTTAAAAATCCTTGTTTCACACTTAATCATCTTAACTCAAAGATGTCTATCAGTGTACTGTCTAGGTAGCAAACACCAGCTAACAAATGAAGATACTATGCAGTTGGTCTAGCTACTATAACACTTTTGCAAACTGCCTGATAAAGATGTGTAGGTGGTGAAGGGTCTTAAAATGTAGCATTTGTTGACAGATAGCTTCTCATCTATTTAGTTTTGTGTGTGTGTCAAACCTAAGGATTTTATAGGTATACTCATCTATCTCCTGTGGATAATAGGAAGATTGATAGACAACAAGCAATACTCCATTCAAGCACTAAAAGATTTAGTATCCTTACAACATTCATTTTAAATTTTGAAAATTGTGATAATATATTTTGTTGTCAATCTCTTTGCCACATTAGAGTACCATCAGATCCAAAGCTTGGACAGTGGAGGAAAACTTCTCAGATCAAGACAGGAAATGTTATTAATTCAAAGACAGGTCTGAAACTGAAAAATAAATTTATGGGGTAAAAGGAATAGAGAAACACACAAGTAGCACAAATCCCACCCAAGTAAAGACCCAAGATTGGATGGAACTGGTAATTGTCAGAGATCCTGGCAAGCAGGTCAGAACTGTAGATTCCTGGCAACAAGTACTGGGGATTAGTTACTAGGAAACTGGAATCCAAAGCAGGAAATCCAATTACTTTGGTTACAGATGACACCCACAGAAATCTGTAAGGTGAGGATGCATCTTCATTCATTCATTCAACAAATACATAGGCCAGCATATTTGGAGCAGAAGTAAGGAAGAGGGAAGAGTAGTAAATGAGGTGAGAGAAGGAAGGGAGAGACTCCACGTTTGGCCTTGTAGACCATTGTAAGTACTCTGGCTTTTACTTTGAGTGAGATGAAAAACTACTAGAGAGTATTGAGCAGAGGAGAAGCACAAATTGACATGTTGTAAAGGATCAGTCTGACCATTGTTTTGAGACTAGACTATAGGAGTCAAGGATGGAATCAAGACCAGTTAGGATCCTATTATCACAATCCAAATAAGAGAGAATGGTAGCTCAGACAGACTGATAGTGGTTGAGGCAGTAAGAAGTTATCAGAATGTGATTCTATTTTGAAGATAGAGCCAACGGGGTGTGCTAATGAGCTTGAAATAGGATGTTAGAGAAAGAAAAGAGTCAAAGATGACATCCACTTTTTTTGGCCTAAAGAACCAGAAAAAATGGTGCTGCTGTTAATGAACATGGAGAAGACTGTGGGAGGACTCTTAATCTTCTTTGCAGTCTCATAGACTAGTACAATTCCAGATACATGAAAGTGTTCAGCGAAAATTGATATTCAAAGATGAGTCTAATTTCTGTATAGTTGAGACAGAGCTGTTTTAGACTCAAGACTGAATTGATGGATTTTCTAAACAGAGGATTTATTCCAGACTCTAGAGCCAGGTGGTGTTCTGGAGCTGGCTTATGTTAACCGAAATTTTCAGGAATATCACAAGCAAGGTATAAAACATAGCCATTATATAAAATTAAATTATGTAAACTTAGAGCTAGAAAGTTACATTTAAAACAGGGTAAAAATAGCCCAAACTCATAATTTCCTAATTATTTTATTATATTTTATTATTATCTATGCTTTTGAGGTTATTCACACTTAGCGTTTCTGTATAGAAGAAATGCTACCTAATGGTATGCTACGGTGCATTTCTTCCCAATTCTGCGTTTTTTGCATTCAGTGATGTTGTCAGTTTAAATCGGCCATGGTAGGAGTATTTACACCACAGAAATTGGCAAATACTACAAATGAGGCCACACCCCACCATCAAGAGCTGGTTGTTAATCATTTACCAGAGTGTCACTGGTGAAATCTATAGATGTGAGTACAGTGGTTCCAGCTTTGAAGGCAATGATGAGCAATGTGGGGGATGAGCAACCTGTTACAGACTTTGTAATTATACAGGTGCATGTACCACACTCAGAGTTATATAGGAGGCCTTCCCAGTTCAGGGGTAAGAGGGCTGGGGACTGAGGAAATTGTAGTAGGAGACAGGCAAGGAATTCCACAAAGTGAAAGAACTTAATTACTGATAAATTATGAATGTGGAATTACTGGATCAAAAGATGAGAACATTTTAATGGTTTCTGGCTTTATCAAGCCAGTAGTGATGAATGAAAGTACCTGTTCATAATACCCTTGTCTATTTGATATGATTGTTATTTGATATGATTTACTAACTTCCTAAGTGACAACTGAAACTTTATTATTGTTTTCATTCGTATTTCTTTGACTATTAAACAGAACATTTTTCCCTACATGTTTGTTCATTATTATGTCCTTTGTCTTTCCTTTTCTTTGGGGCACAGTGTACTTTTATCAATCTGTGTGACTTCTTCATATAAGTGAGATCTAGCCCTTTACATTTAGCAGTTTATGTAGAAATTGTCCCATTGTGTTGTTGCCTATTCACTTTGGTTATTTTTTTAAAATCTGTTCATATTTTCCTTTGACTTTTTTATTGCCTCTAAGTATAAAAAATAATTCCCCCATCCAGAGGATTATTACAAATTCCATTTTAATTTCTTCTGATTTTTCCATGGTTTAATATTTTATACCTATTCTTTAATTCTTCTGGAATTTATTCTGATGTGTAGAATGAGAGGATGACCTAAATTATTTCTTTCCAAACTGATAACCATTTTAGAATAGTCCTTCCTTTCTCAACCCATCCCATGAAATCCCCTGAATCACACATTAAATTCCTCTATATAGGGGGACTATTTACATAGTAGACTATTTTTGTACTTTTACTACCCTGTTTTAATATAGCAGATTTGATATATTATCTTATTCAAGAGTTAATTCTTTTTTATAATTAAAAAATTTCTCTATTATTTGCATTCTTATTCTCCCAGTTCAAATTTTAAAATCACTGTATCTAGTAAAAAAAAAATTTGATAGCAGCAAAAGTCCTTTGTTCTTTGATACAATAGTTCTTTCCCCAATTTTACTAATTAGGTTAAAAATGAGGAAAGTAGTATATAAAGTTGACTTGTGTTACTGAATTCTGCAGTATTGTTGGAAACATTTCCAACATCTCAGAGTCTGAGGGAAAAATATTTTTTAAGACTTAAAAGTGACAAAAACATCCATGCAAAGTTCTCCCTTGAAAGCTACTTTATGATTTGGAAGAAGAAATATTTCTCTTTGAAGCAAATAAATACAAAGACTATGAAACTCAAAGTGATTGAAAATAGAAATTTACATGCCTTTGAGTATATTATATATCTTGCAATAAACCTTTCACAATGCTCCTGAAACTTACGTGAAGCATTGTGAACAATTTAACAGTAAGAGCTACTTGTACTCATTGTCCTATTTCAAGTTATTTTCCACGTACATTAATTTGCCTGAGTATGACTTAGAGCCTCCCAGAAGTTAAGAAGAGATCTTCCTTCTCAAATTTATTTTCTCTTCAAAAATGATAAAATTCTTAGAAACCATTTCTAAATTGAGAGAAATTAGAGCTTCCATAGTCTAATTATGGTAAATATTTCTTGGTATTTTAAAAAGTGAAAATTAAATTCCACTGTGATGTGATAAACAACTGAGCTTTCAAGCATTAAGAAGGTTATTTACAGGGCTCCACAATCTGTCATCTTCTCTTTAATATGATATATATATATAACTCAGATGAAAGGTAGCAGAAACACTCAATTTGAAATATTTTCTTAGGGTTAATGCTTTAGAGTCTCATCCACAGTTTTTCAAACAATGTTAAGATCCTTTATTATGTGACAAAGGCATTATATTTCCAAAAATAATCAGGAAACTGTACTTGCCCAATAACAACAGAGCTATTCTTCGTAAATGGGAAGCCCAAGGCAGGGTGCTGTACATATCTTTATCAAACCAATTCTATCAAAGATATAAAGATATTGTATTATAGTATTGGTTTCCATTATAATTGGCTCCCAACTGAAAAGGAGCCAGCCGTGCTGGAAAAGAATATCAAGAAGGTCCAAGAACTACTAACTTATATGTTCTTGACTGCAATTTATCAGTCTTTGAGATATGACTTCATTTTCTCATCTTGCTTTTATAAGCTCTTATAAAACATATATCTTCCACTTGTCATGTTTCTTTAAACTAAAATTTTAATACATTTTCTGGATCTCTGTTAGTACTTGATTTCCTGTTGCTGAGCCTTGCTTTGTTATCTTGCTTCCCCATAAATGGTGTCTGCTGTGGAATTAGGTTTACTCATGCAGTTGAATAACCACACACCCTCATAATTAGAAATATGGTAGTCATTCAGGGAGTGGTAGAGTCAGCACCAAGATATTAAGCCACAGGCATTTATTTAAACACTGTTTTGAATGAATCTGGAAACTAGCCAAGAGATTCATCAAACACTAGGAGCATGATGCATTCTGTTCATCTCAACGACATTATTAAGATTGAAATTTGGTAAAAAATATCTCATGGCTACAAAAGTACTATTGTTTATGTTTTCAGCAGCTCACAAAAGTCTGTTTCCCATCTCCCTGATCCCAACCAATAACATGCAATTGTTCAAATTATACAGGGAAAACTTAGATCAAGGAGATTCTGAGGGGAAAGTGATAAAGATTCAGTCAACTTGAAGATTTATTGTGTACTGGGAAAACAATCAAGAGCTTTTAAGAGCTATATCCAACAACAGGGTGGTTAAATAAACTATAATTAATCTATACAATGGAATATGATATAGTCATTAAAAACAATGACATAAATCTACCTTTATTGACATGGGAAGATATTTATGATACATAAATCGATGAAAGGAGGATACAAAACATATGATCACACTTTTTTTTTTTACAATAAAAAAAGAAAAACAGGACTTGTGTGTATGCCTGTGAAGACAAATATCAAAAAGATATTGTCTGAGTGGTGAACTAAAGGTAACTTTAATTACCTTCATACTTTTTTGTATTTTCTGAATTTTTATAATGAGCATTTATTACTTTCTTAACCAGAAAAAAACAAAAAGGACAATTCCATTAAAAAAAAAAAAAAGTAATAGGTGGTGTTTGGTTATGAGAAAACAGACACGCTTTCTCACTTGCCCCACCTTTCAGTTCTGCCTGCCTCTGATTGGCTTACTACTACAATAGGTTCTATTTACCAGGTGGGAAAGATGGCTTCCCCCAGCTCCAGAATAAAAAAAAAGTGTACCAAAAATTAACTCCAGTAGATAGACACAGTTTTTCCTATTAACTTCAACAGAAAAGTCATAGGGCAGACTGGTTTGGCTTGGGTCAGGAACTAAAAATGTACCACTGGAATGGGCAGGGGTGTATAGGGGATGCAAGTTTCTAATGGAAAAGTTCTTGGTCATAGACATCCCTTATGGTCAGGGAGGGGAAGGAGACCACATTGAGTTGGCTCCCAATAGCAAAGAGGAGATTATCATCTGAAGAAGGGAGGAAAGGATGCTGAAAAGACTGAATAAAAGACATCCATTACAATGTTTATTGTAGACTGTCATAATAATGATTATGAAATTTTTAAAACAGTTCACACAGGGTTTTTCAGTGTTTGGAAACTGGAAATCACCATTCAACAGCTAAACCACAATACTCATTCATTCAATTAATATTCATCAAGTGCCTACTATGTCCCCAATAACTTATATCCTTCTGGGATGAGCAGTAAACAAAAAACAACAACAAACAAACAAAAAATCCCTGCCCTCATGGAGCTTACATTTTCAGACATCACTAACAACTCTAAAAAAAATGAGATTGGAATTGGACTCTAGCTGGAAATTTTGTTGGAGTAATTGAGATGAAAGGAAATGCAACTTGGCTTTCATACAACAATTTTTACTTGTCTGTGAACAATTTAGTGGGCTCCTATTCTTGCAAGAAACCAAACTGAGATGAGTCATAAAATTTAGAGGCAAGAGAGAAGAGTATGATTTTGTGCCTTGATACTAATAGAAAATTGCGCATCCTAGGGTGTTCTGTAGTATCCTTTAGCTTTAAACTTCTGTGTTACCTAACCTGTCCTCACGGTGATGCTGGGCAAACCAATCCTGTTGTGCATGTTTAATTTCAAGCAAAAAATATTTTTACGGTTGATTCAGCAATGAGCAAACTTCCTTTTACAGGTCAACTGGTTAAGGTACATGGATTAGAACAAGATAATGATTTTGTGCCTTTTTTTAGTGTTTATCCTTGATACAGCAAGCACCTAATACTGAAGTTAGAGAGTTTGGGGAAGAGAAACTAAAGCAAGTCTTGGCAAATGCATCTTTCTGCTTCTTTAAAAAAAAAAAATCTTTAAAAATATAGCGATTATAATTCCCTAACATAGTGACTCTCAGCTTTGGCTACATATTGGAATCACCTGGAGACCTTTTAGAAAATACTGGTATGGGCATGGAGGGTAGGAGCTAAGCATTGAGATCCATTAAAAAGCACTCTAGTTTATTTTAATATGCAGCTAGGGTTGAGATCTGCCTAAAGAAAAGGTAAGTCAATAGAAGGAAAAATAGAGGTAGATATTTTGAGTCTAGAACACTTGGGTATGTTCATTTTATTGCCAGTCTGATGTCATCAGCGGGTCTCTAACTCTTACCAGTTTATCCACCTTTAAAAGAGAAATAAATGATCCCATATCCATTTATCCATCTATCTTCCCTCCTTTCATTGTTTTTTATTCCTCCTTTTTTCTTCCTCTCTTTTCCATTCACTCATTGAGTCACTCATACATTCAACAAGCATTTAATGGGGGGGGGCACTGTGCTAGGTGCTAAGGATACAGAATTAAATAAGATAAATTTCCTACAAAGGAATTCACACTTTAATTCAATATTACAACACTAATAGGGTAGCATATATAAATTACTCACCCTGAGATTTTAGCTGAAGTTCAATTTTAAAAAATAGCTACAACAAACAAACAAAAACAAAACCGTAGACTTGATTCTTGATGATGATTGTAATACCTTATAGCTTTTATCAGGTAACCATGTGCTTGTGAAACCTTCTGATTGACACTCCCTTTATCCAGTGTATGGGCAGATGAGTAACAAAATAAAGACAAATATATATATATATATATATATAATAGAGGGCCATAAGGGGTATGGGATGTTTTGGGTACACTTTTTTATTTTTTTTATTTTGGAGCAATGAAAATGTTCTAAAGTTGATTGTGATAATGAATGCACAACTATATGATGATACTATGAGCCATTGATTATATACTTTGGAGGGATTATTGGTGTGTGAATATATTTCAAGAAAATTGCATTAAAAAAAAAAAATACTCCACCTATCTTCCCCCACTGTTCCCCCATTGGATTTACTTTGCAAAGAATTGTGTTGAAGCTTGAGCTGTGTTAGGCAAACATCAACATTCCAAACCCAGTGTACTTTCAATGAATCATGAAGTAAGCTATCCATCTGCCACAGTATAATTTGCAATCTTTAATACACTGAATGAAGGAATATAAATGCCTATAATTAGCTTCAGCATAAAAAAAAATTTGGAGATACTATCAACTTTAGATAGGAGTTACCCTGATTTAAAACTCTTTGGATGTCTCTGATGTATTTTGCCAAGTTCTGTTACTATAAAATTTCTGATAAACCAAAGCCCTCCCAGGACACAAGTTCTGGAGAGAACTTGGAGAAAGAGATGTATGTATTCACTGTTGGTGGGTATGCCAGTTTGGATGTATTATGTCCCCCAAAATGCCATTGTTCTTCAATGCAATCTCGTGGGGCAAATGTATTAGTGTTGATTAGGTTGGAGTCTTTGGATTAGGTTGTTTCCATGGAGATGTGACCCACCCAACTGTGGGTAATACCTTTGATTAAAATATTTCCATGGAGGTGTGGCCCCACCCATTCAGCATGGTTCTTGATTAGTTTACCATAGCCCTATAAAAGCTCAGACAGAAGGAGCTTAATATAGCTGCAACTTAGACATTTTGAAGACGGCAGTTGAAAACTGATGCTTACATTTTGGAGAATGCCATTTTGAAACGCAACCTGGGAACAAGCAGACACCAGCCATGTGCCTTCCCAGCTAAAAGAGGTTTTCCGGATGCCAATGGCCTTTCTCCAGTGAAGGTACCCTATTGTTGATGCCTTACCTTGGACACTTTATGGCCTTAAGATTGTAACTTTGTAACCAAATAAACCCCCTTTATAAAAGCCAAACCATTTTTGGTATTTTGCATAAAAGCAGCATTAGGATACCAGAACAGTGGGGAAGAAGAATGGTGTAGCCTATCTGGAGGAGAATATGGTGGCTCCACAAGAAGCTAGGTACGTGTGGGTTTCAAGGTCCTGCAACCTCACTATAGGGTATATACTTGGAAGATTGGAGAGCAGGGACACGAATGGACATTTCCACCCTGGTACATATGGTGGCAATATTCACTATTTGCAATAGATGGAGGTGGCCTGAGAGTACATTGATTGATGAACAGAATGGTGAACTATGGTGTATGCATACAATAGAATATTGCGCAGCTACAAGAAGGAATGAAGCTGTGAGATACGTTAACTAGGTGAATAGATCTTGAGTACAGCATTTTGAGTGAAGCATGCCAGAAAGAGAGGACAAACATTAAAGCCTCTTAGTGAGAGTGGACTAACTATAATGTGTAAACTCTGAGAACTGAATCTTATGGCACAGCTTATTAGAAGAACACTTACTGTAATGGTCCCTAGATTGTAAGCTCTTATAGCAGTCACATCTATTCCTGAGTTATAATGGTTATCTCTAAATCCTGAGATGCTGAGCTCCTTGTGTATAACCTAGTCGGTCTCTGGAACTTTGGGTATCTGTGTGACACATGAGACTCAGAGCTAGAACTTAGCAGCTATGAATGTCAGTATTACCCCATCAGCAACTGTTGAAAGAACTGAAAAAGAATTCAGACTTTAATTAGAGATATGAACGAAGAGGATCTGGTTAGGACTAAGGCAAATCAGGCCCAAGGGTAAAGGACGATACTGACTGGGTTTCAAAACTACAACTTTTGTGCGAGACCAAGGGAGGAGACATTTATCTGGGGCAGGATCTATATTTTCTGTAGCACACTAGATAATTTAACTTGTAGGATCAATTTGTTTGAACACCATAGGTGCAGGGAGCGGTGAATTAAGAAGTGGGATTTGGTGAGTTTGTATAGACTGGAGTGAAATCCCGATACATCTCAGAGGGATATGGGCAGAGAGTATAAGTGTATTTGCAGGGCCCCCCAAGGAACTGAGGAGAAATGCAGAAATGTCAGACTTCCCCACCTGGGCTATTGCTGATTTTCCTGCAAATACTGAGGACTGCCAATTTAGTGGGTCAAGCCCTCCATCTGGAGGCTTTCCCTTGTAAGACTAGTTGCTGCAAGGGAGAGGCTAAGTCCACTTACAATTGTGCCTAGGAGTCCCCCCTAGAGAATTTCTTTGTTGCTCAGATGTGGCCCCCTATCTCTCTAAGCACACTCAACAGGTGAACTCACTGCCTTCCCCACTACATGGGACATGACACCCAGGGATGTAAATCCCCCTGGCAATGTGGGGAACGACTCCTGGAGATGAGCCTGGACCCAGCACTGTGGGATTGAGAGGATCTCCTTGACCAAAAAGAGGAAGAGAGATGAAACAAAATAAGGTTCCAGTGGCTGAGAGATTTCAAATGGAGTCGAGAGGTCACTCTGGAGGATATTCTTATGTACTATATAGATATCACTTTTCAGTTTTTAGTGTGTTGGAATGGCTAGAGGGAGATACCTGAAACTGTCAAACTGCAACCCAGTGATCCTGATTCTTGAAGATGACTGTATAACTATGTGGCTTGGATAGTGTGACTGTGTAACTGAAACCCTTGTAGCTCCCACTCCCTTTATCCAGTGTATGGACAGATGAGTGGAAAAATAGGGACAAAAATTAGATGAAGAATAGGGTGGGGTGGAGGGGATGGAAAGATTTAAGTGTTCTTTTTTGCTTTTATTTTTATTTTGGAGTAACGAAAAGGTTCAAAAATTGATTCTGGTGATGAATGCACAATTGTATGATGGTGCTGTGAATAACTGACTGTATACTGTGGATGACTGTAGGGTGTATGAATATATCTCAATTAAACTGTATTTAACAGAAGTAAATGAACAATGGGGGGAGGAGGGGAATGGGATGTTTTGAATGTTCTTTTTAATTTTAATTTTTGGAGTAATGAAAATGTTCAAAGTTTGATTGTGGTGATGAAAGCACAACTATATGATGATACTGTGAACAACTGATTGTACACTTTGAATGATTGTATGTTATGTGATTATATCTCAATAAAATTTCATTAAAAAAAAAAAAAGCCTTCCTAGGAGTTCAGCAATAGAGCTTGATCTTTAGCTCCTACTGAATTCTCAAATTTTTGTAGTAGAAGGCAGAACTCTAAATTACTTAAAGGTAAGCAGACACTTTCCTCTGGACTGTCTCTGCCATTCTCTCCCATTTTAAGTTCCAGGTAGCAGATTAGTAGCAGGTTGAAAACCCATTTCAGCAGCCAACTCCAAGATTAGGACTGTTAGATCCCTCCTAGAAACATGGATGTTATCATACTATAGAAATATTTACTGACACATATTTAAAATTAAGAATAAAAGCAGGCTCACCTCACCCACAGAAGTGCCACAATAATTTCTGATGCAGTAATGCACTCAATCTAACACCAAAGAACAAAAAAGAAATATTTTGAAGTAAAACCATCATTGACAGGAAAACAGCAGGAGTGTATGAAGAGAGAATAATCTTCCTACCAAGAATAGATTCAAAGCTAACAAATTCCAAGAAAGCAAGCCCTATCCATAGCATAATGTTCATTGTAACCAGGGATTTGATATTGCTACGATATGATCGTAATTATTATGACGCACAAGTTTGCTCACAAGTAGAAAAACACAAAGGAGAAAAAGGACACTCAACATGAAGATAATTGATTAATCTAGATAAGGAGGGGGAAAAGAGGATTTACATTTTTGAGATATTTAATCATTTAGTAGCCTCCATGAATGAATAATCATGGCCTAAGAAATACATTGCTGCTACTAATTACTGAGTACTTATTTTAAGCCAGGCATAATTAGTGCTTTACATACATTATCTCATTTAATCCTCACAACAACCCAATTTACTATGATTATTACCATTTTCCAGATGAGAAAAATGAATTTTAGAGAATTTATGTAACTGCCTAAGGTAACACAGCTTGTACGTAGTGAGGCTGAGATTTGAACCCTATACCTCCCTGAGGCCAAACCCATGCTCTTAACCATTACACAATTCACTGTCCTAATTTACAACTAGAAATCATATAGGCATAGCTACCTAGTTCAGGGGTTTTATAATTTTTAAGTTTCTGTACTTTTTGCAGCTACTCTAGACCTTTGCAATGCATCTGTCATTGGTAATTCACCAAGCTCTAATGGTGATATAGTACCCCCATAGGTAGTTAAAAATAGGAAGCAATTTGTAGCTGCTGAGTGTGTATCAGTTAGGGGTTGGATCCTCTAGTAGGGGATAAATGGAGAGCAAAAAAGCAAAACCCTTCCAGATAGACTGTGTTAACTAATTACAAGAAAGACATTGTCAAATTAATTGCTCTTATTTAAAACTAAAACATAAAAGTTAAAATAAAAAGTTATACATTTTAAAAAGCTTCTTCTTTGTATTAAAAAGTAAATACACACTACACTCCTAGGCATATACACAAAAGAAATGGAAACAGGTATTCAAGCCAAAACTTGTACACAGATGTTCATACAAGCACTATTCAGAATAGTAAAGATGGGAACAATTCAAATGTCCATCACCAGTTGAATGGATAAATAGATTGTGGTATATACATACAATGGAATATCATTCAGCCATAAAAAGAAATGAAATACTGATACATGCTCCAACATGGATGAACATCAAAAACATTATGCTAAGTGAAAGAAGGCAGACACAAAAGGGCATATACTGTATGATTCAACGTATATGAAATACCTAGAACAGGTAAATTCATAGAGCAGCTACCAGAGCCGACCCCCCACTCTTGTGGCAGGCCACCGTGGAGTTCAGCCTCTGGATAACTGCTGGTGTCAGAAAGGTACTTAAAAATCCTCTTACCCAAAAACAGGGGTGGGCATGACTGATCACTGATCATGGCTTTTGATTAGTGAGTCTGGATCACTAGGGGCCTGGCTCTGAGGCCAGCTATCATTTCAAACTGGAGCAGTGGCAGTAGAGACTTAAAGACACTGTGCTTCTTCAGGGCTGTGAGAACAGTCAGCTGAAGGGGTGCATTTGCTGGGCAGGCCAGGAAAGCTCAGCTTTGGGAAGCCATCAGAGAAGCTCTTAACGCACTTCCCGATCCCTTCCCCAGGACACTTTGGAGTCAGTCTGCACCCCTTTCGTGGGTTCCTAGCCCTGTTTTGGCTGGGAAAGACTGACTTGCCATTGTGCCCTTCTCCCAGAATTTTCCCTCCAGGCAGAAGAAGCTTGAGACAACAAAAGGAGTGTAAAAAAACTACAGAGATGGATAGTCTAAGACAAAGGCTGGCCAGCTTCAAAAGATGGGAGAGGAAGGTCGGTCTCCTGGAAAACAGACAGGACAACCAAACTCCAGTCAACAGGGGAACTCTGAAACAACTAACAAGCAAAATCCCAAGCCAAGGCAGAGGTCCAGAAAGACAGGGAAAGCCCTGCACACTGCATTCACCTTGGGCAGACCTTCCTGATAGGAGAGCTGAAGCTCAAGAAAATCTCTGTCTTATCATCAGCTGTTACAACCAAGAAATAGACATCTCAGGGAATAAATCTCAGACTTAACATTTTAAAATATACAGTGTGCAACAAAACAGTACAAGACAAACAAAGAAACAGGAAATAATGGTCCATCCAAAGGAAGAGGATAAAAACACCAATGAAGAAGATGAGAATGTAGACATATCTAAACAAAGCCTTGAAAAAAATCTTAAAAATGCCCAAGGAGATGAAGGAAAGTACTGAGAAAGAACTACAGGATATCTGGAAAACAATGAACGAGCAATATGAGAGTCTAAGTAAAGAGTTAGAACTTTAAAAAGGAACCAAACAGAATTACTGGGGTTGAAAACAACAATAACTGAAATGAAGAATGCCTAAGAGGATTTCAAGAGCTGTTTGAAGCTGGCAGAAGAAAGAATCAGTGAACTTGAAGACAAGACATGTGAAATGAGTCTGGCTGAGGAGCAGAAAGAAAAAAGAAATATTTATAGCCTAAGACAGCTCTGTGACTTGATCAAGGGTACCAACATATGCATTATGGGAGTGCCAGAAGAAGAAGAAAGACATAAAAGGGCAGAAGAAATATTCAAAGAAATAATGTCAGAGAACTTCCCAAACTTAGTAAAAGATGTGAACACCAAACAGGATAAACATGAAGAAAAATACACCCTGTCATATATTGATCACACTACCAAATGGAAAGGCAAGGAGAAAGTTCTGAAAGATGCAAGGAAAAACATTTTATATACAAGGGAATCTCAATTAAATTGAGTGCCAATTTCTCATCAAAAACCATGGAGGCAAGAAGGCAGTGGGCTGAAATACTTAAAGTTCTAAAAGGAAACAACTGCCACAATTTTATATCCGGCTGACCATCTTTTAGAAATTACTGAGAGATTAAGACATTCTCAGATAAACAAAAGCTGGGGGAGTTTGTCGCCACTAGACCTACCCTACAAACAATGCTGAAGGGAGTTCTTCAGAATGAAATGAAAGGACACTAGATAGTGGTTCAAAGCAGCATAGAGGAATAAAGACCTGTGGTAAAGGTAACCGTTTGGATAATTATAAACACCAATATTATTGGATTATATTGTTTGGCATGTAACTTCACTTCTTACAGGTGCTAATATGCAAATAAATAAAGGTAACGATAAATCTATTTTTTTGGGCATACAACGTACAAAGATATAAGTGGTAAAAAGCACAAAAAATGGTGAGGGGACAGAAAGGTATAGGAAAAGTATATGTGCATGATATTGAAGTTAAGTTGATATCAAACCAAATATGATTCATATATATTTAGGATGTTAAATATTAATCCCATGGTAACTACAAGGAAAATATATGAAAAATATATCCATATAGAAATGAGAAGGCACTCAATATGGTACAACACAAAAAAGCAAATAAATATAAAAGTAGGAATTAATGGAAATAAGGGACAAAAGAGGTATAAGACTTACAAAGCCTAAATAGCAAAATGGCAGAAGAAAGTGTATATTATCAGTAGTGACTTAAAATATAAATGGATTAAACTCTCCAGTCAAAAGGCAGAGATATGCTGTCTGCAAGAGAGTCACCTTAAATTCAAAGACACAAGCAGTTTGAAAGTAAAAAGGTTGAAAGTGAAAGGATAAAAAAAAATTTATCATGCAAGAGTAACCAAAAAAGAGCTGGGATGGCTATACTAATATAGACAATAAAATAGACTTTAAGTCAAAATCAGTAACAAGGGACAAAGATGGTATTATATACTGATAAAGGGGACAATTCAACAGGAAGATGTAACAATTATAAGTATATATGGAGCTAACAGCAGAACCCAAAAATATGTAAAGCAAATACTGACAGATTTGAAGGGAGAAATTGACAGTTCTACATTAATAGCAGGAGACTTTGATACATCACTCTCAATAATGGATAGAACATCTAGTCAGAAGATCAGTAAGGAAGTACAAGACCGGAATGATCATCTAAACCAACTAGATCTAACAGACATGTATAGAATACCTTATCCAACAAAAACAGAATACATATTCTTCTCTAGTGCACATGGATCATTCTCCAGGACAGACCATATGTTAGGTCATAAAACAAGTCTCACTAAATTAAAAAATATTTATATCATACAATGTATATTCTCTGACCACAACAGAATGAAGCTAGAATTCAATAACAGAGGGAGAAATGGAAAATTCACAAATATGTGGAAATTAAACAATATACTCTGAAACAACCAGAGGGTTAAAGAGGAAATCAGAAGTGAAATTAGGAAATATCTTGAGGTGAATGAAAATGAAAATAAAACATACCAAAACTTAAGGGATGCAGCAAAGGCCATTCTGAGAAAGAAATTTATAGTTCTAAATGCTTACATTAAAAAAGAAGGAAGACTTCAAATCAGAGACATAACCTCAGAACTGGAAAAACTAGAAAAGAAGAGCAAACTAAACCCAAAGTGAGCATATGGAAGGAAATAACAGATTAGAACAGAGATAAATGAAATAGAAAACAAACAAACAAACAAACAACAACAAAAAAAATAGAGAGAATCAAGAAAACCAAAAGTTGGTTCCTTGAAAAGATGAATAAAATTGACAAACCCTTAATTGGATGGAGGTGATGGTGGCACAACCTTTTGAATGCAAGTAATAAATAGCACTGAAATATATATCTGAATGTGATTAAAAGGGGAAATGTTAGATAGTATATATGGTAACAGAATAAATATTTTTTAAAAAACTATGGAACTACACGTAAGAAACAGGAAACCCTGAATTAAACCATGGACTTTAATTAATAGTACAACTATAAAAATCTGCTTTTATCAATTGTAACAAATGTTCCACACCAATGCAACCTGTTGGTGGTGGGGTTGTGTATGGGAATCCTGTTTTTTATGCATGACTATTCTTCAAACCCACAATCTCTCTAATAAAAACAAACAAACTAAACCTCAAAAAAAAGAGAAGCTATAAATATTAAAAAAGGGCTTTTTGCTGTATGATGATTCTGGGATGATATATATAGAAATTAATGGGAGTGTTTTTTGGATTGATGGTTGTTCTAGTTTGCTAATGCTGCCGGAATGCAAAACACCAGAAATGGATCGGCTTTTATAAAGGGGGTTTATTTGGTTACACAGTTACAGTCTTAAGGCCATAAAGTGTCCAAGGTAACACATCAACAATTGGGTACTTTCACTGGAGGATGGCCAATGGCATCCAGAAAACCTGTGTTAGCTGGGAAGGCATGTGGCCGGTGTCTACTCCAAGTTCTGGTTTCACTATGGCTTTCTCCCAGGACGTTCCTCTCTAGGCTGCAGCTCCCCTTCATAATGTCACTCTCTGTTGCTCTTGGGGCATTTGTCCTCTCTTAGCTTCTCCAGAGCAAGAGTCTGCTTCAATGGCCGTCTTCAAAATGTCTCTCATCTGCAGCTACTCTCCTCAGCTTCCCTGCGTTCTTCAAAGTGTCCCTCTTGGCTGAGGCATGCTCGCTCCTTCTGCCTGAGCTTATATGGTGCTCCAGTAAACTAATCAAGTCCCATGCTGAATGGACGAGCCACACCTCCAGGGAAATTATCCAATGAAAAATCTTGCCCACAGTTGAGTGATCACATCTCCACAGAAACATCCAATCAAAAGTCTCCAACCCAATCAACACTAATATGTTTCCTGCCCACACAAGACTGCATCAAAGATAGTGGCATTTTGGGGGACATAATACATCCAAACCAGCACAATGGATTTAACCATAAATCAGAGAAATAATTCAGCTTGAAACAAAGACCCTGATTCTAAGACCTTCATAGTTGTAATTTGATGTCCCTAGAATAGTGGTCACTAGATAACAGCAACAGCACGATCTGGGAACTTGTTAGAAATGCAGTCATTGGGCCACATCTCAGATCTATTGAATTAGAAACTCCAAGGGTGTGGCTCAGCAACCTGTGTTTTGATAAGCCCTCCAGGTGATGACTTGCTAAAGTGTGAGAATCACTACCAACCCAATGGTTCTCAAATTCAGTGTGCATAATTACCTGGTGATACTTGTTTAAAATTAAAATTCTTGTTCCTCTCTCAATGTGGGCCCAGGAATTTTTAAATAGTTCTGGTGATTCAGGTAAAGACCACCTTTTGAGATACATGGCCCTAAACTGCAGGCTTTCAAACTTTTTTACCAGGAAATTTTACAGCAGGACTTGGTAAATATAAACATATGTATAATTAAAACAAGAGGTTTGTTTTTTTTTTATTTTTTTTTAAATTCAGTTTTATTGAGAAATATTCACATAACATGGTGTACAATCAACTGTTCACAGTACCATTTTATAGTTGTGCATTCGCATTCGTCACCCCAATCTTTTTTTTTTTTTTTTTTTTTTTTTTTGGTGAAAGCAAGGTATTTAATAAAGGTTAATGGAGTTGGATCAAAAGGATATACGAGACCAACCTGAAGAAGTTCCCATTGGCTAAATATAGGATAATTTTATCATTAAAACCCCATGGGTTCACAGGAGATAGAAGAATAAATTAAATGACAAAATCAGGAAGCAAACATAAATCTAGAACATAGGATAGCTTCTCCAGGACAACTGACTGATTTCTTCAAGTCACTGTCAAGAAAAAAAAGAAAAAAAAGGCAGGGAAAAAAGATTCCTTTAGTTTATAGAAGATATAACTACCCCCAAGATGAAATGAGCAAAAAAAAATAACAATACATTATGTACATAGCTACATATTAACTTATCTAGAAAATATTACTGTCTGTCCAAGATGGTATGAGGAACTCTTTTGCAGAGACAGGCAAACACTCTGTTTTGAGTGACAATGCGTTCTTCTTCTTCTTTTGTTAATCTATAGATATCCTTTTGCAAAGAAGCAATAGTATCTTGTTGCTCCATTTGTTTTTTCTTGTAATGCTGGCATTTTGCCTATAAAGCTTTATGCTCCTTTTGAAGATCTTTTATTTTATTCTGTTGTTGGCAAAGCCTATTTAGGGATTCATCCTCCAATTCACCAATTTTGGATCTTACACTCTCCATAATTTGTTTCAAGTCATTAGCTCGTTGTTCCTGATCTGCTGCTCGGCTTTGTTCTAGCTGAAGTTCACTTTTAAGCTGCTGATTAGTTTCTATGAGTTCCCGTATCATGTTCTGTTGACGTGCTGTATCTTCCACCAATGTTTTCAAATTTTGTCTCATTCTTTGTGATGACTGTTAGTCAAAAATGATGAGATCTTTTAGATCTGTTCTTTTGACTAGGGACAAAGGTTTTAAGCCATGTGTCATCAACAGCACATTTATGCTTTCCCATTCTGCTTCTTCCTGCTGTTTACTGGTCATGAGTCTGTCTGACGATTCACTGGACTCCTGGGCTTTAGAGGCTGCTGGAGACATGGTTTCTTTTGTAGAATCAAAAGAAGTAGAAGTTGACAAGAAAAAAGTTTGAGTTGCCTCAGTCACAGCAGATTCCTCTTGCAAAAACTTTTCACCTGCTCATTCAAGTTGATCTTGATGAAATGATTACCCAATGAGTTTCTTCCCATTGATCGTCATCTGGCATCTCCTGTAGGTCCGGCGGAGGCCTAGGGCGGCCGTCAGCCCCCCGCTCCCAGTGGGCAGAGGCGCAGCCAAGGGGAGCCCGCTGAGGGCCACCCCAATCTATTTTTGAACATTTTCCTTACACCAGAAAAAATAAGAATCAGAATAAAAAATAAAAATTAAAAAAAAACAAAAGAAAAGGATCCCTTCTCCCATCCCACCCTATGTTTCATTTAAGTTTTGTCTCCATTATTCTACTCATCCATCCATACACTGAATAAAGAGAGTGCCATCCACAAGGTTTTCACAATCACACTGTCACCCATTGTAACCTACATTGTGACACAATCGTCTTCAAGACGATTACTGGGTTGGAGTTTGGTAGTTTCAGGTATTTACTTCTAGCTATTCCAATACATTAAAACCTAAAAGGTGTCATCAATATAGTGCGTAAGAATGTCCACCAGAGTGACCTCTCGACTCCATTTGAAATCTCTCAGCCACTGAAGCTTTATTTCATAAAACAAGAGTTTTACAAAATACCTATATATTCAATACATTCTATTTTTTATTTCATTTTTAAAATGCTGGTCATATAACCACTACATCAATTTCATAACCGAATGGATTACAACTACAGCTTGAAAAACACTGCCCTGGATCACTTCTTCTCAGACTTTAAAGTGCATTTGAATCACCTGAGAATCTTGTTAAAATGCAGATTCCATTTCCACAGAACTGGTCTGGGGCTTGAGATTCTGCATTTCCAACAAACACTCAAGGGTTGCTAATGCTGCTGGTCAATATACTACACTTCTAATAGCAAGGTCTGGATCACAAATCAGAGTACAAATAGGTAACAGCATACTTAATGTCTCTTCCTGTCCCTAACCTACCTCTGCTTATGATAGTGAGCTTTAGAAGATATTGAAACTACACTAATGGCATTATCCTGTTGAGATGTAGTAGATAGTGAGTTGTCCTTAACATCATCACCACAGTTTACAGAAATCCTGGTAAGACTTGGAGTTCAAACTCTCAATCTATATGGGTGTAAGTAAGCATTGATTCTCAACACATTGTGTCAGATTAATGTATTCATGAGAACCCAAAAGGAGTTTTTGCTTTTTATCATCTAACTGATTTAATCCTGGATTGGGAGAGCCTTATTCACTCCTGGTTAAATCCCAGAATCAAAAACAAAAACAAAAAAAGGTTGACCAACTTAGCTCATTTGGCCTCAGAACAATGACAGGTGTCTTGTATCACATTATTAAAATAGGTGAGGAAGTTCAAAGAAGACAGAATTTAGAAAGGTCAGGGTATTGCCAACCCAAATCTGGCTGACTGATCCTGTTGGGTGGGCACCATTTTGGTGAATTCATAGGCTAGGATCTGCCCTTCAGTCTTGCAGAAGCATGACACGTCGGTGACAAAATGGTACCAAGACTCTCAGAGAGCTGTCTCATATTAATGTAGCTCATTGAAACTAATGTATAAAATAAGAATGCTGGATTAATTACTTTACAATGAATAGAATAACCGCCAAAGGGACTGACACTTGTGTCCTGTCTCTTTCTGTAGGAACTCTATATGGGAAGAAAGGTTGCTTGGTGAGCATGGAATCAGAGAAATAGAAGTTTGTTAAATATTTCAAATGTTTATTCATCATCTCCATAATACGGACTTTTCTTGCTTAAGGATACCTTTTCCCTTGGCCAGCTTTTGGACAGCCCATGACAATGTCTGAAATTTCTAAGAGACTTCTGCAGCTGATCCATCCACACTCTGAATCTTTTTAAGCACATTGGTATATTTAGTCAAAGCATCAAGTATTTTAAGCTCAGAGTCATTCTGTGTCTTTTAGGTGTTCTTGCATATCTCCACTGTGCCAGTTTGGATATACTATGTCCCCCCAAAAACCATGTTCTATAATGCAATCTTGTGGGGGCAGATTTATTAGTCTTTTGATTGGGGTGGAACCTTTTGATTGAGTGTTTCCATGGAGATTTGACTCACCCAACTGTAGGTGATACTTTTCATTAGATTATTTCCATGGAGGTGTGGACCCACCCATTCAGGGTGGGTCTTGATTAGTTCACTGGAGTACTTAAGAGAGAAGCTAAGAGCCAACACAGACCCAGATGCTGACACTGATGCTTGGAGACATTTAGAGATGATAAGAGAAGGATGTTTGGAGATGCTAAGCTAAGAGAAGAAGCCCAGAGTTTGCCCGAGACATTAAGAAAAGACCCCCAGACGCTTAGAGGGGAACACCCTGGGAGAAAGAAGCAATGATGCAAAGGAACTGAGAGAGAGGAACCAAAACATACACCTAGAGACAATTTGGAGGAAGCCATTTTGAAACACAACCCGGGAGCAAAGGACCAGCAGATACCGGCCACATGCCTTCCTAGCTGACAGAGGTGTTCGGGATGCCATCGGCCATTCTTCAGTGAAGGGATCATCTTGTTCATGTTTTAGTCTGGACACTTCTATGGCCTTAGAACTGTAACTCTGTAATAAAACCCTTTATAATAGCCAACCTATTTCTGGTATTTTGCATAACAGCAGCATTAGCAAACCAGAACATCCACTCTAATCCATAATTACGTATTATTTATAAACTCTCTCAGAGGGCAATTTATTTCCTTTTTTCTTCCTGAGGGAAATCACATTTGCTCCCTTTAATCCTGATAATAGGTTTACTATTGGACTATTCATGTCAAGGAAATATCATTCTCTCCTTTGTTCAATCTAAATATTTTCCATTCTTTCAAAATTTTATTTTCACCAAATAATATATTACACAGCTTTTTAAACTTAAATAATACCTTAAAAGGATTATAACAAAAAGAGTGGAACCCTTCCCTTCCTCTTCCAATACTCTCCCACAACCAGCTACAGAGATAGCCATTTTCATGTTTAAAAATTATTTCTACTGGTATTTACCTTCATCAGTGTTTCTAAATAATATATTAATGCTGCTATTTCTTGAGTTTTCAATTTTAGACACTATTTACTAATGAAAGAGGATTTCTCTTTCTATGAAAGAGAAGGAAAATAGAAATCTTACACCTACACCCACACAGTTGCTTCTCCTTCCAAACTCTCAATTTAATTATACAACGATTTATTAAATTAGTGTTTATAATATTAGGATTATATAAATATTATTCATTGCTAAGTTTGAAGTATATTAGGAAAATATTCGCTTTTTTTGCATAATTTCTAAGCTTTCCTGGAGTTAATGATTGCCTTATTTTTTCTGTTAGCTCTTTTTTAAGAAAAGAATCTTCAAGTTTTAGAAGAGTTTTAGATATACATAAAAATTACAAAGATAGTACAGAGCATTCTCATATACTCCACACCCAGTTTTATTTTATTAACATTTTAAATTATTATGGTACATTGTTACAATTAATGAAGTAATATTGATACATTATTATTAACTAAATTCATACTTTATTTAGATTTTCTGTGATTTTACCTACTGTCCTTTTTCTGTTCCAGCATCTAATCCAGGATACCATATTACATGTAGTTGTCATGTCTCAGGCTCCTCTTGGCTGTGACAGTTTCTCACACTTTCTTTGTTTTTTGATGACCTTGAAAGTTTTGAGGAGTTCTATTCAGGTATTTTGCAGAAAGTCCCAAAATTGGGATTTGTCTAATACTTTTTCTCATGATTAGACTGGCATTATGTGCTTTGGGGACAAAGACCACAGAGGTAAAGTGCCATTTTCATCATATCATATCAAAGGCACATACTATCAACATGAATTGGCAGAGCTGATGTCAGCCTTGATCATCTGGCTGAGATAGTGTTTGTCAGGTTTCTCCACCATAAAGTTACCCCCTCTCCCACCCCTGCCACCCTTTCCATACTGAACTCTTTCGTGGAAGTCACAATGTACATGCAGCCCACACCTAAGAAGTGGAGCATTAGGCTTTGCCTCCTTGAGGGTGGACTATCTACCTACATTATTAGGAATTCTTCTGCACAGGAAATTTGTTTATTTGCCCATTTATTTATTTATTTAATCATTTATATCAATATGGATTCATCGATACTTATTTTATATTTTGGATTATTGGTGGCCTCATTTTTCACTTGCTTGGTTTCCTAGGTATTTGCCATTAATTCTTTCCCCAAACTCTCTGACAGAACTGTAAAACACCTCTAAAGATGGTCATTACATCACCTTCAATGTATCTGCTTTGTTTTGCTTTCTCCCCCTTGAGGCATTCCTTCCAGAGTCCTCTTCTCTGCTCCAACTTGGATTTGGCGCTCTTTCCAGCCCTGCTGTATGACTATTGTCCTGGGATTTGCCTTCACAGATTTCCTTGAGATTCTCTGCACTTTCTTCTTCATAGGATTTATATCCTGGATATATTTTCTTCTTTCTTGGTTTCATTTTTCATTTTGATAGAGGATATCCTCCAGTAGGTTCCTGAGAAAGGGTATAGAGGAGATAATTTTTTGAGTCCTTGCAGTCTGAAAATGTCATTATTCTACTGTTCCACTGGACCAGTAATATTAATGATTTTGGTTACATTATTTATTTGACAATTTCTTCTACTCCATTTTTTCTATTCTCTCCTAATCATATGTTGGACCTCCTGGATTGAGCCTTTCATTTTCTTATCTTTCCTCACCTATTGTCCATCACTGTCTTTTTGTGTTAACTTCCAGGAAATTCCAACACATCTTTAATTTTATCATATGTTTAATTTACCAGAATTATATTTATTGTTCTTCAAATGTTCATTTTTTTAAAGCATCCTGTTCTTATTTCATGAATAAATATCTTCTCTTACCTGACTGAGGATACTGATTTTTTTTAAAATATTTTCTTCAGCTCTCTGCACTCTCTCTGTTTCTTTGGAAAGTCTTTGTCTTACTTGTTAACAGTTAGACCTTCTTCACTTTTCTAGTGATCTTTGACTATCCATTCATATTTAATAGTAAGGGACTGAAAAACCTGGTTTCAAGTTTGTTGTATATGGGTGAGTCTTGCTGACTGGTGGACTTTTCTATGAAGTGAGAGTTGGGAGAGGCTTCAGCCTGCCTGCTAACATTCTGGGAGTGGATGGAGTGTAGGGTGGGGGTGTCTCAGGATTCAGGAGACTCACTTATTCCCTTTTTAAAGTTTTATGTCTCATCCTCACCCTCTGCCTTTCCTAATATCTCTGAGTTTAGAGCCTTTCTAGTTGGGTTCCTCAAAGGGACACTGGAGGATGGCCAATGGTGTCCAGAAAACCTCTGTTATCTGGGAAGGCACGTGGCTGGCATCTGCTCCAAGTTCTGGTTTCAAAATGACTTTCTCCCAGGATGTTCCTCTCTAGGCCTCAGCTCCTCTTCAACATGTCACTCTCAGTTGCTCTTGGTGTGTTTGTCCTCTCTTAGCTTCTCCAGAGCAAGAGTCTGCTTTCAACGGCCATCTTCAAACTGTCTCTCATCTGCAGCTACTCTCTCAGCTTCTGCACATTCTTCAAAGTGTTCCTCTTAGCTGTAGCAAGCTTGCTCCTTCTGTCTGAGCTTATATAATGCTCCAGTAATTTAATTTAGACCCACCCTGAATGGGTGGGGCAACACCTCCATGGAAATTATCCAACCAAAGGTCTTGTCCACAGTTGATTGAATCACATCTCCATAGAAACACCCAAAGGATTCCAAAATCTAATCAATATTAATATGTCGGCCCACACAAGATTGCATCAAAAATAATGGTGTTTTGGGGGACATAATACATCAAACTGGCACAGCTTGTTTCTTGGCTTCTCCTTTGACAAGATTTAGATTTCAATTTTTCATTCTCTGTTTTACCAAATTAGTGACCACTCTTCCATCTACTTTGCATCATCTTGGTCTCCCCCCTTTCCATCTTCATACATATCTAACAGGTCATCAGAACCCTTTTCTTTTTAATGACACAGAGAAAAGTCCAAGATGCATTAAATGAAGAAAGGAAGTGGCAGGACAATATATATCATATGATCACATTTTTTGTAAATATTTCAAAGATATATATGCTTATATAAGCATTCTTAAATAAATGCACTTCTAAAGTGGTTAACTTTAGAAGTGGTTAACTTAACAGTACTACCTGTTGTGTAACTTCTCGGGAGGCTGTGGTGGTGAAGGAAATTTGAAAGTTTATGACCTTGCTATTTTTGAAAAGTTTTTTCATGTTTATATATTACTTTTTAAAAATCAACTTTGAGTTATAATTTACATACAATAAAATTCATCCATTCAAAGTGTATGGTTCAGTGTGTTTTGATAAATGTATATATCTGTAGAACCAATGGTACAATCAAATTATAGAAGAGTTCTATCTCTTAATATAGTTTCCTTGTGCACTTAGAGTCAATGTCCCACCAGCACTCTTAGTGCCTGGCAACCACGAATCTTCTTTCTCTCACTATAGTTTAATTTTACCTGTTCTAGAACTTTATATAAATGTAATCATATAGTAGGTACTTTTTTGCATCTGACTTTTGTTGCTCAGCATAACATTTTTGAAATTCATTCTTGTTGAGTATATCAGTTGTTCTTTCTTTTTTGTTGCTGAGTACATCAGAATCTTTTGATTCCATCTCCTAAATATCAATATCTCTCCATTCCCACTGTCATTGTTTTAGGTCCTCATCATTTCTCTTCTCCATGTTGCAATAAAAGTCTAGCAGTTCTCCCTGTTTCTAATATTTATCCATCTCCACTGCTCCTAAATTCTCTTTCTGAAACAGACAAGATTTTTTCTTTACTTCTCTGTTTAAAATTACTTGAAAGGGAGAACCTAAGATGGCGGCTAGGTGAGACAGGGCAAAAAAACACCTCTGTGAAAAATACTAGATAAAAACCAGAAAGTGACCCATAACACCAGTTCCAGAGTAGCACCAGCCAGACAAGTTCTGCTAAATCTACAGGGACCATGCATTTGGTGAAACCAGGAGTCTGCATTCTGAAACGAGTGAGTAAGCTGGCTGAAGGTCCTGTGGCCATGCTGCGGTGTGAGGAAACTGCAGGTTGGCATTTGGAGATGGACTAGTTCTTTTAAAACGAAAAAACAAAAAACCCAGGAGCGGCTGCAGATACAGCAGTGAGAACCGCACAGTGAAGCACTGCAGGAGCAGGCTGTAGCTCATGCATCAGTGTCTGGCGTGGAGGATAGCCCTCCCCACACCCACTGCTGATTGTCCTGGGGTCAGAGGGACAGAGGGGAGAGCCAAAAGGAGAAAGAAACTGTGCCCCTTGCAGCCGGCTTCCCGGTGGGCTGGCGACACTCCTGCCCAGGGCCATACCCACAGCCCAGAGCCGCTCCAGGAAACCCAGCCTGACGGGGAGTGTATCCCATGGCACCGTGCACATGTCACAATATCGGCCATGGACAGTGGCCTTGGGCGCACCCACAGCTAGTTGTCCCAGAGTTGGGAAGGCAGAGCTGTGCGAAAAGGGGGGGGTTGAGATGCCCCATTCAGCCATTTTTGCATCAGGCTGGGAGCGCCCCCACACAGCCCAGTGGCCTGGGGCTTTCCTTGAGGGAAGGCATGCACTTGTGATGTAGCACAGCCTTCCCTCAGCAAAAGTCCTGGAAGATCACAGCTATCAAGCAAAGCAAATATCAAGAGGACAAAAACAACAGAAAATCTTAAAGCATTTGCTAAAACCCGACAATACGGAGAACCCAATCCCAAACACCCAAATCAAAAGATCAGAAGAGACACAGTACTTGGCGCAATTAATCAAAGGACTACAGTCAAAGAAGGAGAGCATGGCACAGGATATAAAAGACATGAAGAAGAACATGGCACAGGATATAAAGGACATAAAGAAGACCCTAGAAGAGCATGAAGAAGAAATTGCAAGAGTAAATAAAAAAATAGAAGATCTTATGGAAATAAAAGAAACTGTTGGCCAAATTAAAAAAGACTCTGGATACTCATAATACAAGATTAGAGTGAGTTAACAATGTCTCAGTTTCCTAGAGGACCACAGAACAGAAAATGAAAGAACAAAAGAAAGAATGGAGAAAAAAATAAAAAAAATCGAAGTGGATCTCAGGGATGTGATAAATAAAATAAAACGTCCAAATTTAAGACTCATTGGTGTCCTAGAAGGGGAAGAGAAGGGTAAAGGTCTAGAAAGAGTATTCAAAGAAATTGTTGGGGAAAACTTCCCAAACCTTCTACACAATATAAATACACAAAGCATAAATGCCCAGCGAACTCCAAATAGAATAAATCCAAATAAACTCACTCCAAGACATATTCTGATCCGACTGTCAAATACTGAAGAGAAAGAGCAAGTTTTGAAAGCAGCAAGAGAAAAGCTATTCACCACATACAAAGGAAACAACATAAGACTAAGTAGTGACTACTCAGCGGCCACCATGGAGGCGAGAAGGCAGCGGCATGACATATTTAAAATTCTGAGAGAGAAAAATTTCCAACCAAGAATACCTTATCCAGCAAAACTCTCCTTCAAATTTGAGGGAGAGCTTAAATTTTTCACAGACAAACAAATGCTGAGAGACTTTGCCAATAAAAGACCTGCCCTACTTCAGATACTAAAGGGAGCCCTAACAACAGAGAAACAAAGAAAGGAGAGAGAGATACAGAGAATTTTAACAGACATATATAGAACCTTACATCCCAAATCACCAGGACACACATTTTTCTCTAGTGATCATGGATCTTTCCCCAGAATAGACCATATGCTGGGACATAAAACAAGCCTCAATAAATTAAAAAAAAAAAATTGCATATATTCAAGCACATTCTCTGACCACAAAGGAATACAAATAGAAGTCAATAATTTTTTATTTGTAACTCCACTATTTACTTCCTACAGGATATAAAATACATAAACTCTAATGACAAATCAGTGGTTTTGTACTCAATGTAAAATATGTAATTTTTGACAAGAACTATATAAAGGTGGGGGAATGGAGGAGTATAGGAACATAGTTTATGGGTCCTATTGAAGTTAAGTTGGTATCAAAGAAAACCAAGATTGTTATGGATTTAAGAGGTTAAATTTAAGCCCCACAGTAAACACAAAGAAATTATCAGAGAATATGACCATACAGATGAAAAGTAGAGTATGGGTTATGAGAAGCGGGGGAAGGGGCAATGGGGAGTTAAGAAATGAGTGTAGGGTTGCTGTTTGAGGTGAAGGGAAATTTCTAGTAATCGATGGTGGGAAGGCGGTAGCATTACAACATTCTAAATGTGATTAAGCCCACTAACAGAATGCTAGGGAGAGGGTGGAATGGGAAGATTTAGGCTGTATAAGTGTTTCCACAATTGAAAAAAAAACAAAAAAGACAGTCTAAATAGATGACAATGGAATGCCAAGGATGATTCCGGATGGGAACTGAGGAGGGAGGACAGGAGGCTCAAAGGGACACAGTTGGGACATAAGAAATAAAAAAGGAAATATAGAATGTAAGCTTTGTATCAATGTTGAATTTCTTGAACTTCTTAGCTGCGCTTAATGGGATTGCATAAAAGAATGTTATTGTTCATGGGAACTGTATACGTGAATTATAGTGTTTGTTCAAGGATGTGTGCAGCTTGCTCTCACATGTTCAGAAGACAGAGCAATAGATGATGGATGATAGATAGGGTGTGCCAGTTTGAATATATTGTGTCCCCCAAATGCCATTATCTTTGATGTAATCTTGTGTGGGCAGATGTTATTAGTGTTGATTAGACTGTAATTCTTTAAGTGTTTCTTTGGAATGCGCCCCACCCAGCTGTGGGTGATGACTCTGATATTCCCATGGAGGCATGGCCCCACCCATTCAGGGTGGGCCTTGATCAGTGGAGCCATATAAATGAGCTGACTCAAAGAGAAGGAACTCAGTGCTGCTGTGAGTGACGTTTTGAAGAGGAGCAAGCTTGCTAGAGAGGAACATCCTGGGAGAAAGCCATTTTGAAACCAGAACTTTGGAGCAGATGCCAAACACATGCCTTCCCAGCTAACAGAGGTTTTCCGGATGCCATTGGCCATCCTCCAGTGAAGGTACCCGATTACTGATGTGTTACCTTGTACACTTTATGGCTTTAAGACTGTAACTATGTAGCCAAATAACCCCCCTTTTTACAAAAGCCAATCCATCTCTGGTGTTTTGCATTCCAGCAGCATTAGCAAACTAGAACATAGGGAGAGAGGGAGGGAGGGAAAGAAAGAAATGGTGGTGTGACAGCATGTTAAAGTTGATGGATCAGGGCATCAGGGGAGGGGGGTCAGGGTATGCTGTGTATGGGGTTTGCATTGTTTTTGCAACTGTTCCTGTAACTTCGAATTTATCTCAAAATAAAATTTAAAAAAAATTACTTGAAAGGTGTTCTGTTATTTATGAGAGTTAATAAACTCCAAACTCTCCCAATGCAACTTCACCCTCAAAATCTGGACCCCACATACCTTTCCAGCCTCATCCCTTGCCACCATCCCCAATGTGGTACCCTGGTCATGCAGCAAAGCAAACTACTAGTCATTTTCTGGACACACCTTCAGGACTTTTCAAAACTCCTTTGCTCTTCATAAATGTCCTTCCCTTTTCTTCTTTCTGGCAAAGTACTGCTCATCCATCCAAGTCTAGGTCAAACATTACCTCTAAACAGCCTGTCCTAATCCCCAGAATGAGTCATTCTCTCCTCTATACTCCCATAGCACTTCCCACATATCTCTTTATAGCCTTTTCATATTGTGCAGTGATTGTTTATCAGTCTGTTTCTCACAAAACTTGTCCTAGTCATCTTTGTACCCTTGTTTTCCTTACCCACCCTCCACCTCTCAGTGTATAGCATGAAACCTGGATCACAGTAACAGGCAGCTAACATTTATTGAGCACTTAGGCTCTTAATAAATACTTGTAAAAACACAAAGACAACACGAGAGCAACAGGAGGAAGTCTAAGAGAGTTTCTGCCCTTAGTATTTCCTGAAGCCCTAATTATAGGGTTTTACACAAAAACATACTTGAGGCACATGGTGCACATTTCCTTAATTGTGACTAATGACAAGACAGGCATATAAATTTCAGACAGGCGTGGCTGTAATGTATGCTGGCCTTGCCACAAGGCATTTTGAAACTGGCCAGAATGTAATTTCCAGAAAGTAGGAATTTTATCTCTCTCTCTCTGTCTCTATTTACTGTTCTATCCTGAGTGTCTGGTGCATAGTCAGTGCTTGTATTATCAAGGTCCCAAAAGGAAAGAGACGGCACACTCAAAATGGGATAATTCAAGGAGAAGCCATTTATAAAGGTATAGGTAAGGTATACAGGAACCACAAAGGATAGTGAAGTAAACTGGGGCTTATAACAGTGAGAAGCTGTTACAACCACCCTACATTTAAAGGGAAAGGTTATATGGACATGGCAGCTTGACCTGAAAAGAACAATGACCTTCAGTCATGGCCACCTGAGTGCTGGAATGGGCACCCCCTTGAGGGTGCCCTCAGTCCAAAGCACAATGTTCAAAGGGATGTGAAAAACTCAGGCTTAAATGGGGTGGCATTAATATAGAGGAATCTAATCTCATATGGAGTCCAGAAGCAGGAGTCTCTGAGCCAAGCCTGGCAAATGTGTGACATGCTGTTATCCTTCCCTTCCACATTCCCCAACATGGCCCCCAAGCAGACTTTATTAGTTATCATTCTATTTCCTAGAAATTACTCTATAATACTTCTCAACACAGTGCTCTAGACAACTACTACTAGTAAATTGCTGTTGCCTGGTATGAACCCTATTTGTCTAGCAGGCTCTCATCAAATAAAGGATATAGTAGGGTTAGTAGGGTCTTTTCACTTTGAAGTAGGCCCCTAGCCATCAGCTGGGGATACAGAGGTTGAGTCAGCTCCCAGGAAGAAGTGCTAGGCTAAGCAGATTTTGGGGGGCCCCAGTTAGCCAGGCTAGGGCACAAATTAGGATCCTGGTTTAAGGGAGAAAACAAGAATGCAAATCAGCAATCAAGTAAAATTCTAAAGACTGATCAACAAAATGTGAGTTGAGGGGAAGGGATATAGTGGGTATACAGGATATGTTTATGAGAGCAAGACTGATTTCAGACTCATCTGCTAGTGGAAATGATATTTCTAATATACTATTAGGCATGGTATGGATTGGCTCAGAAATTCAGTATGACCAAACTCACAACTGTTAGGAGATCTTAGGTACTGCATCTGAGGCGGTCAAGGTAGGGAAAGAAAAAATAAGCTGCGTTCCTTTTTCTTCCTTTTACAAAAAAAAAAAAAAAATTCTGAAGTAAGCCAAAAACTTTGCCTGTGAATGCTTAATTAAAACAAGCATATACGGTCATAATAATTATCATTTGCTATCTAATATGTTCTATGTTTTAGATATATTCTCATTAATCTTCTTAACAACTCTATAAGGTAGAAATAATTAAAATAAATGTACAGATGAGGAAATGGAAGTTTAGAGTAACAAAGCAAATAAGCTTTGTTGTAGGTCTAAGGTTTCAAACCAACTTTATTTGGCTTTAAACCTGTACACTTTCCAATACTTCAGCCGCCTCTGCAATTAAGACCATGATTTCAATCAACCTCAAGTCTTGGATTCCTCAGGGTCATCATAAATGATGAGACAAGCAAGGTTAATGTGGTAAGGCCATAGAAGGACAGATATTGGTATATTGCCAAATAATAGCATGGTTAGGAATAAGCAGAATACTTTATTCATCTTAATTTTTTTTCATGTCAATTATGGTGCCTGCCATACTCAAAGTACTTTCTAAGAGAAACTGCCTCACTCACAGTTCCTAATGACAGAGCAATCTATGTATTGTATTATGTTACTTTTTCCTTCACATTTCCCCTCCCCAGTGATGTGGCCCAGGGTCAAGCATCTCTCCTAAGAGCTGCCAGTCCTTAGACTAGCTCGTGTCGCAGACTGGCATGAAAAATGAATTAAGCCAATTGCCCGAGATTTTCTCACTCAGGAATTGGAACAGCCAGAAAGAGACTCTCAGGTCAAGGTAGTATTGGAGCCATGGTAGATCATAGGGAACTGAAGTTATAATGAAGCAAAGCTATGAGGAAAATCAGATAAACAAGTGTATAACTCAGGGACCTAACAAGAAATAGACGGCACATACAAATTAAGATAAGTTGAGGAGTCCCCTCCCTACGTGGGATCTGACACCCAAGGGTGTAAATCTCCCTGGCAATGTGGAATATGATTCCTGGGAAGGAACCTAGACCCAGCACTGTGGGATGGAGAACATCTTCTTGACCAAAAAGGGGATGTGAAATGAAATGAAATAAGTTTCAGTGGCTGAGAGATTCCAAAAGGAGCCGAGAGGTCACTCTGGTGGGCACTCTTATGCACAATATAGATAACTCTTTTTAGGTTTTAATGAATTGGAATAGTTAGCAGTAAATACCTGAAACTATCAAACTACAACTGAGAACCCTTGACTCTTGAAGACGATTATGTAACAATGGAGCTTACAAGGGATGACAATGTGATTGCGAAAGCCATGCGGATTACACTCCCCTTTATCCAGTGTATGGATGGATGAGTAGAAAACGGGGTCAGAAAAACTAAAGGAAAAAATAGGGTGGGGGAGAGAAGTTGGGAGTTCTGTTTTTACTCTTTTTATTCTTAGTTTCACTTTTTCTGGTACAAGGAAAATGTTAAAAAAAAAGAAAAAAAGATCAGGGTGATGAATGACCAACTATATGATGGTAATGTGATCAATGGATTATATACTTTGGATGATTGTATGGTATGTGAATAAATCTTAATAAAAAAATTAAGTTAACACACGCAAAAAGTTAAGTTGAGGAGGGTTTATCTATAAAGGTATGAATTACTAATGTGTGGACAAGGTGTTATGGAACCACAGACTAGGCATCAAGGGACCTACTACCACCCTAAATCTAAAGGGACAAGGGGAAGGAAAAGCTGGAAGGGGAAAATCATGTAGAGTGAGCCACCTTTAGAGGGGCAGTGAATGCCCTTTTGTTGATGGATATAGCCTGCTTAAAGTAACCTTGCAGGGAAGGAGCGAGGAGAATATATACATTGACCTCACTCTGTTGATATAATCCATACAGGTGAGGCTTCCAGAAGAGAGCACAGTGGAGAAAGGTGAAGACTGGATCTTGAAGGGCAAACTGAAGATATTTTGGGCATAAAAAGATAAAAAGAAAGAATGAAACAATTGAGTAGAGGAAGGAGAAGATAGACGTGTAGAGAGAAAAAGGTGCTATATAAGAGAAAGAGAACACATTGCCCGCCAGAGAGACCGAAAAAGTAGCTGATGTTGATTCCTAGAGTTGACTTGGATCCTGATAGCTTTCCAGTTTGAAATCCAGTTCCAGTTTTAGTTTCACTGTAATTTTACAATAGACCCTTTCCTTTAAAATGGTCCATCAGTAATTCTCTGTTTATTGCAACTCAAAAAGCCTAATAAAATGCCGGGGACAATGAGAATAGTTTATTCCTCTTAGAAATTTTGCAAACAAAGACATTTGAGACAGGTAGGCCACTTACTGAGAAAAAAATTATAACACTCTCCTCAGCTTTTTGTGAAGTGTCCAAATTTAAAAATAAAGGTGTCAGTGTCATGAAAACCACCTATGTCAAAATTGAGAAATTATAAAACTGACCCAATTAAAGGAGCTCTCCTGGATTATGGAAAACATAGACTGCTCTTTGTTGACAAGAACCACAGACCATCCTACAGGAAATTAACATAGTACATTTTCTCTTTGTCTCCTCTCCTCTCCCAATCTTTGCTGAGGTAAAATTTATATACTAGACTGCACATATTTAAAGTGTACAATATGATTAGTTTTGACATATGCATTCATCTGTGAAATCATCACCACAATTAAGATAACAAACATTTCTACCACCTACCAAGGTTTCTCTGTGCCCCTTTGTAATTCATCATTCCCTCTACACCCATTCCCAGGCAACCACTAAACTACTTTCTGTCACTATAGATTAGTTTGCATTTTCAAGAACTTTATATAGATGGATGAAAGAGAATGCTTTCTATTTTGTCAAGGTTTTTTCATTCAGCATAACTATTCTGAGATTCATCCATATAGCTGCACATATCACTAGTTCTTTCCTTTTTACAGCTAAGCAGTATTCCTTCATGGATATACCTCTATTTGTTTCCCCATTCATGTATAGCTGGACATTAGGGCTCTTTTCATTTTTGGCTACTGACACAATGGTCAATTTTAAGGAAGGAATAGGAGTATTTTTTTAGATGGCAAGAGATGTTGAAAGCAATGGCTTCAATAAACGGAAATTCAAAGCACTAAACCTGGAGTCAGAAGATCTGAGTTGGCCATTTACTGACTGTGGGACTTAGGGCCAATAACTGTAAACTTGCTGAGACTTGATTCCCTCATTTGTAAAAAAAATGATTGATAATACCTGCCTCCCAGGATTGTTGTGAGGATTAAATAAGAATTATAAGAAGCACCTTCAATACATTTAATCTTTCATTCAAATTATAGGTTGTGAACATTGAGAAGTTAGGGAAGAACTACTTTTACTTTTCTGGGCCTCTTTTATGGACCCCTGAAATGAGGTTTTTCCCAAATATCATGACTTCAGGCAAAAAGATAAAATATGGCAGTCATTAATGTCTCTTTGTGGTAAAAGGCTTCTTTGGGGCAAGATCCATTTCTTTTCCTCTGTTTCCATATTTACTGAAATAATAACATGCACGTGTATTTTGTAGATTATAATGTATTCTCAGATACGTATATTATCTCATTCGGACATTCAAAATTCCCCATTATCAGAAGAAGAAAGTAAGAGAGGTTAAGGACTAACTGGGACAATAACCCAACTCTTCAAATGCCAGGTAAGTGTGCCTTCTACCCACCACCATTCTTGACAGGATTCAAGTGGGTGCTCTAGCCTCCAGTTAATACTGATAGGTGACATCTTTGCAGGATAAAACCCAAACTTTATTTTTAGAAAACTAATGGTGGCATTTTGATGCTTACACTGAAATTTATGTATTTATAGGGAACCACAGGAGATCTGAAACCCTCAGAATACATTAGGACTTCAAATTGTGACTATTTGTAAAATTTGAGATAGATGTAACTTTTATTCTCCATCCTCCTAAATACAATTCTGAGCAAAATAGGAGTTTAAATTTACTATATATAAATGTTCCAATTTGCTAGAGCTGCCGTTATGCAAAATACCAGAAATGGATTGGCTTTTATAAAGGGAATTTATTAAAACATATTTACAGTTTAAGTCCATAAAAGTGTCCAGACAAAGGCATCAGCAAAAGGATACGTTCACTGAGGAAAGACCAATGGCATCCAGAACACCTCTGTCAGCTGGGAAGGCACATGGCTGGCGTCTGCTGGTCCTTTGCTCCTGGGTTTGGGTTTCAAGATGGCTTTCTCCAAAATGTCTCTGGTTTTCTGTCTCTCTTAGCTTCTCTCTCAGCTCCTGTGCATCTTTGCTTGTTGTCCCAGGGCATTTCTCTCTAAGCATCTGGGGGTCTTCTCTTAGCTTCTCTAGGGCAAACTCTGGACTTCATCTCTTAACTTAGCATCTCCAAGTGTCTCCAAGCATCTGGGTCTTTGTTGGCTCTTAGCTTCTCCCAGGGGCAAATTCTGGATTACATATCTTAGCTTTTCTCCAAAAATGTCTCTCTCAGCTTCTCTGAAAGGGCTCCAGTGATCTAATCAAGACTCATCTTGAATGGGTGGGGTAACACCACCATGGAAATGATCTAATCAAAAGGTCTTACCTATAGTTGGGTGGGTCGCTTCTCCATGGAACCAACCTAATTAAATATCCCACCTTAATCAGAAGACTAATAAGTTTGCCCCCACAAGATTGTACTAAAAAACATGTGTTTTGTGGGGGACATAATACATTCAAACCAGCACAATTCCATACCAGTTAAAAATAATTTCTTTCTTACATATTGTTTCTGATTTAACCATTATAGTAAACATTGCCTGCAGATTAATTATTTCCCATTTTTTCCTTTAATCTTATTTGAACAGTCTTTTGACATATTGCAAAGTTATAGTAACTGTAGAAATCTATTTTGCATTTTTATCTGTGTAGAAATTTCAAGTAGTTCCTTTCCTTTTGCACTAATCCTGCCCACCTCCCTCCTGGAAGATAAAAGAATAAAAAATGGTTAGTGACCCTTCTTTGATAATCACTTTTTATTACTTCTGCTTGGTCTTAAGTTATATGTTATTTCATAGGCTCTAAACTGGTACTTTTTATAGTTAGCATATGACAAAGGGCTTAGCAAATACACCCTGATATGGGATATGCTGGCCTGTGTACTCTTCTTTAAATAATGAAAGTTTTTGATATTATTACAATAAATTCTTATTTTGAAAATATATTAAGAATTATTTATTTATAAAGGAACTTAATCCAGCTAGATTACACTAATCATGACTCCTCCAATAAAAGTGAATTGTTAGAGATATAAAAAAAGGCCATAAAGATTTTGTTAAATATTTTTTATTCATTTTCATATAAATGAGATTTCATGTTTCATTAAGAGTCTGAGTTTGTAACAAGATTGGTAATAAATTAAATCTTTCTTAGAATCTAGAAATGCTATAAGCCAAACGTTATTTTTATATTAATTCAATACTAAATACTCCATTAATTTAAACATCTTAGTAGTTTTCAACTCTATAAGAATTACTGACTGTATATTAAAGGCACTAAATCTGTCTTGTTCTAGAGATTGATAACAATCTTGCAATACTTTAGCTTGGTGAACTTTTAAATGAATCAATAGACCAAGAAAGAAAAACCTAAATATTTCATTTAATGTTACAAATATAACCACTAGAAGAATAAAACTAGATAAACTGAAGGGAAGTGGAGATAAGGGAAACTGAGAAGTAATTTAGGGGTGCTAATTTTGTATCTTTCATACTTAGCAGCCAATAAATATTATCTAAAGATCAATTAATACAGATGTAGAGGATTTTTTTTTTAATTTTTTATATTAGAAAAGTTGCAGGTTTACAGAAAAATCATGCAGAAAATAGAGTTCCCACAAACCCCTCTTTCACACACAGTTTTCCCAATTTTTAATATTTTGTATTAGTGTGGTATCTTTGCTACAAGTAATGAAAGACTATTATTATAATTATAGTATAACTATAGTCTATAGTTTACCTTATGGTTCTCTGTTTATGTTGTGCAGTCCTATGTTGTTTAAAATTTTTTATTCAGTTATTAGGATTTTGCTGCATATTATTTAATACTCATGAGAGAAACTGTTAAAAGTGCTTTCCTCTTAGGGAGTGGGATTATGGTAGACAATTTTTATTTTTATTTTATATCTTATTTTTAAAATTACTTTCATAATTAAAAAACTAAAATACATCAAACAACTATAAAATCCTATTGCCCTCATGTGTTTTTTATGTGACTTTTCTAGACCAAGTATTTTGAACTCCAATTCTCTATCCCAAAACCAATACAGGAGACTAGAAGGCAGCTTCCCAGAGGATTTGGCAGTACTTTTATTGCTACTGAGAATAAAGCCTTATCTAGGTTATAGAGTCTGTTCATTACTCCTTGCTAAGAAACTAAAATAAGTGCTCCTACACAGAGCATATTGGTGGTAAGCAGGAAACAGACAGAGGTGATTTGCCAGCCCCTGGCTAAGTAGCACCATTTTCTTGGAAAAGAAATATTTAACGCTCTTGATGAGAAATAGGAAAGGTAAGGCTTGGACTTCCTGCCTGTGTATAGCTAGTACTGCTAACTAAATGCTTTAGCTTTAGAAAGAAACTAAATTTTCAAGAGGCAAGCGCCAGTACAGTATTGTACACACAATGAGCATTTAGTAATTTTTTGTTGAACTGAGAGACAGATGTATGATAATATATAATGATACTAGTATTGGTCCCATCACCATGAATCAAAAGTCATTTGAATTGAGAAATAAACCTGGAAAAAAAAAAAAAAAAAAAAGCTGGAGGGGGAACTATATCACCCCACCTAGCAGATTAAGTGGGGAATCCTCTGTCTAATAATAAGGTGCCAAAGAGACATGAACTTGCTTAAAGTTTGCCAATTTATTTTATTTTTATGAAACTCCCTTCTGATACATCACGGTTAACATCCTGGCTATCCAGTAAATAGATTTCCCAAGTATCTAGATGGGTGCTCAAGCCTAATAAAGTATGACACATCCATAAAATGTATCACACATACCATATCCACCTGTGACCCAAGAGCCATTACTGAAACATCGTATTGGTATGTGTTCTTACGTGCATTTACATTTTGCATATTCTCAAAAACATGCCAACAGAATTTCAGTACAATTAAATTAATTACTGGTAAAGGAAGTTAAACCAGTCGTATTTTAGAGTAAATAGTTACATGGAAGTTAAGGAGTTTACTATGGTACAAAGTATGGCAGGAGGAGTCTGAAAGGTAAAAGCATCTGCAACAACTAAGACACTTTCCACTGGCTTTAAGAATCCCGGGGCTATGACTTTAATTTTACTTAAAAAACAAAACAAAACAACAAAAAAACACTAATGTATCATTTCTTGTACACCCAAGCTTGTTGAGCAAGACTCACATCCATTAAGTTCACCATTTTATAACTGCTATTTTTTACTATTCTAGACCCTTTATGATCCTGGATCACATTTCAGGGTTATCTTACCAAGTGTGTCAATTTATGGCAAATATTTAAATGTGTTTCCTTTTTTCATTTTATTTGGATCACTCTTCAATTTTTTAACTATGAAAGATATCAAACATATAGAAAATAATATAATAGACAACTATGTATCCACCATGCAAATTTTACGATATTAGCTTCAGATTTTTTTAATAAATAAAAAGTTCCAGATAAGTTAAAGTCTTGATCCTTCATCTTTTCCCCTCTCTCCCTTTCTTCTCAAGATGATTACTGTCTCTAAGGTGGTATGTTTTTCTTTCCATACCTGATTTTATACTTCTACTGTATATGTATCCATTAACATAATATTTTTGTGGGTTTTGAAATTTTATCTAACTAGTATAATCTTTTGCATGTCCTTTTGAACTGGACCTTTTTTTCAACACATTATGTTTTAGAGATTTATCCATGTTGTTACATTTACTGCTGTATACATTTCTACTGTATGAATAAATCACAGAAATTGTATTCTTTTACAGGTGGATACCAGTTGCTTATACTACTATAAAAAACACTGCAAGCACATGTGCTTGATTTTCTCTAAGTTATCTACATAGAAATGTCTAGTCTTGTCATGTAGTTTATATTAACTTTTGTAGGACAGTTTTTTATTTAAGTCTTTAATCTAGTTGGATATTATTTCTGTACATGCTGTAAGGTAGGTATCTAATTTTATCTTCTTCCAGATGGAAAAAATATGAAATGTTTCTGTCTTTTCCATATTAAAATGAAACATTTCAGATATGTATCTATTTAACAGATAAAGTCTTTAAAGACATAAACACAATGACATTATCACACCTAACACATTAGCAATAATTCTTTAATATTGTTTAATTCCTCATCCATGTACAAAATTTCCCAAATGTATTTTTATAGTTCTTTTATGCAAATCAGGATTCAAACAAAGTCAATATATTGCATTTGGTTGATACATCTCTGAATCTCAGTCTATTACATTTCCTCCTCCCCCAACTTTTTTTTTTTTTAATTAGAGCAGTTGTAGGTTTATCGAAAAATCATGCAGAAAGTACAAGAGTTCCCATATACCTCCCTTTCACACACATGGTTTTCCCTATTAACTTTAGCCCTCTGTTTACATTAGGGTTCATCCTTTGTATTGTAAAATTCTATGTTTTTTTGGTGTGTGTGAGTGTTTGGTAACTTATATACAACCTAAAAATTTTTTAAATCCTTTTCTAACATACAGTTCAGTGGTGTTAATTACAGTCACAAAGTTGTGCACATCACATCAACCAAAACTTTTCCATCACCCTAAACAGAAACGCTGCCCCAGTTAAGCATTAACTCCCCATCCTCACCCCCACCTGGACCCTGGTAACCTGTTTTCTAGTTTCTGACTTTATGAATTTGAATATTCTGCTTATTTCATATACGTGAAGTCATACAATATTTGTCCTATTGTGTCTGGCTTATTTCACTCAATATGATGTCTTCAAGCTTCATCCATGCCACAGCATGCATCAGAACTTCATTCCCTTTATGTTCTAGTAATACTCCATTGTATGTAGATACACATTTTGTTTATCCATTCATCGGTTAATGGACACTTGGTTGTTACCATCTTTTCAATTGTGAATGATGCCGCTATGAACATGGTACCTGTTTTCAATTCTTTCAGGTATATACCTAGCAGTGCGGTTGCTGAGTCATTTGGTAATTCTATACTTAACTTTCTGAGGAACTGTCAGGCTGTCTACCACAGTAAGTAGCTGCACAATTTCACATTCCTGCCAACAATGTATGAGGGTTTCTATTTCTCCACATCCTCTGCAACATGTTATTTTCTGTTTTGCTTTTTTTTAAATAGTAGCCATTCTAGTAGTGTGATGTCATTTCTCATTGTGGTTTTGTTTTGCATTTTCCTGATGCTTAATGATGTTGAGCATCTTTTCATATGTTTATTGGCTATTTCAAGAAATGTCTATTCAAGTCTTTCTCCCATTTTTAATTGGGTTGTTTGTTTTTCTGTTGTTAAGTTGTAAAAGTTCTTCTTATATTATGGATATTAAACCCTTATTGGATATGTGGTTTCCAAATATTTTCTTCCATTCTGTAGGTTGCCTTTTTACCCTCCCCCAATTTTTATACCATTTATTTCTTGAAGAAACTGGGTCATTTACTTTATAAAACTTCCCACTTTCTGAATTTGGTTGAATGCATCCTTGTGGTTTAACATAGTCATCTATTCACTATATTTCCTATAAATAGTAATTTAATCTAGCCACTTTATTAGATTCAGGTTCAATCCTTTTGGCAAGAATACTTTGTAGGTAGTATTATGTACTTCCTATCATCATATTAGGAAACACATAATTTCGGGTTGTCCCACTTTAAAAAATTAATAGATATTATTATTTTTTAATTAAATGCAATTTTATTGAGATATATTCACATAACATACAATCCTTCAAAGTGTACAATCAGTTGTTCAGTATCATCATATAGTAGTGCCTTCATCACCACAATCAATCTTTGAACATTCTCATTACTCCAAAAAATAAAAGAAAAATTAAAATACAAAAGAACATCCAAAACATTCCATTTCCCTCCTCCCTCCATTGTTCATTTCCTTTTTTAACATTCATTGTTGTTTTTTAACTTTATCAAAAAATTAAACAAAAAAAATAAAAAAAAACATTTCAAACAAAACCAAAACAAAGGAATAAGAAAAAACAAATAACCTAAAATAACTACATTGCTTCCAACATGTTCCTACCCTACCCCAAGAAAATAAACTATAACCCAACAAAGGAATAAGAAAAACAAACAACCTAATATAACTACATTTCTGCAAACTTGTTCCTACCATATCCCCCTGAAATTAACAAACCATACATTCCTGAGCATTCCCATAACATTTTTACCCTCCATAACTTATCTGTTCTTATTAGATTATCGTTCCCCCTACACTATTTGCTGTCTATTGCTAGGTCCCCTACATTCTACAATATAAAACATTTGTTTTACATTTTTCACAGTGTTCACGTTAGTGGTAACATACAATACCTCTCTTTTTGTGCCTGGCTTATTTCGCTCAGCATTATGTCTTCAAGGTTCACCCATGTTGTCATATGATTTACGACCTTGTTCCTTCTTACTGTCACATAGTATTCCACTGTATGTATATACCACATTTTGTTTATCCCCCCCATCTGTTGAAAGACATTTGGATTGTTTCCATCTCTTGGCAATTGTGAATACTCCTGCTATGAACATCAGTATGCAAATATCTGTTCATATCTCTGCTTTCAGATCTTCCAGGTATATACCGAGAAGTAAAATTGCTGGATCGAAGGAAAGCTCTATATCTAATTTTCTAAGGAAGTGCCAGACTGTTTTCCAGAGTGCCTGAACCATTATACAGTCCCACTAACAATGAATAAGAGTTCCAATTTCTCCACATCTTCTCCAGCATTTGTAGTTACCTGTTAGTTTAATGGCAGCCAATCTAATTGGTGTGAGATGATATCTCATTGTGGTCTTAATATGCATCTCCCTAATAGCTAGTGAAGATGAACATTTTTTCATGCGTTTTTTTTTTTTTAACCGAATAACCAAGACCTTTATTAAAATTTCAAATTCCCATTTCATACAAAAATACTGATGTTTCTAAAACATATCTGCTCACCTGTTTCCTGTTATTCTTGCATTGCCTTTCTTAAAACAAAAATATACTACTTAAGAATACCAATTTTAATATCAATTATGAAGTGATTTAGGAATGCTCTGAATTTGAAACATTTATACTTTTTTTTTTAAATTTTTATTGAGATTGTTCAGATACCATACAATTATCCAAAGATCCAAAGTGTACAATCACTTGCCCCTGGGTACCCTCATACAGCTGTGCATCCATCACACTTAATTTTTGTTCAATTTTTAGAAACTTGTCATTACTCCAGACAAGAAATAAAGTGAAAGACGAAAAAAGAAAAAAAGAAAAGGAAACTCTAATCCTCCCCTATCCCTAACCAACCCCCCTCAATTGTTGACTCCTAGTATTGATATAGTACATTTGTTACTGTTTATGAAAAAATGTTGAAATACTACTAACTGTAGTATATAGTTTGTAATAGGTATATAGTTCTTCCCTATATGCCCCTCTATTATTAACTTCTAATTGTATTGTCATACATTTGTTCTGGTTCATGGAAGCGATTTCTAGCATTTGTACAGTTGATCATGGACATTGCCCACCATAGGATTCAGTTTTATACATTCCCATCTTTTGACCTCCAACTTTCCTTCTGGTAACATATATGACTCTGAGCTTCCCCTTTCCACCTCATTCACACACCATTCGGCACTGTTAGTTATTCTCGCATCTTGCTACCAACACCCCTGTTCATTTCCAAACATTTAAGTTCATCCTAGTTGAACATTCTGCTCATACTAAGCAACCACTCCCCATTCTTAAACCTCGTCCTATATCTTGGTACCTTATATTTCATGTCTATGATTTTACATATTATAATTAATTCCTATCAGTGAGACCCTGCCATAATTGTCCTTATGTGTCTGGCTTATTTTACTCAGTATATTGCCCTCGAGGTTTTGTCATCAACCCATTTTTTTTTTTTAATATGGTTTTGTTCACTTACCATACATTCCATCCCAAGTAAATAATTGATGGTTCTCTGCATGGTCATACATTTATGTGTTCACCACCTTCACCACTATCTATATAAGGGCATCTACATTTCTTCCACAAGGCAGGAGGGAGAGTCAAAGAAGGTAGAGAGGCAAAAGAAAGAGGAAAAAAAATGACAGCTAGGAAGCAGCAAAAGGAAAAATAACCTTAAATCAAAGTAGAATAAAGAATCAGACAATACCACCAATGTCAAGTGTCTAACATGCTTCCCCTATCCCCCCCTCTTACCTGCATTCACCTTGGTATATCACCTTTGTTACATTAAAGGAAGCATAATACAATGATTCTATTAGTTACAGTCTCTAGTTTATGCTGATTGCATCCCTCCCCCAATGCCTCCCCATTTTTAACACCTTGCAAGGTTGACATTTGCTTGTTCTCCCTCGTAAAAGAACATATTTGTACATTTTATCACAATTGTTGAATACTCTAGATTTCACCAAGTTACACAATCCCAGTCTTTATCTTTCCTCCTTTCTTGTGGTGTCTCACATGCTCCCCACCTTCCTCTCTCATCCATATTCATAGTTATCTTTGTTCAGTGTACTTACATTGTTGTGCTACCATCTCCCAAAATGGTGTTCCAAACCACGCACTCCTGTCTTCTATCACCCTGTAGTGCTCCCTTTAGTATTTCCTGTAGGGCAGGTGTCTTGTTCACAAAGTCTCTCATTGTCTGTTTGTCAGAAAATATTTTGAGCTCTCCCTCATATTTGAAGGACAGCTTTGCTGGATACAGGATTCTTGGTAGGCGGTTTTTCTCTTTCAGTATCTTAAATATATCACACCACTTCCTTCTTGCCTCCATGGTTTCTGCTGAGAGATCCGCACATAGTCTTATTAAGCTTCCTTTGCATGTGATGGATTGCTTTTCTCTTGCTGCTTTCAGGATTCTCTCTTTGTCTTTGACATTTGATAATCTGATTATTAAGTGTCTTGGCGTAGGCCTATTCAGATCGCTTCTGTTTGGAGTACGCTGCGCTTCTTGGATCTGTAATTTTATGTCTTTCATAAGAGATGGGAAATTTTCATTAATTATTTCCTCTATTATTGCTTCTGCCCCCTTTCCCTTCTCTTCTCCTGGGACACCAATGATACGTACATTACTGTACTTTGTTTCATCCTTGAGTTCCCGGAGATGTTGCTCATATTTTTTCATTCTTTTCTCCATCTGCTCCTTTGCGTGTATGCTTTCAGGTGTTTTGTTCTCCAGTTCCTGAGTGTTTTCTTCTGCCTCTTGAGATCTGCTGTTGTATGTTTCCATTGTGTCTTTCATCTCTTGTGTTGTGCCTTTCATTTTCGTAGATTCTACTAGTTGTTTTTTTGAACTTTTGATTTCTGCCATATATATGCCCAGTGTTTCCTTTACAGACTCTATCTCTTTTGCAATATCTTCTCTAAACTTTTTGATTTGATTTAGCATTAGTTTAAATTCCTGTATCTCAGTTGAAGTGTACGTTTGTTCCTTTGACTGGGCCATAACTTTGTTTTTCTTAGTGTAGGTTGTAATTTTCTGTTGTCTAGGCATGGTTTCCTTGGTTATCCAAATCAGGTTTTCCCAGACCAGAACAGGCTCAGGTCCCAGAGGGAAGAAATATTCAGTATCTGGTTTCCCTGTGGGTGTGTCTTAGAAAATTGCTCCACCCTTTGATGCCTCAGGTCACTGTGCTTTTCTGCCTAGCGGGTGATGCCTGTTAGCCTATAATTCTTTTTTTTTTTTTTTTAGGTGAATTAATTCATTTTATTGGATTTAAACTACATTTATATATATTTTTTGTAATAACACTTATGAGTATAAAGTGAAAAAAATGGATTTTTGATCATTCAATAGTAAAATGACTCCTTTTATAAGCCCCAATTCAAAGTCAAGCATTTCTGCCAGTGACGAAGACAAGATAAAAGTGAGAAAAACAATTATGAATAGCACCACGCCAAAATTAATTTTGATTAGGTAAGGAAAAATCTTAAGCAATATTTATACTTAAAGGTAAATTTCTGCCTCCAAAGTAAGCATTAGGCTTTTCTGAATAAACATTAAGCTTTTTAAAAACTGCCATGGGTTCATAAACAGGAAGTTCAACTTTCCATACTATAGCACAAATAACCATAATTTTTAGAAGTGGTTTTCTCATCATTGTTGCAGTGGAAGATTCAAATTATCTTAAAAGTTAGTACAGGCAGCATACAAGTTTTCAAAAGCTTTAGGTTGAGTGCTTCATGAGAATATTTTCATACAAGTATATGATTAGATCCTAGATAAACATACTGCAGAACCAATCAAGCAAAGTTGTATTTCCAAAGGAATACAACCTTTTATTGTGGGATGTCAACATTTCTAATATAGGAATCAGGCACTCTTTTTCTTTTTTTCTACCTCTTGGGCAAATGAATGGTTCCAATGGTGGGAGACGAAAATTAACAAAACAGGGCCAGGGTTAAGGAAGGCACTATATAAAGCTAATTAGTTAGTTCTAAATAGTGCAGCTTTGGCTACTTTTCAGCCAGACACTAGGTCTCAGGTTAACACTTTTTCTTTCCTTTAATCACAGAGATTAAAGATACCTAAACTTCCTTTTCCACTCAAGCACCTAGTGCCTTTGAGAGGTGTAGTGATGGTATGTAGGAAGGAAAAGGGAATTTTTCCTGCTTTTGTATTTGAGGTAAGCAAGCAGCCCTTTATAATGGGGGCAATATAAAAAGATGTAAAGGTTCCATCCTAAGATATTTTTTCTTTATATCCTTTTTCTTTTCTTCACAAATGAAAACATAATCACTTTTGTAACACACAAGTTATATCAGAATGAGAAAAAAAACAGCTTTGGGAGCATGTGAATTTCACTAAGTAGAGCCTCTCTAAGTAAAGAACAGAATTCATGGGGTAGAGAAGAAGGGAGGAAAAAATGGAGGGGGTGAAAAAAAAGAACCAGAGTGCTTACCGTTTATCACTACCTTTTTTCAAGAAAACCTTTAGAAGAGGGTTTCCAGGAAGAAAGAGAACGAGAAATTCTAAGCAGCAGCATTTAGAAAAAAAAAAAAGAGGAGTTCCTATAGTCTCTGAGTAGTCTAGCTACAGAAGCTTGCCTCAAGAAGTCACTGACTAGGAACTGGGATAGATGGATTGGGAACTGCCAATATAGTCAAGTTAGGAAGCATTTGAATAAAAATTCCTGGAAGCTGAAGTCTACTTTATTGACAGAACCAATGCAACATTCATGGTATTAGGACAGAGTTGTTCATAATGTCCCACCACAGCACATTCTGACATTCAAATTAGACCTAATCAAATGTGGCTCTTTTCAATTCCTTCAACTTTGTATTACAGTGATTATTTGTACAGAGGGGTTCTAAATTGAAACAACTTCCATTCACATCACCTCTATGAACTCAGTTTTTGGAGACCAACAACTTTGTCCAATTATTTTAAAAGGTAATAGGCTAAAAGACAGGACCTCCCAAAACAACAAAAACAAAAACAAAAAAAACCCAAACACAAACAAAAAAAACAAACCGAAATAAAATAAGCTATAAGGCCCAATCAATATTACTCATTTTCTTCCTTGAACATCTTACTCAAGTGCTTTATCAGAGCTACTAGCTCAGGGTTCCCACCACATGCATCAATTTGTTCATAGGCTTTAGATTCAAGCTCTTTAAGACTATTTCGAGTATATTCAAAAGAACCTACATTCTTAAGATAATACACGCAGTATTTTTTAATATCTATGTTTTCGGTTCTCTGGCGCAAGATATTCTGCACTTGGGTGCTTTCAGGCCTCGACCAAATAGCATGAATAACAGGGAATGAGAACCTTCCCTCTGTTAGATCTTCACAAAAGCTTTTGTTTTCATTATATTCTTTGGAGTGCAGATTAGCGTAATCATCCCTAATTTGAAAAAAGAGCCCAAGTGTATTAAGTAGTGGCTTTAAATCTTCTTTGTAATCAGAGAACAACTGCATGAGACCTACTGCTAATCCAAACAGTCCACCTGTCTTTTGCAGGACCATAGCTTTATATTCTTCTTCAGTGGGACAAGTGTAACTATCTCTCCAGTAAATATCAAGGCCCTGTCCCTGGTGGAGTTCTAAAAGCTGACATGTAAAAAGCTTCACTGCATCTGGGTGATTAAGGGTTAAGACTTTCTCTAAACCAAGGAAATACACATAATTGGCAGAACTGATGACAGACGGAATTCCATAGATGCTGTGTGCCACTGGAAAGCCACGTCGCAGTTTTGAGTTGTCTTCAATATCATCAATGAGTAAACTGGCATTATGCAACATTTCTGTCACTTCAATGATAATCTGTAGCTTGTCTTCTGGAACTTTCAACCAATGATTAAATGCATGTGAAAGTTTGGTTCTCACTTGTTTACCTGGTAACTGAAGTAGGTACTTGTAGGGTTCTAGAAGAATTCTTTGGATTGTTTGCTGGGTCTTCTCCATTGTTTTTAAACTTCGAAGGGTTCAACGATGATGTTACGACTTTCACGCTGCCGGTCCGGTAACCAGCCTATAATTCTTGACTGGTGTGAGGAGGTATGGCCGTGTTCCTCCAGGCTCTGGGGTCTGGTTCTGAATGGAAAGGGACCCACCCCTTTGCTCCTAGAGAAGACAGAACCCCCAGGTGGAGGTCATTAGCATTTCAATGGTCTCGCTCTCTCCTTATACTGTCTCCACCCTTCCCCAAGTCACAGCCCTGGAAACTGAATATGACTGGGGCTTTCTCCACTGAGCCAAAAAAGAAACAGTCTCCTCCAGACCGAGTCCAAGGCAACCCTCTGGCTCTCCAAGGTCAGTCGTCACCCAAAGCCTCTGTCTGTTTTTGGGGGATGCGTACCTGTAGTGAGCAGTTCACACTCGCTACTTAAAACCCCAGTTGGAGCTCAGCTGAGCTATATTCGCTTTCTGGGAGAGAGCTTCTCTCTGGCACCACAAGGCTTTGCAGCTCGGGCTATGGGGGAGGAGGTCTCACGACTTGGTTCAGCAGGTTTTACTTACAGATTTTATGCTGTGTTCTTGGGCATTCCTCCCAATTCAGGTTGGTGTATGATGAGTGGATGGTCTCGTTTGTCCCCCCGCAGTTATTCTGGATTATTTACTAGTTGTTTCTGGTTTTTTGTAGTTGTTCCAGGGGGACTACTTAGCTTCCACTCCTCTCTATGCTGCCATCTTGCCCCGCCTCACCTTTTTTTTTTTTTTCCCCTGAAACATTTATACTTTTAATAGAATTCAGCGTCTTCAGTTAAACCCCCCCTCTGAATTTTTAACTTTTAATTAAATGGTAGAAAATACTCAGTTGTACATATTTGATTATATATATAGTTTTCTTATATTAAATGCTAAATGACAGTCACATAGACAGTTACTTGAACATTATAGTAGTCTTACAATTCCTTTGTACTACTTAGTATTTAAATATTATCATTAGATTCTGATATACAGTGTAAATGTGACCTCAGAAGAGGGAATGAGGGAAGTCTTTCATTAGTTATTTTAAACATCAAACAAAAATAAAAACCATAACACTTCTCAGCACAAAAGATGAAAATTCTGAAGACAGCATAATGTTATCTTCTAGATACCTTCTCAACATATGAATTGTATTATTGTTACCTAGAACCAAGATATTCAAGAAAGCAATTTCTGTATACTGAATGTAAGCAAGCCTGCCTATATTCTTGTCAATACAGTCTTAAATGATCAAATATTTGTTGCCAATGAATTAGATGCAAAGGCCTATTATAGATACTCTAATATATTTTAAGATGTAACCCTTCATCACTAGGGGCCTCTAGACCTGCTTTTTAAAATGAAAAATTAAGTCAGTTTATTAAAACAGCTATTCTTGAGTACCATTTCTACCAGAATATTTAATTTTAATTAGTTACATGTGGCTAGTGGTGATTGTATTGGGCACTGTAGTTCTGGAGATTTCAGTTGATCCAAGAAAGGTTAACTGTAGTGGTAAGATCGGTCTTACTCCTTGAAGGACTGGTAAAATTTGGATAGGAAAAGCAGGAAAGCATTGTAGGTGAATGTTCAATATAAGTAGCACTGGTAATAGCTTGTCGACAATAAAAACATATCTTAATCCTACATAAAATCTGAGAAATTTCAAGCTTTTTAAGAGCATACTTGTGTTTCTTGTTCATGTAACATGGCTAGTATGACACTGTTCTTTTTTTGCCATAGAGCAACACAGTATAGTCATCTGTTATCACTTCATAGTTATTCAGTCATTAACAATAGTGCCATTAATTGGGATGAGAGGTGCTTTTTTTTTTGATACATAGTGGCCTGAGACCAGCTTGTCAAGTTAGAGACATGATTGTGTATCTCCAATAAGAAAATTTAATCCCCATATATAAATGGGGTGGGAGTTTGAGAAAACTTTCCTTCAGTTGTCAAACTTCTAAATATTGTATATATTATTTTCTTTGCAGCATGTTGTCTTTGTTGTCTAACGTTTTTGAGCTGTAAAGAATGCTAAGGAAAATCACTCATTTTCATCTTTCTTCCATTTTCATTTTTCTACCTCCCAAATGACATTTCACCTTTGTCTTAAAATGTACCGTGAATTGTGCTGAAAACTTAGGGCATCACTACTACAGTAATGCTTGGGGTGCTTTTCTTCAGTCTTTGCTGACACAGTTTTTTTTTGTTTTTTTTTTTTTTATGTGGATGATTGTTTTTTTTAATCTTCATTTTATTGAGATAAATTCACATACCACGCAGTCATACAAAAACAAATCGTACATTCGATTGTTCACAGTACCATTACATAGTTGTACATTCATCACCTAAATCAACCCGACACCTTCATTAGCACACACACAAAAATAACAAGAATAATACTTAAAGGCTGACACAGTTCTATATGTTTATAAATGAATGGGAAGCGTGAGATACCTTGGATAGAAAAACTTGTGGTGGCAGCAGAAAGTTCCCTAAAGAGACAGTAGTGTTAATGCTCACTGCCAGTCTCTTTCATGTCTTCCTGGACACTGTTGCAAATTTTTTTTTTTTAATTTAAAAAATTTTACTGAAAATTTAATAATTTATGAACAGTGCTAAATACCTGTTGTGGTCCAAAATAGTATGTCTAAAAGTAATGAGACTGTTTTCATAATGAACTTTTTTTTTTTTTGGCTTTTATAAAAAGGGGTTTATTTGGTTACACAGTTACAGTCTTAAGGCCACAAAGTGTCCAAGGTAACACATCAGCAATCAGATACCTTCACTGGAGGATGGCCAATGGTGTCCGGAAAACCTCTGTTAGCTGGGAAGGCACGTGGCCGGCGTCTGCTCCAAAGTTCTGGTTTCAAAATGGCTTTCTCCCAGGACGTTCCTCTCTAGGCTGCAGTTCCTCAAAAATGTCACTCTTAGTTGCACTTGGGGTATTTGTCCTCTCTTAGCTTCTCCGGAGCAATAGTCTGCTTTCAATGGCCGTCTTCAAACTGTCTCTCATCTGCAGCTCCTGTGCTTTCCTCAAAGTGTCCCTCTTGGCTGTAGCTGCTCTTCAAAATGTCCCTCACAGCTGCACTGAGTTCCCTCTACCTGTCAGCTCATTTATATAGCTCCACTGATCAAGGTCCACCATAAATGGGTGGGGCCACGCCTCCATGGAAATATCTAATCAGAGTCATCACCCCTAATCAACATTGATAATGTCTGCCCACACAAGATTACATCAAAGATAATGGCATTTGGGGGACATAATACATTCAAACTGGCACAGTACATAATGTATAAACATGTAATTTGTGACAATAACTACATAATAGAAGGGGGATTCAGGCATATAGGGAGAACAGTTTGCGTACAATATTGAAGTTAATTTAGCATAACAGAAAGTTGAGATTTACAATGTTAAATTTCAGCCCCATGGTAACTACAAAGAAAATATGAGAATGCAAAAGCTCATAAAACGAGAAAAAAATAGTACATGTAGTCAAGGGTGGGAAGACCAGGAAGATGAGAAAGTTTTAGTAATGGAAGGTAGTGAGGGCACCACAACATTGTGAACGTGATTCATCCCATGCAATGTTATGGTTGGGAGAGATTGACGTAGGAAAGTTTACATTGTATATTATGTTCCTACAATAAAAAAATAAAAGAGCACATAAATAACAATTCAATGCACTTGCATGTGATCTAACAAGGAATGAGAAAAGGCTAAACAGGAAATTATTAAGCCATAAAAATGGACTATAGACTGTAACCCTTACTATCAATGTTAAATTACTTGAATTTGACAACTACACTTAAGGTTATGTAAGTGAATATCCTATTTGTTAGGAATCATACATAGCAGAATTAAGTCTTCAAGGAGCATGATGTATACAACCTATACTTGATTTGTTCAGAAAATGTGTTGATAAAAAGATATATACACAAAAGGATAGGTGGATGGATTGATAGAGGGATACAAAATATGGCAAAGTTGGCAGTGTTATATTAGTAGATCTGGAGATCTAGAGTGAACGGGGTGTGTTGCAGTTCTGTTAGGTTTGCATTATTTCTGCAGCTGTGCTGTAAGTTTGAAAGAATTTCAAAACAAAAAGGTTTTAAAAAGTAAATCACTGGCCATAGATGTGAGTATTCATTTCTATTTCTATTTCATTTCTATTTCTATTCTATTCCATTAGTCTATATTTCTCTACTTGGGCCAGTATCAAACTGTTTTGATTGCTGAAGCTTTGAGATAAAATTTGAAATCAGGAAATATGAGTCTTCCAACTTGGTTCTTCTTTTACAAGACAGTCCTCACTATTCAGGACCATTTGCCTTTTCATATAAAATTGGGTAATCGGCTTTTCCATTAATGGAAAGAAGACTGTTGGAATTTAATTTTTATTGTGACTGCAATAAATTCATAAATTTCTTTGTGTGATTTTGGCATTAAGCTTTATAATCCATGAAGAAGGGATGTCTTTCTATTTGTTTATTTCTTTGTATAATTTTTTTCAGCAATGCTTTGTAGTTGTCTTGCATATGTCCTTCACAACCTTGGTTAAATTTACCCCTCAATATTTTATCCTTTCAGTTGCTATTGTAAATGGATTTGTTTTCTTCATTTCCTTCTTGTATTGTTCATTGACAGAAAATAAAAACACCATAATTTTTCTGTGTTGAACTTTAACCCATTGATCGGTTCAAGTAGCTTCCTTCTAGATTCTTTTGTATTTCTATACATAGTATGTCATCTGTGAATATGAAGAGTTCTACTTTTTTCCAATGTGTATGCATTTTATTTCATTTTTTTTCCTAATTTTTATGACTAGAAACTTTAGTAAACTGTTGAAAGGCAGTGGTGAAAGCAGGCATCCTTTTTTGCTCCTGAGCTGGAGGGAATTCTTGAAGTCTCACTGTTCAGGATGGTACCCTCAAATTATGGACAAACCCAGATGGTTTCACAGATGAACGTTTCAAACCTTCAAGGAACAGATAATTCCATTTGTATGCAAACTTTTTCAGGGCAGATGACACCAGCATAGTATCAATATTAAAACCTCTGGGGGACAGTCTGCGTTGCTAGTCGAGCCAGTGACCCGCTCCCGTCAGCTGAGGGGACGTCCGCGGTTACGGCGGACTCGCGTTTGAAAGCAATGGTCGCCTTTGCCATCTTGCGTCCATCACCGCCGCCTTGCACAACTCCAGGCTGCTGCTCCCTCTCTCATAATGAACTTGATGTCAATTTTTCTCACGATTACATGGGGAAAAAAAGAATGGTACTGAAATAACAAAATTTAAGATAAAAATTACAATTTCCAACTTTAAGTTTCAAAGTAAAATCTTGCACAGGAATCACTTGTCAAGGAAATCATACTTTGGGTGTCAATCTGAGAGTATCAAAAATTTAATCAAATTGAATAGCATATTCATTTGCTTTTGCAACTACCCAGACACAGTTGTCCTTATAAGGTGATTGAGGTGCAGCTGAAAAAACTGTGGTGAAACCAGAATCTGAATTTCTTTTGTACAGGAACCAAATCATTGCTCCCCAAACTGTCAAAATTACAGTACTAGAGATCACCAAAGCTGATATTAAAATGTGGCTGTCTGATAAATATTTCTTTTGATATAGAGTAACTGCTTTACAAAGGGTTCCTTCCACAGAAGAAAGTTCACAGTTTCCTTTTTTCTATTCACCTGTCTTCATGTGCAGAAAAACACAGGTGTCGACTAGAGTCTCACCATCTTGGTCTGTCCACTTAACAAATGTCATATTTGATTTATCAAACCACTTGAAACTCTCATCATTTGTGTCATAAAACATGCCTAGCAGGATATCATCTGGGCCTTTCCATTGCTTTTTCAAAGTATTGAGTATGAAAGTATTTTCTTCTTCATTATGTATGCTTATCATGTCTGCCCCATGGTCAGTACGCTGATTTCTAACATCTTCTATACTTTCTACTTTGATGGCTTCTTGAAGCAAAATGTAACAGCTATCTTGGAACTGAATCCAGGTGGATGAAGGACAGTCTGCAGCAGTCGTGAGGGCGAGACCCAGCAGCGGCAGCAGGAGAATGGGCAGCGCGGGGGCATGACTGCGGGACCCAGCGCAGAGCGTGGGCGCGGCGGACGGCGGGAAGTCTCATGCATTTTTTGGCCATTTGTATTTCCTCTTCAGAGAAATGTCTTTTCACATCTTTTGCCCATTTTATAATTGGTCTGTTTGTACTATTGTCTTTGAGTTGTAGGATTTCTTTATATATGTATGAAATCAGTCTTTAGTCAGATGTAAGTCTTCCAAATATTTTTTCCCATTGAGTTGGCTGTCTTTTCACCTTTTTTGACAAATTCCTTTGAGGTACAGAAGCTTTTAAGTTTGAGGAGTTTCCATTTATCTATTTTTTTCTTTTGTTGCTTATGCTTTGGGTGTGAGGTCTAAGAAGTGACCTCCTAATACAAGGTCTTGAAGATGTTTCCCTACATTGTCTTCTAGGAGTTTTATGTTACTGTCTCTTATAGTGAGGTGTTTAATCCATTTTGAGTTAATTTTTGTGTAGGGTGTGAGGTAGGGGTCCTCTTTCATTCTTTAGGATATGGATTTCTAGCTCTCCCAGCCCCACTTGTTGAATAGACTGTTAACGCCCCAGAAAAACTGACAGCAGATATTTTTTAGAACAGTTTTAGATTTAGAGAATAATTCAGCTAATAGTATACAAAGTTACCATATAGCCCCTATCTCACCCACACAGTTTTCCTTATTATTAACATCTTACATTAGTGTAGTACATTTGTCACAATTAATAAACCAATATTGATACAGTGTCATTACTAGAGTCCATAGTTTATTAGATTTTCTTACTTTTTACCTAACATCGCTTTTCTGTTCCAGGATCCCAGGATTGTCCCACTTTTAAAGAAATTTTGATCAGTGGGTCCAAGTTTTTATAGGCAGATAGATTCGTTATAAAGTTCCCCCTTGTGATCGTTAAGTTCATGTATCAACTTGGCTAGGTTATGGTGACTCGTTGTTTGATCAAGCAAGCACTGGCCTAATGCCTGTTACTGTGAAGGTATTTCATGGATTTAAATAATTAGTCAGCTGATTACATCTAGAGAACTGATGATTTCAACAGTCAGAAAGAAGAATGTCTATCTACACTTCAGTCAACCAACTTCTCCAGGGGAAATCATTGAAACCTTCATCAGAGTTCCCAATTTGTGGCCTGCCCTATGGAATTCTGACTTGCCAATCCCCACTACCGTGTAAGCCTACTCCTATAATAAATCTTTTAATATTTACATACATAATTGTATATATTCTGTTGGTTCTATTTCTCTGGAGAATCCTGACTAATACACTCATCAACCCTTCTCTTAATAGTTTCAGTATCCATCAGTAATCATTGCTAGGTCCATTATTTTATTAGGAGTTGCAAAATTGTCGTTTTTAAAATTCTATCATTTCTTCTGCAATTATTAACTGGAATTTCCCTATAATGAATTCTCCCTTCTTAGCTATTTGGTTACTTTGAAATACTGTACAATTTAGCTTGCATGGATTTTAATGGTTCTACATGTTAATGATTCTAATGTAGTGTGAGAAATTCTAGTTACTTTTAACATTAATTTCATAATACTACAATGAGAATGTTTTTAATTGCTTGTCAAAATCAATTTCTGCCCTCTATAAAGACTGCCCAAAAACATGTTGAAAGGCTAATTGGAAAGTTCTATCTTAAAAGAAGGTTACTAAAATATTTTGTATTGTGCCAAAAAATTCCAGGCACTTAACTGACATTAATAATTAGTCTTCACAGGTTTTTTAAAACTTAATTATAATAGTATTCATGAATTTGCATGATGTGGGAACAAAACACCATTATAGTTTATAGCTGAGGAAACAGAGACTCAGAGAGTTGAAGGAAGTGGCCTGAGGGAACTCAGTAATGTAATTACAGAAGCCTATTAATGAGAATTAGTAATAAAAATATAAGAGAAGGTAACTTTTACAAAGGTATGACGTAACTTGTTTTGCTTCTCCCAAATACAATCTACTTGTGGAAAACACACTGAATTTTCTAATAGTTAAAAATATTGCATGATATTAGGGACTGGAGAATAAAAGGATAAATAACTGGTAATCAGGTAATCACGGTAAGCAGTCAAAAATTCTTTCCAATAAAACACAATGGCCTCCTAGAATCCAATTAACAAAATATTCCCCATGATTCACTATCTACTTTATTTTGCTTATAAATATGAATACCACAGTGTTTAAAAATTAAGAGAGCTGCATAAGTTAAATTTTTAAACAGTCATTTAAGATGGGGTCTTTGGCTAGTCCTTAAAGAAACTTTTCACATTGTCCACCTCATGGACGTATAACTAAAAAGTATGGTTCTAAAATTGGAACATATATTCAACTGAATCTGCTAGACTTACCTGATCCATACTAAGGACCACCTTAGGTAATAGCTGAGGGGAACTTAGAAAGGATAGCAAAGGAAGGAAATGATGAGTACTAGTTGTGGCCTGAGACCAACTGCAGGAATGGGGAGTTTCCTCTTCTAAGTTTCCCTTTAGGAAAAAAAAAAGCCCAAGAAACCTTGGGAAAGACATTTCCCAAACATACATAGAGAAACTGATCATTGCAGAACAACAGATGGACTGTGGTAGCCATAGAGGTGCCCCTTCAGGGCAACCTGTGCGGGGAGCATAGCTGATGGACATCTTCAGCACTAATGAGTTCACCTCTGGCCATGTGTCCCCTGAGCTACTCCTAGAAGCAGCACAGCAGGATTCCTTTTAACTGGCAATTTTGGCTCAGAGACTTCCCATTGGCCTGGCTGAGATCTTCTCAGAATAGCTCTGTGGTCTAAGGCCCTTCTACTCAACCCTGACTATCACAGGTATTAGACCTGCATCACTCTCCCTGTTTACTCCTGATCCCTACACCTTTGTTTTTAGTAAGCATTGCCTCCAAAAAATCCCTTGCAATAAATCCCATGTTGGTGCCTCCTTCTTGATGGATTCAAATTAATGCATATATAAGAGTTTAGTGGGGGTAATTCGACAGGAAAATATAACAATTATAAATATATATGAACCTAACAGCAGAGCCCAATAAATATGAAGCAAATACTGACAGATTTGAAGGGAGAAATTGATAGTTCCAGATTGATAGTAGGAGACTTTAACATACCATTCTCAATAATGGATAGAACATCTAGTCAGAAGACCAACAAGGGAGTACAAGACTTGAATGCTACACTAAACCAGCTAGACCTAACAGACATATATAGAACATTTCACCCAACAAAAACATAATACACATTCTTCTCAACTACACAGGGATCATTCTCCAAGATAGACCATATGTTGGGTCACAAAATAAGTCTCAATAAATTAAAAATATTAAAATAATACAATGTATATTCTCTGACCACAGTGGAATGAAGCTAGAAATCAATAACAGAGGGAGAAATGGAAAATTCACAAATATGTGGAAATTAAACAGCATACCTCTTCAACGGCCAAGATTTCATCTTTCTGATTAAAGAGGAAATGAGAAGCAAAATTAGGAAATATTTTAAGGCAAATGAAAACAAAAATACAACATACCAAAACTTACGGGATGCAGCAAAGGCAGTTCTGAGAAGGAAATTTAAATTCATATTAAAAAAGAAAGACTTCAAATCAGAGACCTAACCTCAAAACTGGAAGAACTAGAAAAAGAATAACAAACTAAACCCAAAGTGAGCAGACGGAAGGAAATAACAAAGATTAGAGCGGATATAAATGAAATACAAAAGAAGAAACAATAGAGAGACTAAACAAAATCAAAAGTTGGTTTTTGAAAAGATAAATAAAATCGACAAACCTTTAGCTAGACTGACCAAGAAAAAAAAGAGAGGACATAGATAACCAAAATCAAATATGAAAAAGGGGACTTCACTACCAACCTTGCTGAAATAAAAAGTTCAATAAAAGGATACTGTGAACAACTGTATACCAATAAATTACATTACCTAGGTGAAATGGACAAATTCTTAGAAATACTGTTTCAGTTTGCCAAAGCTGCCAAAATACAATATGCCAGAAGTGGGTAGACTTTTTCAATGGGGTTTTATTGGGTTACAAATTTACAGTTCTAAGGCCATGAAAATGTCCATATTAAGGTATCAAGAGGAAGATACCTTCTGTGAGGAAAGGCTGCTGGCATCTGGGTTCCTCTGTCACATGGGAAGGCACATGATGATGTCTGCTGGTCCTTCTCTCCTGGGCCCTGGTTTCAGAATGGCTCTCTCAGTTTCTGTGGGTCCTTCTTCCTTCTCCCAGGCATTTTCTTTCTAAGCTCTCTCTCTCAGTGAGCTCTCTTAAAGGACTCCAGTAAAGGATTAAGACCCACCTTGAAACTGGTGGGTCACATCTCCATGGAAACAACTTAACCAAAAGGTCCCACCCACAGTAGGTCTGCTCCCACAAGAAAGGATTAAAAGAACATAGTCTTTTCTGGGGTACCTAACAGATTCAAACCAGCATACTCCATCCTCTGGACCCCAAAAAGACATGTTCTTTCCATATGTAAAACATATTCATTCCACCACAATGTCACAAAAGCTTAAATCATTTTAATAACAATATTAAATACAAAGTCTTATCAAAATCAGTTACAGGTTACAGGTGTGGTTTTTCCTGAGGCAAAATTCCCCTCTCGTGGTGAACCTGAGAATCTTAGAACAAGTTATCTGCTTCCAATATACAAAGTAGGGGCAGTCATTGGATAAATGTTTCCTTTGTCATAGGGAGAAATTAGAGGGAAAACAGGGGTCAAAGTTCCCAAACAGTTTCAAAAACCTGTAGGGCAAACTCCATTAGATTTCAAAGTCTGAGAGAAATCTACAGAAAGATGTTTTATCCTCAGGACTTGAGAAAGTGGCAGTCCCACCATCTCCAAGGGCTTATGCAGCAACCCTGCTCTCTCCAAACACTGGGGTAAGGGTTTCAATATTCCCAAGCATTGGGGAGACCACCTTGTTCTTGGCTCCACCATCTTCAATCATTGGGGTGTCACCTGAACTTCCTACCATCTCCAGGGCACACACTCAACCCCCTTAGAACAGTGGAGTGGTGGCCAGACTCTCACCAGTCCCCAGGGAATATGTTCCATCCTCTCTGAGGCCTGAGGCAGCAGCATTCTTCCTGAACAATAGGGCAGCAAAGCTCTCCTCAATTCCCCAAGCATCTCAGAGCCTTGAGACAGTAGTACTCTTCCTGAACAATGTGGCAGTAGGCCCACCCTCTGCAAATTCCACGACAAACTCACTCTCTCCAAGTGCATGGGTGGGTCCACTCTCCTGGCCCAAGTAGGTTTCTTAATTCCAGACCTGTTTCCATGGTTTTGCCTTTGAAATCATTTTTCCTTCAATAAGTCCCTTTTTTGTCCCTTTTAGTGGTTCCATTTATACAGATCTTGCAAAAAAATTGGTTTGGCACATCGCATATAGGGATCCCATCCATCAGACAATAGGACTTACCACAATTCTTTTCTGGATAACTCCATCTCCAAGCCTGGCTCATCCTGAAATGGCTGACTGGTTCCAGGTTTGGTTAAATCCTCAAATGGGGCACTATCCTCTGGGGACCCACTTTCCGGAAACTCAGAATTTTCCAAACCATCTATTTCTGGTTTCTTTGTACCCAAGAGTTCAGTTCTCAGCTTATCCCTTTCCTCTCACATTTTACTATAAGCTGCAAGGAGACGCCAGGCTGCATTTTACACATTTAGTTTGAAAATCTATTCAGCTAAGTATCCCAGCTTGTCACTTCCAAATTCTCCCTTCCATCTTACACCAGGACTTAATTTTGCCAAATTCTCTACCACTTTAAAACAAGGATCGCCCTTCTTCCAGTTGGCAATGACACATTCATCATTTCTGTCTAAGGACTCATCAGAAGTATCTTTACAGTCCAAATTTCTACCAATAGTCTCTTCAAAGCAATCTAAGACTTTCCTATCAAGTACCTCACAATTCCTCAAGAATCTCCCCCTTATCCGTTTATAAAGCCATCCTAGCATTTTTGGTATTTGCAATTGCAGCACCCCACTTCTCTGGTACCAAAATCTGTTTCGGTTTTCTAAAGCTGCTGGAATGCAATATGCCAGAAATTGATTGACTTTTACAATGGGGGTTTATTAGCTCACATATTTACAGTTCCAAGGCCATGAAAATGACCCAATTAAGGCATCGAAAGAATGATACCTTCTCTGAAGAAAGGCCAATGGCATCTGGTTTTCCTCTGTCACATGGGAAGCCATATGGCTGGCATGTGCTTATCCTTCTCTCCCTGATTTAGCTTCTGATTTCTATGGCTTTCTCCAAAATATCTCTGGGCTTCTGTCTAAACTCTCTCCAAATTGTCTCTACATTTTATTCTCTTATAAAGGACTCCAGTGAAGGATTAAGACCCACTTGAATGGGCTGGTTCACATCTCAATTGGACCACCCACAATAGGTCTCTCCCCACAAGAATGGATTAAAATAACATAGTCTTTTCTGGGGTACATAACAGACTCAAACCAGCATACACACAAACTACCTCCATTGACTCAAGAAAAATAGAAGATTTCAATAAATTAATTACTGGTAAGGAGATTGAATCAGTAATCAAAAACCTCCCGACAAAGAAAAGCCCAGGACCAGATGGTTCACAGGCAAATTCTACAAAACATTCCAAGAAAACTTAACTCCAATTCTGCTCAAACTCTTCCAAAAAACTGAATAGGAAGGAACTCTCCCTAACTCATTCTATGAGGCCAAAATCACCCTCAAACCAAAACTGGATAAAGATACCACAAGAAAATAAAACTACAGACTAGTATCTCTCATGAAGATAGATGTAAAAATAAAAATCCTAATCAAAATAATAGCAAACCAAATCCAACAGCATATTAAAAGAACTATACACCACGATCAAGTGGGATTTATCCCTAGTATGCAAGGTTGGTTCAACATAATAAAATCAATTAATGTAAAACACTACATTAACATAATGAAGGGAAGAAAAACACATGATCATCTCAATTGATGCAGAAAAGGCATTTGACAAAATCCAGCACCCTATCTTGATAAAAGCATTTGGAACACTAGGAATAGAGGGAAACTTCCTCAACCTGATAAAGGGCATATATGAAAAGCCCACAGCTAACATCTTACTTAATGGCGAAAGACTGAAAGCTTTCTCTCTAAGATCAGAAACCAGACAAGGATGCCCAACGTCATCACTGTTATTCAACATTGTACTGGAAGTTCTTGCCAGAGCAATTAGCAAGAAAAAGAAATTAAAAAGCATCAAAATTGGAAAGGAAGAAGGAAAACTTTCCCTATTTGCAGATTATATGATCTTACATACAGAATATCCCGAAAAATCTACAACAAAGCTCCTAGAGCTAACAAATGAATTGAACAAAGTGGCAAGGCATAAGATCAACACCCAAAAATCAAGTGTTTCTATACACAAGGAATGAACAATCAGAAGAGGAAATCCAGAAAAGATTTCCACTCACAATAACACCTAAAAGAATCAAGTATCTAGGAATAAATCTAACCAAGGATGTAAAGGACTTATACACAGAAAACCACAAAACATTGCTAAAAGAAATTAAAGAAGACCTAAATAAATGGAAGGACATTCCAGTTTCATGGATTGAAAGACTAAATATTCTTAAGATGTCAATTCTACCCAAAGCAATTTATAGATTCAATACACTCCATATCAAAATTCCAATAACCTTCTTTGCAGAAATGGAAAAGCCAATCACCAAATTTATATGAATGAGTTAGGGTACCCAAATAGCTAAATCCATCCTGAAAAAGAAGAATGAAGTTGTAGGACTCACATTTCCTTATCTTAAAACTTATTACAAATTATGTATATATGTTATATTCTACAATTTAAAAAAATGAGAAAAAAGCTTATTACCAAGCCACAGTAATCATAACAGCATGGTACTTGCACAAGGATAGACATACAGTCCTAGGAAGTAGAATTGAGAACTCAGAAATCAACCCTCACATTTATGGCCAACTGATTTTTGACAAGGTGGCAAAGACCACTCGGTTAGGAAAGAACAGTCTCTTCAAAATATGGTGTTGGGAAAACTGAATCTCCATTTGCAAAAAAAAAAAGGAGGACCCCTACCTTACAAAAATTAACTCAAAATGGATCAAAGACTTTAACGTAAAAGCTATAAAAATCAAACTGCTAGAAGAAAATGTAGGGAAGCATCTTCAGGACCTTGTGTTAGACAAAGTTTCTTAGACTTTACACCCAAAGCACAAGCAATGAAAGAAAAAATAGACAAATGGGACTTTATCAAAATTAAAAAACATTTGTTCCACAAAGAACTTTATCATGAAAGTAAAACAACAAACTACACAATGGGAGAAAATATTTGGAAACCACATATCCAATAAAGGATTAATATTCAGAATATATAAAGAAATCCATCAACTTAACAAAAAGACAAACAACCCAATTTTAAAATGGGCAAAAGACTTGCACAGACATTTCTCCAAAGAAGATATACAAATGGCCAGAAAGCACATAAAAAGATGTTATTATCTGTCATCATTAGCCGACAGCGAAATGGAAATCAAAACAACAAAGAGATAACCATTTCACACCCATTAGAATGGCTGCTATTAAAAAAAAAACAAAACAAAACAAAAACAGAAAATAACAATTGTTTGAGAGGATGTGGAGAAATAGGAACACTCATTCATTGCTGGTGGCAATGTGAAATGGTGCAGCTGCTGTGGAAGACAGTTTGACAGTTCCTCAGAATGCTAAGTATAGAACGACCATATGACCTGGCAATCCCACTTCTAGGTATATACCCAAAAAAAGTGAAAGCAGGGACTCAAACAGATATTTGCACACCACTGTTCATAGCAGCATTATTCACAACTGCCAAAAGATGGAAGCAACCCAAGTGTCCATCAACCGATAAATGGATAAATAAAATGTGGTATATGCATACAATGGGATATTCAGCTGTAAAAATGGAGTCCTGATACTTGTGATAACATGTATGAACCTTGGTTGAACACGTATCAACATGGATGAACCTTGAAGACATCAAGTTGAATGAAATAAGCCAGACACAAAAGACAAATATTATATGATGTCACTGATTTGAAATAATTAGAATAAGCAAACTCATAGAGTCAGAATCTAGAATATAGGTGGGGTGGTGTATGAGAATCCTGTATTTTATGCATGATTGTTCTGTAAACCCAAAACTTCTCTAATTAAAAGAAAATAATAAATTAAAATAAAAAGTTTAGCTCACTAGGCAAAACTCTCAACTGTTGATAACAAATAGAAAACAGGAAGTTCATCTACTCATTATGTAGGTAACTGTGTATTTTTGTGTGATTATGTACGGCAGGAATTTCCTTTTAAAACTCTATGTACTTTTTGGTAAAAAGCAATTAAGAATTCAAATACTACTTTTCCACTTGTTCTTAGTTCTTATGTTGGCTGTAAGATACTAAGAATCCACATTTATACGTGCTGTTAAGTAAGGTACTGTATATCAGAAGAAGTAGAAACAGAAAGTAAAAAACGGAAGAGGTCATTCATAGTGTGTGGTTTGTTAACATTTGCCCTATGACCAGGAGCAAAACTAGTGCAAAGCAAAGAGAAATGGAAACAACAAACCTTGGGCATCCCCAAAGCCAACTGATTATCGGGCCTAATTGCCTACCTTATGTCTCAAATATTCTATACCATGCTGAGAAAGCTGCAAATTTCTTAGGTGTTTCTAAAAGAAAGGTGTTTCTAAAATGTTTTTCACTTGGCCTTGGATAAAATCACATGATGTTCATCAATTATAATGAAAGGAAGTTTGTTTTGGGAAAAGGAGGGATATCATTATGCATTCTTGGCTTAATTTTAAATTTCTCACCTTGGAAAACATCCAGGACTTCAGAAAAAAACTTCATCTATATTACATTTTTGATGATATTTTTTTATCAAAAGAAAATAGCTCTCCTTTGAAATTTTAGATTGTATATAAGCTACTAGGATTTATTTTTTTAAAAAAAAAGGTCTGTAGAACAAAGGAACCCTAATAAATTATTCTATAATTAATAGAATAATTCTAATAATATTGTTTTATCATTTGTAACAAAGGTACCCCTCTAGTGCGAAGTGCTAATAACATGGTGTGTCAGGGGGTTATATGGGAACGCTGATTTTTCAGTAAACTTACAACAGCTCTAATAAAAATAAATATATTTTAAAAAGTAGCTCACCTTTCCCCAGAGTAATTGTGAATTGTGACTCTGAGTTGATAGAGACATAAATGTGATAAACATTAATGTTAGATCTTAAGTTATTTTAAATGCTTTAAGGGATAAAAATTAGTTACTTTCAAGAGATAATGCTGCTTGGGGTTTGTTTTATTGGGAGGGTATATGGTGAGAGTATGGCTAATTTTCCTACATGAAAAGTTACTCCATATCACTAAAAAAAAACCCAAATAATAAAACCAACTAACAAAACAAAAACCCTATCAACTTAATAGAAAAAATGTCAAAGAATATAAACAGACAGTTCAGAGAAAAGGAAAGACAAATGAGTCTTAAACATAAAAAGAAGCTCAATTTCCCTAAAAATAAAAGAAAGAAAAATTACAACTATCCCAAGATACCATTTTTTACCTAATCAGATTGACAAAGATCCCAAAGTTGATAACACACTGTGCTGGGGAGGATATAGGTAAACTGGCATTCTCATGTATTGCTGTTGGGAGTATAAATTAATATAGTAATTTGGTAAAAACTATCAAAATCACAAAATGTAGATACCCTTTTAGGCTGGACATGCAGATGGGCGACTCTGCTCTCCCTTCAAAGGTCTTTGTTGTCCCAGTTGCTGGGAGTTCTGTCAGCAGACAAACTTCAACTGTCAGTCCTTTCAGGTTTTGCTTCAGCTGCAAAGCTGCCCGACCAAAGTCACACCCTTCTGGGGCAGCCCACATCCAAAGACTCATGGACAAGGGGGTGTAAAACTCTGGCCAGTCTCCGCAACGGCCCCACAGCTTCCCTAGGTTGGCCAAGGCTGCATGGGTGCACTGCTGCTGAACTTCCTTCTCCCATTGCCTAATCCTGCTTCCGCCTTCTCCCTTCCACAGGTGTTTGAACACAAAGGCACTCCTGAACTTGAAATTTCTGTTCCAGCTTCTGCTTCCCAGAGAACACAATCTGTGAAAATTTTAACCCACAACATCACTTCTAGGAATTTATTCCAGATTATTCACACATAGGTAAAATGATGTATATCCAAGGTTATTCGTTGCAGATTATTTGCAAGAACAAAAATTGGAAACCTAAATGTCTGATTAAATAAATTAAGTAACTGATTAATGGCGTATCTGAATAATAGAATACCATGTAGCTATATAAAACTGAGGAAGCCCCTTACATAATACAAAAAGATCTCCAAAGCGTGTGTGTGTGTGTGTGTGTGTGTGTGTGTGTGTTTGCATATGCATGAAGGATGCATAAAAACTAATGTCATTTGGGTGTCTCAGGGACAAAGTTGGAAGGGGGACGTGTCACAGTATAAACCTTTCCACATTCTGAATTTTAAGCCATGTGAATATGTTATATAATGATTAGAAAAAAAATTTACTAGTTGAATTATTTGAATTTTGAAAGTACATAATAAAAAACTATATATTCACAGCTTTAATAAAATAAAAATTAAATTTAAAAAAGACTAATTAATTTTAGAGGAACCTTTAGATGATGCTTAGAGGATGAAAAAACTGATTACCGCCAATAATTGAAGGAAACTTGAATGTGGATACTAATGTTGCTTTTTCTCCTTCTTTTAACCTTGACCCACCTGAATAATTGACTCAATTAGTTCATTTCTAAAAATTTAGAATCAAAATTTAGTGGCAAATATGAACATTTCCTGACCTGGGATTAGGAAATAAGCTACTTTTCTTCATATTGGCAGTATATACTAAGCTAAAATGATAAAAGATAACTACTACCCAACTCTAATAATGATAGGGGAAATAAAATTACTAAAAACAATTAAAAGATTAATGATGAATCCTCTAACCTCTTTTGGAAGGCAGTCTAATTCGGGGAGTCTTTTTTTTTTTTCTTTTTAAAAACAATTTTAAACTTACAGAAAAGTTATAATAATACAGAGAACTCCTGAATACAATGTATTCAAAATCACCAATTATTATTTTGCTGCTGCTTTGCTTTCTTTCTTTCTCTCTCTCTCTAGATATTTTGATTTTTTTTTCTGCACTGTTTTACAGTTAGATTGCATACAACATGCCCCTTTACCTCTTTATATTTCAGTGTGTATTTCCTAAGGAAAAAAAGATATTCCTTTACCTAACCACCACACAGTTATTAAATATATGAGATACTTCAATCTATTGTCCATATTCCAATTTTTTGAATTGTTCTAATATATCATTTACAGTATTTGCTCTCTTTGGTAAAAGTTCCAGGATAGGATTATGTATTGAATTTAGTTGTCAAATATCCTTAGTCCTTTTTAATATGGAACAGTTCCTCAACTTTTTTTTTCTTTGTCTTTCATGACAGTTATTTCATAGTGTTCCTCAATATGGATTTGATTGATATTTCTTCATGATTAGATTCAAGAGACGTTGTATCTCAGGGTATCACATCTGGAGACACATAGTCACATGATCACCAGATCAAAGTGTTGACTCCTTTCTCCATGGTATAGTTATTATTTTCCTCTTGCAACTAATACACAATCTGTGGGGAGGACTTTTGAGAACATGAAAATATCTTGATTCTCAATTAAGATTAAGCATTCATTCATGATGTTTGCCAAACTAATCTTTACTGTGATGTTGCAAAATGGTGCTTTTTCCAACTTCATCACTCTCTCCATGTTTATTCGTGGGTATTCCGCTTTAAGGAAAACCTTTCCCTTTCCCTTCATTCAGCCATCCAACTTTCTATCCATCATTTATGTATCTATCTATGTCTGTCTATCTATCTATCTATCTATCATCACTATTTATTTATCATTAGGATGGACTCTTTATTCAATGGGTTATAATTCATTACAGTTTCTATTTATTTTGATACCATATCCCAGATTTGTTCAGGCAGAGGTCCTTCAAGGTGGCTCCTTTTGGCATGCACTCATTTTTTTTCTGAGCACTTCTTGACATTCTGGCACAAGATATTCCAGGTCATCCTGTACCTTCCTGCCCTAACCGTAAATTCAGTCATTTCTTCAAGAATCTTTGGTTCTATAAATCAATATCTGGGCAATTGCTTTATTTTTATAGTTAGTTTCAATCATAAAACTAGGAAGAATATATTTCAATTTTTAAAAAATCATCATATTTATGGCTGATTTAGCCGTCCTCCCCACCCACCTTTGTGGTAAGATAATGGAAAGAAAACTTTTAAGTTCGTTGGTTTTTTTCTTATTCTTCTATTATACTCGAATATAATTAATTCTGGTCACAATTATTAGGAAAGAACACTCACTGCAATAGTAACTATGGATCGTAAGTCTCTACATATTGAGAGACTGAATGTACAAATGGACAGTGACCAGGAAACTCTGACCTACTATCAGTGACAACCAGGCTAGAAAATTCTGGCCCACTACCTGCAACAATCAGTCCAGGAAGCTGGGCCACCACTATCTATAGGAACCATCCAGGAAGTCAAACCACAATTCCTGTAACAATATACTCAAAATAGCAAGGACTTGGTCAATAACTGACAGTTTCCCTAATTTTTGCTTCTGCTTCCAATTTAGGACCAACTGGAGAAAGCCAAATATGCTTCCCTAACCAACCACGTAGGATGCCTTGCTTCTAATCAGCCTGCCTCCAGCTTCCCCATACCAGCAGCCTCCAATCAGGACACACTTGAAGTCTTCCCTTTAGTCCACTATAAAGCTTTCCCCACCTCTGCTTGCTTTTGAGTCTTTGCCAAATACAAATGATGGTGGCTGACTCCTTTGCTATAGCACGCTCTCAAAAAACAGCTTTTGTTTGTTCTCATTTAGGTGTTATTTCCACAATAGCTACTTGAGTATAATATATCCCGAAAAGAAATTTGTAATGGAAGACTGCATAGGTATTGAAATATTATGAAGTAATACGTGGAACCCTGGTGATTAAGAAAAAAAAACAGGTCATCTCACTGAATTTGTTTGAAAGAAATCGAATCAAAGTTCTATGGAATAATACTTTTGCAGTCAGATGTTTGTTGCAAAAGATGTTTTGCTTTTCACAGTAGGTGTGATATGTTGGATACTGCTGTGGTTATACCTCACATTACTATTTTTAGGTGAAAAAGGCAGATGAACTACAATACACTTGAAATAAGTACAAATTCTATTTAAACTGAATGAAATTAAACATGTGCCCTGTCTCTTGATGACACAGTTCTTTCAGCAGAAATGTACTTTTAAAACATTGAAGACAAAGTAAATAAAGGTATTACACTTGAAGCATTATAGTCCTAGGGGCAAAGACCAAATCCATTTCTTTGTTACATGTAATTAGTATTCATTCCAAAGCCCATCTGTGCATGGGAATCACCTGAAACACTTCTTCAAAAGCCAAATTCCTACATTCCACCCTGTTCACTGACATAACTTATCTTATGATCCAAGAACCTGTATTTTAAAAATCTCCCTAGAAAATTCTGAGGCATTTGAATATCAAACTAGTTTGGGAACTATTGAACACTGCCAAAAATACATTTATATCAGGGTACAGATGTCATGTTGCCCAAAGGCAGGAACTGTAGGTTATACATTTTTATTAACCAACACCTGTTATGAGCTCTGCATTAGTAGGCATTAATACATGCTTGCGAAAGGAATTGTTGTTCCAAATATTATTGGTCACCAGAAGAGTCTTACTATTAGTTTGTGCAGAGGATACAAACCCCCTTTTAGTGACAGTCATCTGCCAAGGAACCACCTTGCACAGCAGCCTGAAAGACAATATTGGCTTTGTAGACTAATTTCTAATGCAGAATACAGCTGTGCTTAGTTATGACTGAATTCTGCTCATTTAGTCTATGTCCTTGAAAAATGAGGAAAACATACTCACATTTATAGATTGGTCTAGTCTGTAATCTTCTCTGTCTTGTCCCTCTCTCCACTAAATGTTCAACTTGTTTGCCAAATTGGTTAAATAAAAACAATAGTAACATTTGTATGATTGAAGACAGTGGTTCTTAAAGTATGGTCCAAGAACTCCTTGGCAGTCCATGAAACCCTTTCAGGTGATCCACAAGGTCAAGATTATCACTCGCATTCTTTCTTGAATGTACAGTGGAGTTTTTCATAGACTACATGATGTGTGCTATCACAGCATATTAAGTGCAGAAAGGATAAGAAAATCAGCTATCTTCTATTATCAGACATTAAATAATTTTCAAGAACATAAAACCATGCCACATTTTGAAAAGTTATTTTTTATAAAAATGGCATTTGTGTCAACATGTAATGGGTTTATTATTGTTATTTTTGAATGATTAAATAAAAATTTTAAAGTTTTCGGTTTAAATTTCTAATACAGTAAATATTGATAGATATAACACACACATAAACAAAAGTTATTTGAAGCCCTTAATTTTTTTTCTTTAAACATTGCATATTATTTATTGACTAAAGAATCCTGTTTGGTGGTTCAACAAACCTGTTTGTGATCAAACTATAGCAGGTTGCTTAGTCACATTAAGCCTAATGCGTCAATATTGACAGAGGCCTGGCTTGCAAATGTGTTTTTTTGTTTTGTTTTGTTAATAATTGTCCATTTTATTTGAGATCCTATTATTAATGATAATGTCTGTGATTATATTCATTTGTAAATTACTTGATGGTAAAATCATGAAGAAATATTTAACAAGTGATGTATTTAATAAAAAAAAATAGTGAGTGAAAAAAATACATGGATGGGAAGGAGATTCTAAGACTATGGTGAGCTGAATGCAGCTCCTTTCCCCTTCATTTCTTTCTTTCTTTTTTTTTTTTTTTTTTGTGAACAGTTTTATTCACACACCATACAATTCATCCTAAGTGTACAATCAATGGCTCTTGGTATAATCATATAGTTATGCATTTACCACCATTGTCAATATGAGAACATTCTCACTTCTTCTGAAAAAAAATGCATACCCCTTATATCTCCCAATTTTTAACATTTAGCTTTGGTACAGTGCCTTTGTTACAATTAATGAAAGACTATTAAAATGTTACTGCTAACTATAGAACTTCGTATACATTAATTGTACTTTTTCCCATATACCACCTTATTATTAACACCTTGTAATAGTGATGCACATCTGTTCTAGTTCATGTAAGAATGTTCTTATATTTGTACAGTTAACTACTGTCATTGCCCACTCTAGGTTTCCCTAAGTTATACAGTCTCAGTTTTTATCCTTTAGCTTTCCTTCTGGTGACATACATGACCCTAGCCTTCCACTTTCAACCATACTCACACTCTGCTTTGTTAATTACACTTACATTATTGTGCTACCATCAAATAGTATTCCACTATCCATTTCTGAACATTTACAATCAACTTTATTAAACATTCTATAATCCATAAGCAGTGATTGCCCAGTCTCTGCCCTCTTTCTATCTCCTGATAACCTATGCTTTCAAATTTAACTCTCAGAGTTTGCTCCCTTAATAATTTTTAAAAGTGTAAAGGGGTCCTGAAATCAAAATGTTTGAGAACTGTTGATTTGTTTATAGGATGTTTTTACATGTTATTTAATAATTGGTTCAACTATTGTTTATCATTATATAGACAAATATTGGCTAAAATTAGGATTGAACGTCACTAATTCTTGAAAATTGGATTTTTGGTGAACTGATTTATGTATTGATGATTTAACTTGCTTTTCTGTTTGTTCTGAGAAACAGGTGACTTAGCTACAAACTATTCCACAGTAATCCATAACACAACATTAAATTCCCATCATCAGGGTTAAGGGACATGCTACCTGGGAAGGATAACATGTTAAGTGCCCGTTAACGCAAAGGGGAAGATTCCTTTATCAGATTCTCAACAGAGGACAAGAATGAGTTGAAAGAGACACAGAGGAGGTACGTTTTGACAGCGAGGAAGCAAATCAGCAAAGATCTTAATTCCCGTGGCAGGTCGGTCCAGGCAACCAGAGGATAGCAGACTGTTAGAATGTCAAGAGTGCAGATATTGGATTACTTTTAGGTCAGGCTTGTGACCCAGCTACTGCATTTACTGCATTGCCAGCTGCAAATGAATAAAAATAGTATAAAATAGTATTTAGTGCACAGGGTGGTCATAAACAAACATTGAATTATATGTAAAGTGCTAGCATAGTTCCATGAACACAACAGATGTTCCATAAATGTTAGGTAATGTAATTTTTTATTCAATAGATGTTCCATAAATGTTAGGTAATGTAATTTTTTATTCTTATGCTATTCTTACATTAGCCGGGGGGGGGGGGTTCTCTGAGGAGAAATGGAGAAAATAATGGATTTTGCTTACTACACAATTTAACCCAGTGATAGTTCTGACTGCCTTCCTTTGTTTCCCACGGCTGCAACCTTTTCTCCAGTTTTGCTAATTAAACCCTTGAACAAAATTTTATTTTAAAGTTCTCTGGCATGGTAATTTCATTCCACTTCCATAACAGAAGAGAGGATCCTTCCCATCCCACTTCTGGTAACAAGTCTCTGGGGGAAAAAAGCATGTTATGAATAGTTTAGGGACTAAACTCTCCAATTTCAGTTTACAAATAAAGCACTTGACAAACGCACACTATAGAGGAAGTGGTGGGGAGGTTTCTAAATCCAAAAAACCCTCCAAGGTCAGGAAATCGGGAAATTTTACCACAAGAAGCCTACGTAAACCTAAACGCAGTTCAGAAAAACAATTACCAAATGACTCCATGTTCCAGCGTTCTTTTCACTACTATGCCTCTTAAGGGACTCATACCTGAGAGGGAACACCGGAAGAAAAGCGGAAGGCTTCGGCGAACGCTCTCACTTGCCCGCCTAACCGTCTTGGGGGCGGGCCTGTTACTCCGTGCCCCCCCACATGCTTTTCGCCACGATCCCGACAGGCCCAGCGACTAGGAGAGTCACGTGAGGGTGGGCGGTGGCGGTAGTGGCTTGTCTCTGCGGTTGGTGACTCTCTGTGGTTGTCAGAGCTGGGATCCTCTGAGTAGGAAGCTACTGGCGCTCGAGCGTTGGACGGGTGAGTCTTGGAGTCTGAAGGGTGGGAGGAGACAGCCGTTTAGGGAAAGAGAGGGGGTGGGGGAAACAGCTTCAGAGATCTGAGCTCCGTTGCCGGCCGTTTGTCTGTTTTGGTGATCCGGCGATTTCTCAGGTCCGGCGGGATACAGTCTCTCCCTGATGCGCCCAGCTCGGGGGCTGAGAGGAGTAATCAGTCCCACCTGCTTCGCGTCCTCCACTTTTCTTCACCTCATCCTGTCCCTTCTCCATGTCCAGGGAGAACTGCTCCAGTGCCGCGTTCCCAGCCGCAGGTTTCTCTTAGACGCCGACGTCCGTCTCCTTGCGGGTGACCAGGAGACACAGGCATCCCCTGACTGGCCCCCTTGGGACTCAGTACTTGGGGACACACACCACCACTCCCTCCTCCCCCCCCCCCCCGCTGTGGGTGTCTGTGGAGGGGGTTGGAAGTGAGTGAGAGAGTTTACAGTTGGAACTCTGATGGGAGGAATATTGATCACTGAAACGAAAAGAGAGGTGGATAATCAGTGGGTATCCGAAGGAGCAATACAAAGTGCAGGCAGGCTTCTTGGACTGTTCAGTTTTTATCCTTTCTAGCGCCTTCCGGTTCTTATCCTCCCTCCCCCCTCAAGTTTCCTTCTCGCCATCCCATCCTGGCCCCCAGACGATGTTTCGAGAATGAATTATGTTTTATTGACTCATGTGCATATTGGAAGAAGAGTTTAAAATGGGCAGTTCTCTAAGTCGCCACCTCTATAATCTTATCGCATATGGTGTCTTCACCTTTTAGTGCCTAAAAGATAAAGTAGGTTTTAGTAAATGTAAGCAGAATAAAAATTTTATAGCTAACGGACTGAAGTGTTTTATTCTTTCTGTAGTACCTGGAAAGACTCATTTTCTTCCTGTTCTTTTGTAAATAGATGTTTCTATCACACTTTTGTTGGATAGCTTCTTGGAGAAATACCTTTGTTTATAGTAAAGTTATGTGGAAGTGATCTAGCAGTATAAGAAAAGAGTTTGCAAATAAGGTGAAACAAGTTTGGTGTTGATAAGAGAGTTCAGGTTTCACCGATTAATAAAATGTCAGCATCTTGAGACTTAGGTGTTTGCCAGGATGACCAATCCGCTGTCTTTCTGGTGTGGATGAGGCAGGTAATGAGCTTGTTCAGTATTGCCTTAACCTAAAAACGTTTTACAACCTACTGCTACTTGTCTATGAGGAGGTGGCTTGACTCCAGTTTACTCTTTGTCCCCACCCTTGACAGGTCCCTGACCATATTTTCCACTTGAGAACATCACTCTGGCCACCTAATTACGTTCATGAAGTGTCATGGACACTTTCTAAATGTCCTTCCTGAGTGTTATAAAACATAAAGTAACACTGACCAAAAGCAAATATTCAAGAGTGTGTTGTGTGCTTGGAGGGAAAGGGGAAGAGTGATAGAAACTAATAAAAGCCAATAAAAGCAAGAAACAGAAGCATGTATTTCTAACTTCCTTTATACTCTATTGAGCATTTACTGTATTTAGTATAGACTTCTACCATCCTCAGGGGGTACATCTGGAGACTGAATTTCCAAAATTTGAGGGAAAAAACAATACTTCGTAATTTCTCCCATAATAAAATATTATGTCAAATAATTATAACTGAAAGATTTAACTGACACCTTCAGATCTTATATTATTGTACAGTAGCTGTAGCACTTGCTTGAACCTTTGCCTTTTTTTGTTTCTGTATAGAGTAGAATTGTTTAATGCATTTCTTTTTTAATGAGAACCGATTTTGAAAAAAAGTTTACTCACAACTCTTTTCCGTACTCAAATGAAAGCAACTTTATTTTGTACCAAGGGAAAAAGTTCATCCTGTTAAGACAGATATTCTTTTTGCTTTGGTAAATTATGAGAAAATCATTAATGCTTTTAAGACATATAATTTTAATGTCTGGCCATATTTAAGAAGAAAACAAGGGGATGTTTTAAAATGTTTTATTTTTCCTTTTGTAAAAGTAGTAGATGCTTATTTCTGAAAAATGGAAACATAGAAAATATAATATTGAAAATCAAAATCTCAATTTCTCTTGTCCTCTACCACCAGATGACCACTGGTTCCCCTAGCATATTTGGGAATCAGATGAAATAGTAGTTAAGACCTTGATTCAGACTCTGGGAAAGATGGCACTAATAGCACTAGGCTTACATTCTACAACCTTAGAAACCCCAGAAGAAAGAGAAGTTCCCATTCTCTACTGTCCCAGCAAACTACTGTATGGGAGTCTTATTTAGCCTGTCTTGGGTCATTGCCCATCCTACATGCAATCTGTGCCCAGGGTGATGGAACACTTTTTTTGGCAAGACCTGGATCTTACGTCCATCCTGGATTAGGAATTAAGGGATCTAGTTTCAAACCACATGGATTTAAGGGTGGGTGACAGATATTTCTAAAGAAAGATTTAGGTGTTATTTTCTGGAGACAGAAAAATGGTTGCTGGACAGGCAAAAACAACAGCTGTACACTAAAATAACTTTACATGTCTTTTTTTTCTAACTTCTATTTTGTCATACTTTCAAATTTACAGGACAGTTAAAAAAATAATACAAAACCCATTCAGAGAACTCCAGCATACCCCTATACCCCCTGATACCCAGATCCACCAGTTTTAACATTTTGCCACATTTGTTATATCATTCTATCAATCCGTTTTCTGAATATATCAGGCTCCTTGAATACTTAATACTGCTGTGTATATCTTCCCAAGAACAAGGATATTCACGTATGTTACCATTTTAAGTGCAGTTATCAAGTTCAAGAAATTTAACATTGATATAAATCTTACTGTCTATCTTCCAGTTTTTTCATATGGCCCGTCAGTGTCCTTTTGAGCCTTCTCTCTTTCCTTGTTAGATCTCATCCAGGATCATGTATTGCATTTAATTGTCATTGTCTATTTAGTTGCTCTTTCTTTTTTCACTTGTGGGAACGTATACATAGTATAAACTTTCCCATCCCAACCACTCACCATTCAGTGAAGTTAATAACATTCACTATGTTGGAATACCCTCTCCACATTCCATTACTAAAACTTTCCCATCTCCCCAAATAGAAACCCTGGACCCATTATGCATTAACTCCCCATTACCCCTGCTCCTCTCTCCTGGCAACCTGTACTCTACTTTCTGTCTCTATGCGATTACGTATTCTCTAATATTTTCTTTGTACTTACTATGGGGTTTTAACCTCCTAAATTGATAACAGTCTCGTTTGCTTTGATATCAACTTATGGTCAATAGTATACACAAACTGTGTTCTTATACCCCACCATCCCCCCACCTTGTCAAAATTCATGACAAAATTCTTGTCAAAATTACATGTTTATACATTATGAATCTAAAACTGCTGATTTCTGGTTACATTTTATGCATTTGCCTTTTAGATCCTGTAGGAAGTAAATGGTGGAATTAGTAACCACAAATACAGTAGTACTGGAATTTATTTTTATCCATGTTGTTACCTTCACTGGAGAGCTTTATTTCTTCATGCAGCTTCATTTTAATGCAGCATCAATCTATTGTATATTGTCCTTTCTTTTCAACCTGGAGAATTTTCTTTAACATCTCTTGTAGAGTATCAGACTCCCTCAGCTTTTGTTTATCTGGGATGTCTTAATCTCTCTCTCATTTTTGAAAGATGGTTTTGCTAGATATAGAATTCTTCGTTAGCAGCTTTTTGCTTTGAGTACTTTAAATATGTGTTCTAGTTTGCTAATGCTGCTGGAATGTAAAACACCAGAAATGGATTGGCTTTTATAAAGGGGGTATATTTGGTTACACAGTTACAGTCTTAAGGCCATAAAGTGTCCGAGATAATGCATCAACAATTGGGTACCTTCACTAGAGGATGGCCAATGGCATCCGGAAAACCTATTACCTGGGAAGGCACGTGGCTGGCGTCTGCTCTAAGTTCAGGTTTCAGAATGGCTTTCTCCAAGGACGTTCCTTTCTAGGCCGCAGCTCCTCTTCAAAATATCACTCTCAGTTGCTCTTGGGGTGTTTGTCCTCTCTTAGCTTCTCCGGAGCAAGAGTCTGCTTTCAACAGCCGTCTTCAGACTCTCTCAGCTTTTGTGCATTCTTCAAATAGTCCCTCTTGGCTGTAGCAAGCTCACTCCTTCTGTCTGAGCTTATATAGTGCTCTAGTAAACTAATCAAGGCCCATGCTGAATGGGCGTGGCCACACCTCCATGGAAACTCTCCAATCAGAGTCATCACCCACAGTTGAATGGGTCACATCTCCATGGAGACACTCAGAGAATTACAATCTAATCAACACTGATACATCTGCCCACACAAGATTACATCAAAGATGATGGCCTTTTGGGGGACATAATACATTCATACCGGCACAATATGTCATCCCACTTCCTTCTTTCCTCCATGGTTTCCAGTGAGAAAGTGGCACTTAATCTTATTGAGGCTCCTTTGTATGTGACATTGTGCTTCTCTTTTTTGGCTTTCAGAATTCTCTATTTTTGACATTTGATAGTTTGATTATAACAATGCCACAGTGTCGTTCTATTTGGATTTATCCTGTTTGGAGTAAATTGAATGTCTTGGATGTGTATATTCATGTCTTTTGTTAAATTGGGGAGTTTTCAGTCATTATTTCTTTGAATATTTTTTCTGCCCCTTTCTCTCTTTCTTCTCCTTCTGGAGCTCCCGCAATGTGTGTATTGGTACACTTGATGGTATCCCACAGGTTCCTCAGGCTCTGCTTACTTTTCTTCATTTTTTCTTACCTCTGATCCTCAGACCAAATGATTTCAATGGTCTTATCTTCACGTTCACTGTTTGTTTCTTTTGCCAGCTCCAATGTGCTGTTGAAGCGCTCTAGGGAATTTTTAATTTATGTTACTGTGGTCTTCAGCTCTATTTGGCTCCTTTTCAAAATTTCTATCTATCAATATACTCTTTGTGTTCATCTATTGTTTTTCTAATTTCCTTAGTTCTTTGCCCATGTTTTCCTTTAACTCCTTGAGCATATTTAGGACCATTTTTTAAAATTCAGTTTTATTGAGATATATTCGCATACCATACAGTCATCCGTGGTATACAATCAACTGTTCACAGTACCATCATATAGTTGTACATTCATCACCACAATAAATTTTTGAACATTTTCATTACTCCAAAAAGAATAAAAATAAGAATAAAAAATAAAAGTAAAAAAGAACACCCAAATCATTCCATCTCCCCCATCCCACCCTATTTTTCATTTAGTTTTTGTCCCCATTTTTCTACTTATCCATCCATACCCTGGATAAAGGGAGTGTGAGCCACAAAGTGTTCACAATCACAACGTCACACAATGTAAGCTACATAGTTATATAAGTATCTTCAAGAATCAAGGTGTTTTAGTCTGCTAATGCTGCAGAATGCAAAACACCAGAGATGGACTGGCTTTTATAAAAAGGGGGTTTATTTGGCTATACAGTTACAGTCTTAAGGCCATAAAGTGTCCAAGGTAACATCAGCAATCGGGTACCTTCACTGGAGGATGGCCAATGGCCTCCGGAAAACCTCTGTTATCTGGGAAGGCACGTGGCTGGCATCTGCTCCAAAGTTCTGGTTTCAAAATGGCTTTCTCCCAGGACGTTCCTCTCTAGCAAGCTTGCTCTTCTTCAAAACGTCACTCACAGCTGCACTCTGTTCAGTCTCTTTGAGCCAGCACATTTATATGGCTCCACTGATCAAGGCCCACCCTGAATGGGTGGGGTCACACCTCCATAGGAGTATCCCACCGAAGTCACCACCCACAGCTGGGTGGGGCACATTCCAAGCAAATCTAACCAGCACCAAAACATCTGTCCCACAAGACCACAAAGATAATGGCATTTGGGGGACACAATACATTCAAACCGGCACATTCCACCCCCTGGACCCCAAAATGACATTATCTTTCCAAATACAAAATACATTCATTTCATCACAATATCACAAAAACTTAAACCATTTCAGTAACAAAAGTTAAGTACAAAATCCCATCAAAATCAAATATAGGGAGGCGGGGCAAGATGGCAGACTGGTGAGCTGTAAGTTTTAGCTACTCCTCCAGGAAAGTAGGTAAAAAACCAGGAACTGCGTGGACTGGACACCACAGAGCAATCTGACGTTGGGCATACTTCATACAACACTCATGAAAACGTGGAACTGCTGAGATCAGCGAAATCTGTAAGTTTTTGCGGCCAGGGGACCCGCGCCCCTCCCTGCCAGGCTCAGTCCCGTGGGAGGAGGGGCTGTCAGCTCCGGGGAGGAGAAGGGAGAATTGCAGTGGCTGCTCTTATCGGAAACTCATTCTACTGATTCAAACTCCAATCATAGATAGACTGAGACCAGACACCAGAGACTCTGAGAGCAGACAGCCCAGCAGAGAGGAGACAGGCATAGAAAAAAAACAACACGAAAAACTCCAAAATAAAAGCGGAGGATTTTTGGAGTTCTGGTGAACGCAGAGGGGGGAAGGGCGGAGCTCAGGCCTTGAGGCGCATATGCAAATCCCGAAGCAAAGCTGATCTCTCTGCCCTGTGCACCTTTCCTTAATGGCCCTGGTTGCTTTGTCTATTAGCATTTCAATAACCCATTAGATCTCTGAGGAGGGCCGTTTTTTTTTTTTTTTTTTTTTTTTTTTTTAAATCCTTTTTGCTTTTTCTAAAACAATTACTCTAAGAAGCTCAATACAGAAAGCTTCAAAGAATTGCAATCTGGGCACGGCAAGTCAAGAGCAGAACTAAGAGAGCTCTGAGACAAAAGGCAATAATCCAGTGGCTGAGAAAATTCACTAAACAACACAACTTCCCAAGAAAAGGGGGGTGTCCGCTCACAGCCACCATCCTGGTGGACAGGAAACACTCCTGCCCATCGCCAGCCCCATAGCCCAGAGCTGCCCCAGACAACCCAGTGTGACGAAAGTGCTTCAAATAACAGGCACACACCACAAAACTGGGCGTGGACATTAGCCTTTCCTGCAACCTCAGCTGAATGTCCCAGAGCTGGGAAGGTGGAGCAGTGTGAATTAACAAAGCCCCATTCAGCCATCATTTGAGCAGACTGGGAGCCTCCCTACACAGCCCAGCAGCCCAGAACTGCCCTGGGGGGATGGCACTCACCTGTGACATAGCACAGTCATCCCTCAACAGAGGACCCGGGGTGCACAGCCTGGAAGAGGGGCCCACTTGCAAGTCTTAGGAGCCATACACCAATACCAAAGACTTGTGGGTCAGTGGCAGAGACAAACTGTGGCAGGACTGAACTGAAGGATTAGACTATTGCAGCAGCTTTAAAACTCTAGGATCATCAGGGAGATTTGATTGCTAGGGCCACCCCCCCTCCCCGACTGCCCAGAAACACGCCCCACATACAGGGCAGGCAACACCAACTACACACGCAAGCTTGGTACACCAATTGGGCCCCACAAGACTCACTCCCCCACTCACCAAGAAGGCTAAGCAGGGGAGATCTGGCTTGTGGAGAACAGGTGGCTCGTGGCCGCCACCTGCTGGTTAGTTAGAGAAAGTCTACTCCACGAAGCTGTAGATCTGATAAATTAGAGATAAGGACTTCAACTGGTCTACAAACCCTAAAAGAACCCTATCAAGTTCAGCAAATGCCACGAGGCCAAAAACAACAGAAAATTATAAAGCATATGAAAAAACCAGACGATATGGATAACCCAAGCCCAAGCACCCAAATCAAAAGACCAGAAGAGACACAGCACCTAGAGCAGCTACTCAAAGAACTAAAGATGAACAATGAGACCATAGTACGGGATATGAAGGAAATCAAGAAGACCCTAGAAGAGCATAAAGAAGACATTGCAAGACTAAATAAAAAAATGGATGATCTTATGGAAATTAAAGAAACTGTTGACCAAATTAAAAAGATTCTGGACACTCATAGTACAAGACTAGAGGAAGTTGAACAACGAATCAGTGACCTGGAAGATGACAGAATGGAAAATGAAAGCATAAAAGAAAGAATGGGGAAAAAAATTGAAAAACTCGAAATGGACCTCAGGGATATGATAGATAATATGAAACGTCCGAATATAAGACTCATTGGTGTCCCAGAAGGGGAAGAAAAGGGTAAAGGTCTAGGAAGAGTATTCAAAGAAATTGTTGGGGAAAACTTCCCAAATCTTCTAAACAACATAAATACACAAATCATAAATGCTCAGCGAACTCCAAATAGAATAAATCCAAAAAAACCCACTCCGAGACATATACTGATCACACTGTCAAACATAGAAGAGAAGGAGCAAGTTCTGAAAGCAGCAAGAGAAAAGCAATTCACCACATACAAAGGAAACAGCATAAGACTAAGTAGTGACTACTCAGCAGCCACCATGGAGGCAAGAAGGCAGTGGCACGATATATTTAAAATTCTGAGTGAGAGGAATTTCCAGCCAAGAATACTTTATCCAGCAAAGCTCTCCTTCAAATTTGAGGGAGAGCTTAAATTTTTCACAGACAAAGAAATGCTGAGAGAATTTGCTAACAAGAGACCTGCCCTACTGGAGATACTAAAGGGAGCCCTACAGACAGAGAAACAAAGACAGGACAGAGAGACTTGGAGAAAGGTTCAGTACTAAAGAGATTCGGTATGGGTACAATAAAGGATATTAATAGAGAGAGGGAAAAATATGGCAAACATAATCCAAAGGATAAGACGGCCGATTCAAGAAATGCCTTCACGGTTTTAACGTTGAATGTAAATGGATTAAACTCCCCAATTAAAAGATATAGATTCGCAGAATGGATCAAAAAAAATGAACCATCAATATGTTGCATACAAGAGACTCATCTTAGACACAGGGACACAAAGAAACTGAAAGTGAAAGGATGGAAAAAAATATTTCATGCAAGCTACAGCCAAAAGAAAGCAGGTGTAGCAATATTAATCTCAGATAAAATAGACTTCAAATGCAGGGATGTTTTGAGAGACAAAGAAGGCCACTACATACTAATAAAAGGGGCAATTCAGCAAGAAGAAATAACAATCGTAAATGTCTATGCACCCAATCAAGGTGCCACAAAATACATGAAAGAAACACTGGCAAAACTAAAGGAAGCAATTGATGTTTCCACAATAATTGTGGGAGACTTCAACACATCACTCTCTCCTATAGATAGATCAACCAGACAGAAGACCAATAAGGAAATTGAAAACCTAAACAATCTGATAAATGAATTAGATTTAACAGACATCTACAGGACATTACATCCCAAATCACCAGGATACACATACTTTTCTAGTGCTCACGGAACTTTCTCCAGAATAGATCATATGCTGGGACATAAAACAAGCCTCAATAAATTTAAAAAGATTGAAATTATTCAAAGCACATTCTCTGACCACAATGGAATACAATTAGAAGTCAATAACCATCAGAGACTTAGAAAATTCACAAATACCTGGAGGTTAAACAACACACTCCTAAACAATCAGTGGGTTAAAGAAGAAATAGCAAGAGAAATTGCTAAATATATAGAGACGAATGAAAATGAGAACACAACATACCAAAACCTATGGGATGCAGCAAAAGCAGTGCTAAGGGGGAAATTTATAGCACTAAACGCATATATTAAAAAGGAAGAAAGAGCCAAAATCAAAGAACTAATGGATCAACTGAAGAAGCTAGAAAATGAACAGCAAACCAATCCTAAACCAAGTACAAGAAAAGAAATAACAAGGATTAAAGCAGAAATAAATGACATAGAGAACAAAAAAACAATAGAAAGGATAAATATCACCAAAAGTTGGTTCTTTGAGAAGATCAACAAGATTGACAAGCCCCTAGCTAGACTGACAAAATCAAAAAGAGAGAAGACCCATATAAACAAAATAATGAATGAAAAAGGTGACATAACTGCAGATCCTGAAGAAATTAAAAAAATTATAAGAGGATATTATGAACAACTGTATGGCAACAAACTGGATAATGTAGAAGAAATGGACAATTTCCTGGAAACATATGAACAACCTAGACTGACCAGAGAAGAAATAGAAGACCTCAACCAACCCATCACAAGCAAAGAGATCCAATCAGTCATCAAAAATCTTCCCACAAATAAATGCCCAGGGCCAGATGGCTTCACAGGGGAATTCTACCAAACTTTCCAGAAAGAACTGACACCAATCTTACTCAAACTCTTTCAAAACATTGAAAAAAATGGAACACTACCTAACTCATTTTATGAAGCTAACATCAATCTAATACCAAAACCAGGCAAAGATGCTACAAAAAAGGAAAACTACCGGCCAATCTCCCTAATGAATATAGATGCAAAAATCCTCAACAAAATACTTGCAAATCGAATCCAAAGACACATTAAAAAAATCATACACCATGACCAAGTGGGGTTCATTCCAGGCATGCAAGGATGGTTCAACATAAGAAAAACAATCAATGTATTACAACACATTAAAAACTCGAAAGGGAAAAATCAATTGATCATCTCGATAGATGCTGAAAAAGCATTTGACAAAATCCAACATCCCTTTTTGATAAAAACACTTCAAAAGGTAGGAATTGAAGGAAACTTCCTCAACATGATAAAGAGCATATATGAAAAACCCACAGCCAGCATAGTACTCAATGGTGAGAGACTGAAAGCCTTCCCTCTAAGATCAGGAACAAGACAAGGATGCCCGCTGTCACCACTGTTATTCAACATTGTGCTGGAAGTGCTAGCCAGGGCAATCCGGCAAGACAAAGAAATAAAAGGCATCCAAATTGGAAAAGAAGAAGTAAAACTGTCATTGTTTGCAGATGATATGATCTTATATCTAGAAAACCCTGAGAAATCAACGATACAGCTACTAGAGCTAATAAACAAATTTAGCAAAGTAGCGGGATACAAGATTAATGCACATAAGTCAGTAATGTTTCTATATGCTAGAAATGAACAAACTGAAGAGACACTCAAGAAAAAGATACCATTTTCAATAGCAACTTAAAAAATCAAGTACCTAGGAATAAACTTAACCAAAGATGTAAAAGACCTATACAAAGAAAACTACATAACTCTACTAAAAGAAATAGAAGGGGACCTTAAAAGATGGAAAAATATTCCATGTTCATGGATAGGAAGGCTAAATGTCATTAAGATGTCAATTCTACCCAAACTCATCTACAGATTCAATGCAATCCCAATCAAAATTCCAACAACCTACTTTGCAGACTTGGAAAAGCTAGTTATCAAATTTATTTGGAAAGGGAAGATGCCTCGAATTGCTAAAGACACTCTAAAAAAGAAAAACGAAGTGGGAGGACTTACACTCCCTGACTTTGAAGCTTATTATAAAGCCACAGTTGCCAAAACAGCATGGTACTGGCACAAAGATAGACATATAGATCAATGGAATCGAATTGAGAATTCAGAGATAGACCCTCAGATCTATGGCCGACTGATCTTTGATAAGGCCCCCAAAGTCACCGAACTGAGTCATAATGGTCTTTTCAACAAATGGGGCTGGGAGAGTTGGATATCCATATCCAAAAGAATGAAAGAGGACCCCTACCTCACCCCCTACACAAAAATTAACTCAAAATGGACCAAAGATCTCAATATAAAAGAAAGTACCATAAAACTCCTAGAAGATAATGTAGGAAAACATCTTCAAGACCTTGTATTAGGAGGCCACTTCCTAGACTTTACACCCAAAGCACAAGCAACAAAAGAGAAAATAGATAAATGGGAACTCCTCAAGCTTAGAAGTTTCTGCACCTCAAAGGAATTTCTCAAAAAGGTAAAGAGGCAGCCAACTCAATGGGAAAAAATTTTTGGAAACCATGTATCTGACAAAAGACTGATATCTTGCATATACAAAGAAATCCTACAACTCAATGACAATAGTGCAGACAGCCCAATTATAAAATGGGCAAAAGATATGAAAAGACAGTTCTCTGAAGAGGAAATACAAATGGCCAAGAAACACATGAAAAAATGTTCAGCTTCACTAGCTATTAGAGAGATGCAAATTAAGACCACAATGAGATACCATCTAACACCGATTAGAATGGCTGCCATTAAACAAACAGGAAACTACAAATGCTGGAGGGGATGTGGAGAAATTGGAACTCTTATTCATTGTTGGTGGGACTGTATAATGGTTCAGCCACTCTGGAAGTCAGTCTGGCAGTTCCTTAGAAAACTAGATATAGAGCTACCATTCGATCCAGCGATTGCACTTCTCGGTATATACCCGGAAGATCGGAAAGCAGTGACACGAACAGATATCTGCACGCCAATGTTCATAGCAGCATTATTCACAATTGCCAAGAGATGGAAACAACCCAAATGTCCTTCAACAGATGAGTGGATAAATAAAATGTGGTATATACACACGATGGAATACTACGCGGCAGTAAGAAGGAACGATCTGGTGAAACATATGACAACATGGATGAACCTTGAAGACATAATGCTGAGCGAAATAAGCCAGGCACAAAAAGAGAAATATTATATGCTACCACTAATGTGAACTTTGAAAAATGTAAAACAAATGGTTTATAATGTAGAATGTAGGGGAACTAGCAGTAGAGAGCAATTAAGGAAGGGGGAACAATAATCCAGGAAGAACAGATAAGCTATTTAACGTTCTGGGGATGCCCAGAAATGACTATGGTCTGTTAATTTCTGATGGATGTAGTAGGAACAAGTTCACTGAAATGTTGCTATATTATGTAACTTTCTTGGGGTAAAGTAGGAACATGTTGGAAGTTAAGCAGTTATCTTAGGTTAGTTGTCTTTTTCTTACTCCCTTGTTATGGTCTCTTTGAAATGTTCTTTTATTGTATGTTTGTTTTCTTTCTAACTTTTTTTTTCATACAGTTGATTTAAAAAAGAAGGGAAAGTTAAAAAAAAAAAAAAGAAAAAAGACAAACAAGGAAAAAAAAAAAAAAGATGTAGTGCCCCCTTGAGGAGCCTGTGGAGAATGCAGGGGTATTCGCCTACCCCACCTCCATGGTTGCTAACATGACCACAGACATAGGGGACTGGTGGTTTGATGGGTTGAGCCCTCTACCATAAGTTTTACCCTTGGGAAGACGGTTGCTGCAAAGGAGAGGCTAGGCCTCCCTGTATTTGTGCCTAAGAGTCTCCTCCTGAATGCCTCTTTGTTGCTCAGATGTGGCCCTGTCTCTCTGGCTAAGCCAACTTGAAAGGTGAAATCACTGCCCTCTCCCCTACGTGGGATCAGACACCCAGGGAAGTGAATCTCCCTGGCAACGTGGAATATGACTCCCGGGGAGGAATGTAGACCCAGCATCGTGGGATGGAGAACATCTTCTTGACCAAAAGGGGGATGTGAAAGGAAATGAAATAAGCTTCAGTGGCAGAGAGATTCCAAAACGAGCCGAGAGATCACTCTGGTGGGCACTCTTATGCACACTTTAGACAACCTTTTTTAGGTTCTAAAGAATTGGGGTAGCTGGTGGTGGATACCTGAAACTTTTAAACTACAACCCAGAACCCATGAATCTCGAAGACAGTTGTATAAAAATGTAGCTTATGAGGGGTGACAGTGGGATTGGGAATGCCATAAGGACCAAACTCCACTTTGTCTAGTTTATGGATGGATGTGTAGAAAAGTAGGGGAAGCAAACAAACAGATAAAGGTACCCAGTGTTCTTTTTTACTTCAATTGCTCTTTTTCACTCTAATTATTATTCTTGTTATTTTTGTGTGTGTGCTAAGGAAGGTGTCAGGGATTGATTTAGGTGATGAATGTACAACTATGTAATGGTACTGTAAACAATCGAAAGTACAATTTGTTTTGTATGAAAAAAAAAAAAAAAATCAAATATAGGCATGGTCAGTCCTAAGGCACAATTCTCCTTTAGCTTTGGATCTGTGGACTTAGAACAAGTTATATGCTTCCAATATACAAAGGAGGGACATTCATAGGATAAACATTTCCATTGCCATAAGGAGAAAGCATAACAGGACCAAAACAGTTCCCAAAACCCGCAGGACAAACTCCATTAGATTTCAAAGTCAGACAGTCATTAACAGAACGACGTTGCATCCTTGGGGCTTGAGAGAGCGGGAGTCTAACCCTTCCCAAGGACCTTTTCGGCAGCCCTTTCCTCTCCAAACGCTTAGGTGAGTGCTCCAACATACCCACACACTGGGGAGACCACCTTCTTGGCTCCACCCTCCTAAAACATCGGGGCTGCTCCCGGATTCCCTTCCATCTCCGGGGCACATGCTCAACCCCTTCAGAACAGTGTGGTGGCAGCCAGGCTCTCCCCAATTCCCTGGGAATGTGCTCCACCCTCTTTGGGACCTCGGGTGGCAAAACTCTTCCAGAGCATCGAGGTGGAATGCCCACCCTCGACCTCTGGGGCAAACTCACCCTTTCCATGCGTGTGGGCTGCTCCACTCTCCCAGCCCAAGGCCTCTTGACTCCAGACCTCAACCTCCATGGCTCTGTGTTTGAAGAAATTTTTCCTGCAATTTGTTCCTTGTCTGTCTCCTCCAGTCCAGACTGGCAGCGGCTCTGTCTATAAAGTTCTCGCAAAAATTCTGTTGGCTTTGCATGAAGCACACAGGGGTCAAAGCCATCAGACAATAGGACTTTCCACAAATCCTTTCTGCTTAACTCCTTTTCCAATCTTGGCTTGTACTGAAATGGCAGCTGTGTTCCATGTTTGGTTACATCCTCATGTTGGGCTGTAGTTTCTGGGATTCCACCCCCTGGAAGCTCATAATTTTCCAAGCCATCAGCTTCTGGTTTCTTTGAACGCAAGACTTCAGTTCTAAGTTTATCTCTCTCTGCTCGCATTTTACTATAAGCTGCAAGGAGAAGCCAGGATACATCCTCCACATGTAGTCTGGAGATCGCCTTAGCTAAGTATTCCAGGTTGTTGCTTCCAAATTCTTCCCTCCATCTGACACCAGGACTCAATTTTGCCAAATTCTCTGCCACTTTAAAACAAGGATCACCTTTCTTCCAGTTTGCAACAACACATTCATCATTTCTGCTTAAGTCCTCATCAGAAGTATCTTTAGAGTCCATATTTCCATAAATAGTCTCTTTACAGCAGTTTTGGCCTTTTCTATCAAGCTCCTCACAATTCTTCCAGAATCTTCCCCTTATCCATTTAAAAAGCCACTCCAACATGTTTGGTATTTGCAAACACAGCAGCAAAAGCACCCCACTTCTCTGGTACCAAAATCTGTTCTAGTTTGCTAATGCTGGAGAATGCAAAACACCAGAGATGGACTGGCTTTTATAAAAAGGGGGTTTATTTGGCTATACAGTTACAGTCTTAAGGCCATAAAGTGTCCAAGGTAACACATCAGCAATCGGGTACCTTCACTGGAGGATGGCCAATGGCCTCCGGAAAACCTCTGTTAGCTGGGAAGGCACGTGGCTGGCGTCTGCTCCAAAGTTCTGGTTTCAAAATGGCTTTCTCCCAGGACGTTCCTCTCTAGCAAGCTTGCTCTTCTTCAAAACGTCACTCACAGCTGCACTCTGTTCAGTCTGTTTGAGCCAGCACATTTATATGGCTCCACTGATCAAGGCCCACCCTGAATGGGTGGGGTCACACCTCCATAGGAGTATCCCACCGAAGTCACCACCCACAGCTGGGTGGGGCACATTCCAAGCAAATCTAACCAGCACCAAAACGTCTGTCCCACAAGACCACAAAGATAATGGCATTTGGGGGACACAATACATTCAAACCGGCACACAAGGCTATTGGGTTGTGGTTCAACAGTTTCAGGTATTTCCTTCTAGCTAATCCAAAACACACTAAACCTAAAAAGGGATATCTCTATAGCACATAAGAATGCCCTTCAGAGTGATTCTTGACTCCATTTGAGATCTCTCAGCCACTGAAACTTTATTTTGTTTCATTTTGCTTCCCCATTTTGGTCAAGATTTTCTCAATCCCATGATGCCGGGTCCAGGCTCATCCCCAGGAGTCATATCCTGTGTTGCCAGGGAGATTTACATGTCCCACATAGGGGGGAAGGCAGTGAGTTCACCTACCAAGTCGGCTTAGAGAGACAGAGGGCCACATCTGGGCAATGAAAGAGGGTCTCTGGGGGAGACTCAGGCACAATTATAAGTAGGTTTAGCCTCTCCTTTGCAGTAACAAGCTTCATAAGTGCAAGCCCCAAGATCGAGGGCTCGGCCTACTAAATTGTTAGTCCTCAACGTTTGTGAGAATATCAGTAATAACCAGGTGGGAATGTTGAACATTTCCTCATTTTCCCCCAGCTCCTCAGGGGGGGGCGCTGCAAATATATTTTTATTCTCTGCCCAAATTACTTTGGGATGTATCAAGATTTCATACTAACCTGTACAAACCTACCAGATCTCACTTCCTATTCAAAGTTCCATGTAATTATGGTGTTTGAATAAACTGACCATACAAGTTAAATTACTTGCTGTGCTCCAGAAAATATATATCCTGCACCAAATAAACATCTCTTCCCTTGGTCTCACATAGAAGTTGAAGTTTTAAAACACAGTCAATATCATCCTTTACCCTTTGGCCTGATTTGCCTTGGTCCTAAGCAGATTTGCTTCATTAATACCTCTAATTGAAGTCTGGACTCTTTTTCTGCTTTTTCAACAGTTGCTGACTGACATTCATACTATGAATGTCATGCTATGAATGTAATACTGACATTCATAGCAGCCAGGCTCTAGCTCTGAGTTTCAGGTGTTACACAGATACCCAAAGTTCCAGAGACCACCAGGTTATACACAAATAGCTCAGCATCTCGGAAGTTGGAGATAACCATTGCAACTCAGGAATAGATGTGACTGCTGTTTAAGAGGTTACAATATAGGGACCATTACAATAAGCATTCCCCTGATACACTGTGCTCTAAGATTCAATTCTCAGAGTTTACACATTGTAGTTAGTCCATATTGGTGAGGCATTGTAATGTTTGTCTTTTCGTTTCTGACGTACTTCACTCAAAGTGCTGTCCACAAAATCCATTCACCTCGTTCATGGCTCACAGCTTTTCTCCTTCTTGAAGTTGTTCAGTATTCCGTTGTGTGTATACACCACAGTTCACCATTCTGTTCATCAGTTGATGTACCCTTCAGCCCCCTCCATCCGTTGCAAATCGTGAATACTGCCACCATAAACACCAGTGTGCAGATGTCCATTTGTGTCCCTGCTCTCAGATCTTCCAAGTATGTACCCCATAATGAGGTTGCAGGACCTTATGGCACCCACATACTTAGCTTTTGTGGAACCACAACACTGTCCTCCAGATAGACTATACCATTCTACTTCCTCACCAATAGTAAACATCCCTCTTTCCATGTTTTCTCCAGAACTTTTTTTTTTTTATATTTTTCCCTACAATTTTATAGAGATATATTCACATACCACACAATTATCCACAGTGTCCAATCAGTTGTTCACAGTATCATCAGATAGTCATGCATTTATCACCACAATTAACACTTGAACATATTCATTACTATGAAAAAACATTTTTTAAAGAATAAAAAAGATAATAAAATATACTGTACAATACAATATGATAATAAGGTCAGACAACACCACCACTACCAAGAATCCGATACTCCTCTCATAGACATTTAGCTTTGGTATATTGCCCTTGTTACATTTAATGGAAGCATATTACAATATTACTGTTAACCATAGACTCCAGTTTGCTTTGATTATATTTTTTCCCCAATACTTTCCCTTTTTCAACACCTTGCAAGTTTGACATTCATTTGTTCTCCCACATGTAAAAACATTTTTATATTTGTACAGTACCATTTTTTAAAAGTCCTTGTCTGGTATGTTCCGTATCTTGTCCTCCTCATCGATGGTATCCACTGCTTTAATTTTCTTCTTTGCCTGGGCCATCACCTCCTGTTTCTTTATATATTTTATAATCTTTTGTTGACCCTTGTATATTTTGATATTTTAATGTGTTATTGCCAGAATTTAGATTCTGAGGCATCTGTTCCTTAAACTTGTATCCAGCTACTGTTATGACAGAGCTTTCCCTGAATGCCGGAAGCTGACAAAACAAAACAAACAAACGGGGGGGGGGGGGGGGGGGGGGGGGGGGACGACACCTTTTCCTGTCTTTGCAGACTGACCCTTGTAAGTTCTCTCCTTCAGGGCTTATCCTTACAATGAGTTTGGAGAATACCTGGAGGTCAAATAGGGACTGTTCTAGTTTGCTAATGCTGCAGAATGCAAAACACCGGAGATGGATTGGCTTTTATAAAAAGGGGCTTTATTTCACCTACACAGTTACAGTCTTAAGGCCATAAAGTGTGCAAGGTAACACATCAGTAATCAGGTACCTTCACTGGAGGATGGCAAATGGCGTCCGGAAAACCTCTGTTAGCTGGGAAGGCACGTGGCTGGCGTCTGCTCCAAAGTTCTGGTTTCAAAATGGCTTTCTCCCAGGACATTCCTGTCTAGCAAGCTTGCTCTTCTTCAAAACATCACTCACAGCTGCACTCCGTTCAGTCTCTTTGAGTCAGCATGTTTTATATAGCTCCACTGATCAAGGCCCACCCTGAATGGGTGGGGTCACACCTCCATAGGAGTATCCCACCGAAGTCACCACCACACAGCTGGGTGGGGCACATTCCAAACAAATCTAACCAGCACCAAAACGTCTGTCCCACAGGACCACAAAGATAATGGCATTTGGGGGACAATACATTCAAACCGGCACAGGGACCACCCTCCTTTTTTCACATGCTCGTGTTGCGCCTGGGAATTACACCCCCACCCTCATCCTCACCCCAACCCCCTAGTGGCTACTCCATTTGACAACACAGTTATAAAACATTAAGTTTATAAATAAACTTAAATCAGTGTTCTTTAGGTCAAATGATAGTTAATTTTCTTTTTCAACCATGTTCCTTTTCCCAATAAAACTGGCTTTTAGATTTGGAGATTGTGTTTTTTAAAATTATCAGGTGGATTATATTATATTTCAAATAAAGCAGCATTGCTAATTTTCTCAGGCCTTTAACCATAATAAAATTTAAATTAAGCAGTTTCAGAATTATATTTTCAGTATCAGCGGTGCTGGGCATAACTTGGGTGGTTGATATCATCTTAAGTTTCTACCCAAATAATTCCTGAAATGGTCATGAAACAAAATGCTTAAGAGCAGTAGCTTTGCGATCAGAGAAACTTGGCTCTGCCATCTACTGGCTGGAGCCTTAGTCAAATTTCTTAAAAGCTTCGACACTGGTTTCTTTCTCAGTCAAATGGAAGTAATAAAAATATTTACCTCAAAGGGTTATTGAGAATTAAATAAGGTAGTGGATGTTAGGCACTTAGCATTTAAAGAGAGTTTAACAGATCAATTGTTAGAAAAAAAAATTGAAACAGTTGAGGAAATTTAAATATGGGCTGAGTATTACAACATAAGGAATTATTGTTAAATTTGGTAAGTGTTAACAGTGACAAGATTATTGAGAAAAAGTCCATAATTTTGAAAAGGCAGCAAAATTTTATATCTAAGATTTGTTTTAAGATAATTCAGGGTGAGGGGGGAAGAGGGAGAACTAAAAGGGACAGAAAAATTGGTCTTGACTTCCATTTCTGGTGAAGAAGGAGTAACATACATCAGATTTACCCCTTTGCCTGAAACAACTAAATAGAAAAAAGAAACAAAACAATGAATTTTAGTTTGGGACATGGTGCAAAAAAGGAGAGTGATCCCTGAGAAATGGGAAACAAACGAGTTGAACTCTACAATTGCCCTGGCTTGTTGCCTAGAGAAAGTTTCTTGGCTGTAGAGCAGGGTTGGGGAGTCCAGGCAGAATGCAGTGGTCTTCTTGAGTTGAGGGAATCTGGTGAGGTCAAGGCAGCTGGAGTTTGCAGGTCAGAATACTGGAAGGAGATAGCTGCAATGAGAGAGAAATTTCAAGATCTGCAGAAGTATCCAGCTGTTTTTGTTTCCTTGGCTGCTCAAGCAAATGCCATTAAACAATGGGAATTTATTAGCTCACAGTTTTTATTTCTTTTTATGCATTGTTATTGAGATATATTCACATACCATACAGTCATCCAAAGTGTACAATCAGTTGTTCACAGTATCATCATATAGTTGTGCATTCATCACCACAATTTCTGAACATTTTCATTACTCAAAAAAATAAAAATAAAATAAAAGTAAAAAAGAATACCCAAAACATCCCATACCCCTCCTCCCCCCATTATTCATTTATTTTTGGCCCCCATTTTTCTACTCATCTGTCCATACACTGGATAAAGGGAGTATGAGCCACAAGGTTTTTGCAATTACATGTTGACACCTTACAAGTTATATGATCATCAGGAATCAAGGATACTGGATTGCAGTTCAATAGTTTCAGGTATTTCCTTCTAGCTATTCTAATATACCAAAAACTAAAAGGAATATCTATATAATGCATGAGAATAACCTCCAGAATGACCTCTCAACTCTATTTGAAATCCCTCAGCCACCGAAAGTTCATTTTGTTTAATTTCTTTCTCCCCTTATATTCCAGGAGACTTGATCAATCCTACGATGCTGGGTCCAGGCTCATCACCGGGAGTCGTGTCTCATTGCCAGGGAGATTCACACCCCTGGGAGTCATGTCCCACGTAGTAGGAAAGGGTGGCTCACGGTTTTTAGGCTAAGAAAAAGTCCAAATCAAAGCATCATCAAGGTGATGCTTTCTTTCCAAAGACTGGCATCCTGGGGAGGCTGCTGGTGATTCTTGGTCTTTTACTTCTTTGTTACATGGCAATGCACATGGCAGCCTCCCCGTTCTCTTCTGGGTTCCAATGACTTCAGGTTCTTGATTCCTGTGTCTTTCTCTCTATCTGTCTGAATTTCATTCTACTTATAAAGGACTCCAGTAATAGGATTAAGACCCATCCTGCATGAGGTGGGTTCACACCCATAGGAATGGAATAAAGTTAAGAACATGTTTTTCTGGGGTATATACACTCCAAACAACCACACCAACTCATGTATTCCCCTCAACTATTTAGCTGAAACTGATCAATACATACATGTGAGAAAACTACCTAAGGCTAAGAAAAGAACCACCCAAAATGAATAGAGAGAATAATGCTTGGGGATCTTTTGGGGTCAGGAATAATGCTTTTTCCTACCAGCCAGAGTGGAAAACCTTTTAACAGGTCATCATATAGAGTACTCAGAGGGGTTTGTCTCTGTAGTGAGGGAAAGTAGCCATAGACCAAATGCTGCTCTGGCCCAACCTAACAAAACTTGAAAGTAAAACTTGAAAGGATCAAGCTGTTCCCAAATATCTTAACTGAATCCCAGAACAAAGCTCAAGAGTAATTAAAGGAATACAAAAATATGCAGCACCCAACAAGGTAAAATTCACGATACCTAGATTAACCAAACAGAAATTACTAGACAAGGAAATGCACAGGGAAATATGACCCATAAGAAGAAAAAAATCAAAACTGAAAAGAAATGACACTGATGATAGGATTAGTAAGGAAGTATGTTAAAACATCTTTTATAATGTATTCCATATGCTCAAGAAGCCAGAGGAAAGATTGTAGATGTTGAGTAGAGACATGGAAGATAGAGAAAAAGATGCAAATTGAACCTTCAAAGATGGGAACTACTATATCTGAGATGAAAACTATATTTGGTAGAATTAATGGCAGATTACACTTTGGAAAAGAAAACCTAAATCAAGGCTCATGAAATATACAAAATCATCATGAAGAATTCTTGCCAAAAATACTTTAGTTGAAGGAGAATTATCATATGACCCAGCAATCCCACTGCTAGGTATATACCCAAAAAAATTGAAAACAGGGACTCAAACATATATCTGCACACTGACATTCTTAGTGGAATTATTCACAAGTGCCAAAAGGTGGGGGCAACCTAAGTATCCATCAACAGATGAATGGATTGATAGAATAGTATATTCATTCAGTGGAATATTATCCATAAAAGGAATGAAGTTCTGATTCATACTACAATATGGATGAACCTTGAAGACATCATGTAGAATGAAATAAGCCAGGCACAAAAGGATGAATATTGTATGACACTTAATGAAATAATTAGAAAGTGCAAATTCATAGAGTCAGAAACAAGAATACAGGTAGGGGCCTGGTTGGGGTGGTGTCATGGCCCCTGAGGGCTTTGCCAGTCCAGAGGCCAAGGAAGACCCTGGGCATTTTCTGATACATGAACTTTTATTCAGGGCTTACCAACAGGGTGAGAGGTTGCAAAGAGATCATAAGGGCTCTCTTATGATGGGTGGGCATGGCATTTGCAGGGAAGTTGACCGTGCAATCAAGCTAGCTGGTCAAGCAGGTTATAAGGGTTTAAGACAAAGACATTCCTAAAGGTGGGAGAGCATAGACAGGGAAACAGAGTCCTGTGACGTGGGGATGATGTAGGAAGGAGAGGAGAATTATAGGATGGGCCTTTATAGATAACCACAAGAGTGATAACGTGGGAGCCAGGAAGCAGGTAGACTAGTTTAACATTTGAAGGCGGGAGGTCGGGGGTACGTTTACATCTTTCTCTTTTGTGAGACCAAGAGTTTCTCACCTCCTGCTTACTTCCCACTTCACATTTTAAAGTTACATTTTAAGGTTAATTTACCCTTTTTTCTTTGCTGACTTATAAAGATGATAGGTTAAACATAAGCTGCCCAGGTCACGCAGACTGCTGTGTGACAAGTTCTGCAGGCCTGTTTTGCTCCGGCCAGGGGCTGCCACAGATGGGGAATCAGCAGTTAATGCTTAACTGGTTTGGAATTTCTATTTGGGGTAATGGAAAAATTTTGGTAATGGTACAACATTGTGAATGTAATTAACACCATTACATGTAAGTTGATAAAATGGGAAAGTTTAGTTTGTATATGTTACCATAATAAAAACTTTAAAGAGCCAATATAAAAATTTTGAAAAAAATACTTTCTTAACTCTGATTAAGCCTTTAGGCATAACTTCCAATTTACAAGAAATAGGGAAATAGAGAAACAGTTTAAACCACACCACAAGGAAGCAATCAGGCAAATCCAGAATATGAGAAATTATGCAATATAATTACCATGTTCTTTTCAAAAATCAGTGTAGTGAGGGGAGAATAAGAATGTGTGTAGAGGAACTATTCTAGATTAAGAAAGACTACAGAGACAAAACAAAATTCTGATTTGAAAACTCAGCCATAAATTTGAAGAAATTTGAATATATATAGGTTTTAGAAGGTATTGGGACATTATTGTTAATTTGGTTAAATTGGATAATGGTATTGTAGTTAGGGCGGAAAGTATTGTTAAAATATTTAGAGGAAACATTACTTTTGTAACTTAATTTTGTGGTTTAGAATAAATAGCTGGGAGATGTAGATAAATGAAGCAAATATTGGCAAAATGTTAATTGCTCAATCTGACTGTACATATGGTAGTCACAATAATATTATTTGAATTTTTCTGTGTGCTTGCAAGTTTTAAAATACATGGTAAAGGTTTGATTTTATTATCTTTCTTTTCTGAAAAAGGGGTCATTTTTCTTTACTTTCTCTTAGTTTTATAATTTCTCTCAATCCTTAGCACTTCTAGTTTAAATGTGAAACCAGATACTGCATCTGTTCTGTATTTTTTTAAATGATTTTTATGTAATTAGTGTGCATTTTAAGAATTGATTTTTATGTCATCTTGACCAGTAGAGTATGCATTCTACATTTATTCCTCAGCTACTGAAGGAGCAATTCAACTGTCAAAGCTTTGGCATGACTCCTATTATTCTTTTAGCCTAGAAGTTTTAATTTCATGCTCTATGGGAAAAAGGCTTCTAATTCATTAATAATTTCTTTCTTGACTGGTCAGTTCCTACGAACTGTGTATACTGTATTAAGATTCAAGAAGTGCTATTTTTTGGATAAGAGGGTAAATGACAGAATGTTTAGTGTTACTGTGGGAAACCTGGTATTCTACTATAAGTAATCAAACATTCTAAATTTATGAGTCTCTATTTTTTTTAACAATTTTATTCATGTACCACACAATCCATCCAAAGTGTACAATCATTGGCTCTTGGTATAATTACAGAGTTGTTCATTCATTACCACAATCAATTTGAGACCATTTTCATTGCTCCTAAAAAAAAAAAAATCACATACTGCTTATACCTCCCTATTATTGACACTTAGCACTGGTCTGGTGCCTTTGTTATAAATGATGAAAGAATATTACAATATTACTGTTAACTATAGCCCATAGTTTGCATTAGTTGTATTTTTTCCATATACTACCTGTTATGTGAGGCGAATCATGGGAGGAAGGAAGAGACACAAACTGACATAGTATAACTTTACAGAAGAAAATTTATTCAATTACAAGACTACAAACATTTATCATTAGTGATACGATAGTTGAAAGTAAGCGGTTTGTCCAGTAGAAAAAGGAAAGGAAAAGAAAACTCACCAAACCAGAGAAAGCCCCCACATGTGATACTACTGGCTGGGGAAGTCCCGGGGCTACAGCCAGTCAGAGTCTTGGTTGACACACGGTCCCAGGCAGAGTGTCCCCTCCTGGGTGAAACCTTCAACCTATCCTGAGACCCGGGCCGGTATTTATGGCAATTTGTCCAGGAGTAGAACTGCTTTGCTGCATGTCTCAAGGAAGGGCTAATTCCTTAGGACAATCACAAGACTTCTTTATCTTAGTTTCACCAGCAGGTTCTTCACAGAGGGGGAGTCTATCCCCTGGTGGAGGTACAAGTGATCTGTTAACTATTACCGAAACTCCCAGGCACTCTGTTAGGCTTCGGTGACTTCCTTTGTTATATGTATCTTTGGTCCTCACTGCATTGTAGACAGACCGACACCTGCAGGACAGCTATCTCCTTATGATTCATGTTGGTTTGATCCACACATAACACTTTATACAATTTCTAACACATTACCCTATCATTAACACCTTGTAATAGTGACTTACGTTTGTTCATTCATGGAAGAACATTCTTATATTTGCACTATTAACCACAGTCATCCACAACAGTATTCACTGTTATACAGTCCCATGTTTTATACTCCACTTTCCTTTTAGTGACGTACATAACCCTAAACTTCCCCTTTCAACCATAATCATGGCCATAATTCATTACTGTTAATTACACTCACAGTAGTGTGCTACCATCACTTCTATCCATTTTCCAAACATTTACAATCAACCTGTTAGGTTGGAGTCGTTCAGGAATCCACATAACGCAGGAATCATGGTTTAAGTAGAGAGTTTAAGGTTTATTAGAGGAAGAAAGCAGGTGGGAGCCAGCAAAAAGAAGGAAAGAAAAATGGCTCTGGCTCTCTATCTGAGAGCAGCATTTTTTAAAGGAAAAACCCACGTGGGGAGGGAAAGGTGTCCTGTGCTTTGAGTGGGTGAGGGCTTATCAACTTCTGAGCTGACTGGTTACTAGGGTTCTAACACACTACTCTTCTTTGATGTTCACTGTATTATCTTTGTGGAGGAAGCAAGCCTTTTGGCTTGTTTGTGGTCGTTCATTCTAGGGACCTATCTGATCTTGCCTTGTCCACCCCCTGGAGTTTAGGTGCCACTGTGACTGGGATTTCTAAAACAACCTTCAACCCTTAGTTTATGGCGCACCTGGTATCTATGAGATAAGCAGCAGGGCCCCTGGATCAGACATTCCTTCTATATGTTAGACTCTTTTTTCTGGGGTCTGACACAACCTTATTAAAATTTCTGCACATTAAACATAAGCTCCCCATTCTCTACCCTCATTTGATCTCCTGGTAACCTTTACTCTAGATTTTAACTCTATGACTTAAAAAAAAAAAACTGGCCCCATAAGAAAATACTATAAGGTCCATATAATTAAAAGAGTTGAGTACTCTGATATTTATGAATACATAAAGAGACCAGTGGAATAGAATAGAAGGACCCCAAATAAGCCCCAGTATATATGGACATTTGATATATGAAAAAAATCACAGAGGCAAAAATGGACTTTTTAAATAACAGTTTTATCAAGATATAATTCACATACCATAAAACTCACCCTTTTAAAGAATACAGAGAACCACTTTCAGGATGATGGAATATGGACATCCAAAAATCAGTTCCTTTGTAAAAATAATGAGAACTCTGTCTAAATCATCCTGCCTAATTCCATTCCCTTCTCCCCAGCTCCACAGTTGCCATAGAAACTAACAGCCTCACAACTATGGTAGTTGTAAAAACCAGCAACCTCCCAGTCACTAGTGGGGACACAGCAGATTTGGTGCTCCCCAAATTATCCCACAGATAATTATCATTATTTCATCTATCTGGTAGCTAATTGGAAAGCTCCATTCTCAGAGCTTGGCTTTGTTTAGCCTGCCTCAGAGCTCACATTGAATATCCCTATCCCCAGGGCATTTCTTGAAAACCGTCAGTGGCAATTGTTTAACATCTTAGATGCCTGAGGCAGTGTTACCAGTTGAAACACACAAGAGACTGACCAAAGCCTTAATAGGAAATACTGGGGAACAGGATATCTTTCAGGGATTTTGATAAGCTCCCAACATATCCCTGGGAACATAGAAGGTCATGCATATGTGCAGGGTCGTGCAAATATCCAGGAAAGACCTGAGAAGATCTTAATATCTCATTTCTGGCTGACAAATAGGCTCTGCAAAAACAGCAAGGGAAGAATAAGGCAGAGTTGTAAACTGCCTGCCTGAGCCATGAAGATATGCCCAGTACATACCCAGGGAATCCTTAACAAAGCGTGGGGGACTTATTGGTTCAAAGTATTTAAGGAAATCTCTGCCAATCATTACTTGATGACTAAGCTAATCAAGCAGAGACTTCAGTAGCCACACATGACAAAAAACACAAACTTTACAGAATTATTACAGAAGAATCACTAAACAAACATCAGCAATACAATAACAAACATAAATATTGGGGGGCAGGTGTGAGATCTGATTTCCAGAGATGCCACAATATATATATTTTTTAATGTCTAGTTTTTTAAGCAAAATTATGAAATATGAAAAGAAAAGGGAAAAGTGTGGTCCATGCACAAATAAAAAAGCATTCACTAGAAACCATTCCTGAGGATGTCCAGATGTTGCACTAACTAGTCAGAGTCTTTAAATAAGTGATTACAATTATATTCAAAGAACTAAAGGAAGCCATGTCTAAAGAATTAAAGGAAAGTATGAGAATGATATTGCACAAGTAACGAATACCAATCAAAAGACAAAAATTGTTAAGAAGAACCAAATAGAAATTCTGGAGTTGAAAAGTACAATATCCTAAATTAAAATTTCACTAGAGGGGCTCAAGAGCCTATCTGAACTGGCAGAGAAACACTGAATTACAAGACCTGGCAGTTGAGATTAGGCAATTTGAGAAACAGAAACCTGTGGGAATTCATCAAGCACTATGCATAATGGAAATCCCAGAAGGAGAGTAGAGAGAAAGGAGCAGACACAATATTTGATGAAATAATGACTGAAATCTTTGCAAATTTGGTTAAAAAAAAAAAAAACACTAAAGACAGTAACACATCCAAGAAGTGCAATGATTTCCAAATGTGCCAGTTTGGATGTATCATGTCCCCCAAAATGCTGTGCTCTTTAATGCAGTCTTGTGGGGGCAGACGTATTAGTGTTGATTAGGTTGGAATCCTTTGATTAGGTAATTTCCATGGAGGTGTTACCCTTCCCATTCAGGGTGGATCTTAATTAACTCACTAGAGTCCTATAAAAAGCGTTCACAGACAGAAGGAGCTCAGAGCAGCTGAGAGTGACAATTTTGGAGAGCAGCCAAGAGATATTTTGGAGACAGCCATCAAAAGCAGACTTTTGCTGAACACTTTGCTCTGGAGAAGTTAAGAGAGGACAAAATACCCCAAGAGCAACATTTTGAAGAATGCACAGATGCTGAGAGAGGAGCTGAAACACAGTCCGGGATCAGCAGATGCCAGCCATGTGCCTTCCCGGCTAACAGAGGTTTTCCAGATGCCATTGGCCTTCCTTCAGTGAAGGTATACTTGTTGTGTTCATGCCTTAATTTGGACCTTTTCATGGACTTCAGACTGTAAATTTGTAAATAAATAAACCCCCTTTATAAAAGTCAGTCTATTTCTGGTATTTTGCATAACAGCAGCATTAGCAAACTGGAACACCAAGTAAAATAAACTCCAAGAGTTCCATACCTGGACACATCATAAAGTGTCAAAAGACAAAGAGAGAATCTTAAAAGCAGCAAGGGAAGCTGGGTGTGCTGCCTTCTGCATGCAGGACAAGTTCTGGGACAGTGAGTCCCTCAGGCCACCACTAGACAGACTGGGCCGGACATCCATGCTCCTAGTATGTGTGCAAGGGTTACTTGTTTCCAGAACAAAGACAAATAAAAACATTATTTTTACTTGTCTTTGCTCCTACTGCTTTTAAGTAGCCTTTTTCTTGATTCAGTGCTTGCTCTGTGTGCTGGTTTGGAGCTGTTATGTATGCCATAAAGGCCATGTTCTCTGAATCCATCCCATGAGGGCAGAGCTATTGTGGGCGGGATCTTTTTGATTAAGTTGTTTCCATGGAGATGTGACTCAGCCCATTCAAGATGGGTCTTAATCCTCTTACTGGAGTCCTTTAAGAGAGAATTAAAGAGGAAACTCAGAGAGCTCAGAGAACCTAAGAGACGAGATCCAGAGAAAAGCCTCAAGAGGAGAGAGAGCTATTGAAACCAGAACCCCGGAGAGAAGGACCAGCAGACGTCACCGTGTGCCCCTCCATGTGACAGAGGAACCCCGGATGCCAGAGGCCTTTCCTCCGAAAAAGTGTCTACCACCTGATGCCTTAATCTGGACATTTTCATAGCCTCAGAACTGTAAATTTGTGAACTAATAAACCCCCATTGAAAAAGCCAAAAAAAAAGCATCAAGGGAAGTGATTCATCACACATAAAGAACACTCAATAAAATTAACAGCCAATTTGTCTTTAGGAACCATGGAAGGTAAATGGGTTGAATACTCAAAGTGCAATAAAAGAAGACTGTCAGCCAAGAACTCTAAATCCAGCAAAACAATACATCAGAAACAAAGGAGCAATTAAGACCTTCAAAGATAAACGAAAACTGAGAAAATTAATCACTACCAAGAAATGTGTTGCCCCTACAAGAAATACCAAAGGGAGTTCTTGAGACTGATGTGAAAGGACATTAGACAATATCTGAAATCCACATGAAGAAATAGAGAGCCACTGGTAAGGGTAACTACACAAGTAAATATAAAGACAATAAATGTCTTTTTCTTTGTAACTCTTTTTCTTCTCTTATCTGCATAAAGAGACAACTGCATAATGCAATAATTAGTGGTGTTAATAGGCTTATAATATATAAAGAGAAACATTTTATGATAATAATGGCACAAAGGAGGAGAGAAGGAATGGAGCTATATTGAAGCAAACTTTTTGTATACTATTAAAATTCAGTTTCTGTTAATCTGAACTAGAGTGTTAATTGTAATCTCCAGGGCAACCACAGAGAGTAACTAAAAATATATATAGTAAAAGAAAAACATAGGAATTAGAATGGTATACTAGCACATCTTTATCTCAAAAGAAGGCTGTAATGAAGGAAGACAAGAACAAAAGAGACGTAAGGATATATAGAAAACAAATGACAAAAGGGCATAGGTAAACCCTACCTTATTGGTAATTACATTAGATGTAAATGAACTAAACACTCCAATAAAAATGCAGAGATAGGCAAAATGGATTATAAACGAAACAAACCAAAACAAATCATCCAACCTATTTTTTAAGGTTGCAACTAAAAGGATGAAAAACATATACTATGGAAACAGTAATTAAAAGAGGGCTAGACTACACAAAAAGACATCAAGGAAAAAATTGTTTCTAGAGACAAAAAAGGATATTTTATACTAACGAAAGGATCAATCTATCAGGAAGCTACAGCAATTATAAACCTATAAGAGCCAAAGAATATAGAATGAAAACTGACAGAACTGAAGCCTGAAATAAACAATTCAACAATAATAGTTGGAGACTTCAATACTGCATGTTTAATAATGGATAGAACAACTAGGCAGAAAATCAACAAGGGAAAAACAAGGCTTGAACAACATTGAAACCAACTAGACCTAACAGATGTTTACAGAACATTCCATCTGACAACAGCAGAATAAAGCATACGCAAGTATATTCACAAAGTTGCACAGCCATAACCATTATCTAGTTTCAGGACATTTTCATCACCTCATGAAGAAACCCTATACACATTAAGCACTCACTCCCTGTTTTGGTTTGCTAATGCTGCCTTTTCGCAAAACACCAGAAATGGATTGGCTTTTATAAAGGGGGTTTAGTTGGTTACAAAGTCACAGTCTTAAGGCCATGAAGTGTCCAAGGTAACACATCAACAATTGGGTACCTTTACTGGAGGATGGCCAATGGTGTCTGGAAAACCTCTCTTAGCTAGGAAGGCACTTGGCTGGCGACTGCTCCAGAGTTCTGGTTTCAAAATGGCTTTCTCCCAGCACATTCCTCTCTAGGCTGCAGCTCCTCAAAAATGTCACTCTTAGTTGCTCTTGGGGCATTTGTCCTTTCTTAGCTTCTCAGGAGCAAAAGGCTGCTTTCAAAGGCCATCTCCAAAATGTTGCTCTGTAAACTGCAGCTCTTCTCTCAGCCCCTGTGCATTCTTCAAAATGTCCTTCTTGGCTGTAGCAAGCTCGCGCCTTCTGTCTGAGCTTATATTAGTGCTCTAGTAAACTAATCAAAGCCCATGCTGAATGGGTGGGGCCACACCTCCATGAAAATTATTTAATCAGAGTTATCACCTACAGTTGGGTGGTCACATCTCCATGGAAACACCTAAAGCATTACAATCTAAACAACACTAATACATCTGCCCACACAAGATTGAATCAAAGATAAAGGTGTTTTGGGGGACATAATACATTCAAACTGGCACACTCCCCATTCCCCCCTGCCTCCCAGACACTGGCAACCACTAATCTATTTTTTGTCTCTATGGATTTGCCTACTTTGAACGTTTCACAGACATGGGATCATACAATATATGGCCTTTTGTGTCTTGCTTCTTTCATTTAGCATATTGTTTTCAAGGTTTTTCCGTGTTGTGGAATGTATCAATATTTCATTTATTTTTATGGATGAATATTGCATTGTATGGATATGTCGCATTTTATTTATCCAATCATCAGTTGATGGACATTTGGGTTGTTTTCACTTTTGGGGTATTATGAATAATGCTGCTATGAACATCTGTGTACAAGATTTTGTGTGGAGATGTGTTTTCAGTTCTCTTGGGTATATACCCAGGAGTGAAATTGTTGGGTCATGTGTTTAGCTATTTGAGGAACTACCAAAATGTTTTCCATAGCAGCTGCACCATTTTATATTCCTGCCAACAATGTCCTATGGTTTCTTTTCTCCATATGCTTGCAAACGCTTTTTATTGTCCATCTTTTAGATTATAGCAAACTAGTGGGTATAAAATGGTATCCACTGTGGTTTTGATTTACATTTCCCTAATGTCGAGTGAGGGTGAGCATCTTTTCATTTGCTTATTTGCCATTTGTTTATCTTCTTTGGAGAAATGTCTGTTCATATCTGTTTGTCAACTTTTTAACTGGGTTTTTTGTTTTTGTCCTGTTCAGTTGTAAGACTTATTTATATATTCTGGATGTGAGTCCCTTATCAGATATATACTTTGTAAAAATTTTCTCTTATCTTATGAGTTGTCTTTTAACTTTCTTAATGGTATCTCTTTTTTTCTTTCTTTTCTTCTATTTTTAATGGTATCTTTTGAAGCAGAAAATTATTAAATTTTGATGAGGTCCAATTTATCTGTTTTTCTTTTTGCCACGTGTGCTTTTGATGTCATATGTAAGAAAACACTGCATGATCAAAGATCATGAAAATTTACTTCTGTCTTTCCTTCTCAGAGTTTTATAGTTTTAGCTCTTACATTAAGTATATGATCTATTTTGAGTTAATTTTTGAATATGGTGTGAGGAAGAATGTCCAGGTTCATTCTTTTGCATGTGGATATCCAGCTGTCCCAGCACCATTTATTGAAAAGACCCTTTTTCCGCATTGAATTGTCTTGGTACCCTTGTCAAAAATAAACTGATTATAAAAGTTTAAGGGTTTATTTCTAAACTTTCAACTCTAATCCACTAATCAATATATATCCATCCTAGAGGTGAACTTTTTAGAAAATGGATCTGAGACAACTGAGAAGCCATTTGGAAAAAGATAAAATTAGACTCAGACCTCAGACACATAAGAATATATAAGAATAAAATCCAAATGGATCACAGATCTAAACATTACAATTGAAACCATAACAATAGGGAAGTCTTCTTTAACCTCAGTGAAGGCAAAGATTTCATAACTTCAACTCAAAATCTGGAGGCAATAAAAGAAAAGATTGATGAGTTTGACTACGTAAAAATTTTTTTGAAAATTGCATGCCAAAACTTTCACATACAAAGTCAAAAGGCAGCTAACAAACTGGGAGAAAATATGTAATATCTATATCACAACGGGCTAAATTCATAATATATAAAGAAATCTCAGAAATTTGTGAACAAAGGACCAAACATCTGAGAGAAAAATAAGAAAAGGACATAAATCAACCATTCACAAAATAAAGATACAAATTGGCCCTTAAGCATAAGAAAAATGTTCAAACACATTGCTAATAACTACAGAAATGCCAATTAAAACAACACTTAGATGCCATTTCTCACCTGTGAGATTGACAACATTAAAAAGTATGTTGAATGAAATAAAAAGTTGGTACTTAGAAAAAAATTCAATAAAATTGACAAACCTTTAGGTAGACTGACAAAGAAAAAAAAAGATGCAAATAACTAATATCCAAAATGAAAGTGTGGACATTACTAATGAGTATAAAAGGACTATAGCAGAATAATAAAACAACAGTACACAACTCCTAGAAATACACAACTTACATAAACCAACTCATGAAGAAATAGATCTCAACAGACCTATAACGAGATTGAATCAGTAATCCCAACTTTCCAACAAAGAAAAGTACAGGACCTGAAAGCTTCATCAGTGAAAGATCCCAAACATTCAAAGAAGAACTAACACCAATCCTTTTCAAATTCTTCCAAAAAACTGAAGAGGAAACACTTCTTAACTCATTCTATGAGACTAGCATTAGTCTAACACCAAAACCAGATAAAGACATCACAAGAAAAGAAAACTATGGACCAATTTCTCTTATGAATATAGATGCAGAACTCCTCAACTAAATCCTAGCAAATCAAATCTAACAGCCTATTAAAAGAATAATACACCGTGACCAAGTGAGATTCTTCCCAGGAATGCAAGAGTCTTGTCAACAAAAGGAAATCAATGTAATATACCACTTAATAGAATGAAGGGGGGGGAAATCATATGATCATCTTAATTGATGCAGATAGGCAGTTGACAGAATCCGACACCTTTTCATGATTAAAAAACACTTTGGAAAATAGGAATAGATGGTAAATGTCTCAATGTGACAGAGGGCATTTATGAAAAACCCACAGCTAGCATTATACTCAATGGTGAAAGACTGATAGCCTTCCCCACTGAGGTCAGGAATGAGATAAGGATGTCACTTTCACCTCTGCTATTCAACATTGTACTACAACTCATAGCCAGAGCAGTTAGGCAAGAAAGGGAAACAAAAGGCATCCCAATTGGAAAAGAAGGAATAAAACTATCCCTATTCACAGATGACATGATCCTTTATATAAAAAAAACAAAGAATCCACAAGAAAACTGATAGAGCTAACAAATGAATTCAGCAAAGTTGTAGGCAGGAAGATCAACATAGAAAAATCAGTGGTGTTTTTATACACCAGCAAAGAACATTCATTCCAAAATGGAAATTAAAAAAACAAATCCATTTATAATGGCATGTAAAAGAATAAAATACTTAGGAATAAATGTAAACAAGGACGTGAAAGGCTTGTACACTGAAAACTCCTAAACACTGCTGAAAGAAATTAAGGAAGACCTAAATAAATGGCAAGACATCCCATGTCCATGGATTGGAAGACTTAATATTGTTAAGAGGTCAGTGCTACCCAAAGCAATCTACAGATTCAATGCAATAACTATTAAAATCCCAGCAGCCTTTTTTGCAGAAATTAAAAAGCTGATTTTCAAATTCATATAATCACAAGGAGCCCTGAGTAGCCAAATCAAAATCAATATTACAGAAGAACAAAATTGGAGGTTTCACACTTCCTGATTTCAGAACTTACTACAAACTCACAGTAATCAAAACAGTGTGGTACTGGCATAAAGACAGACTTACAGACCCATGGATTAGACTTGAGGGTTGAAAAATAAACCCTTGCATCCATGGCAACTGCTTTTTGGCGAGATAACATTAATTGGAGAAAAAAGTCTCTTCAACAAATGGTGCTGGGAAAACTCAATCTCCATTTGCCAGAAAAAGGAGGACTCTTACCTCACATTTTATACAAAAATCAAATTAATATGGATCACAGGCCTAAATATAAGAGCCAGAACTGTCAAACTCCTAGAAGAAAACTAAGGGAAGCAGCTTCAGGACCTTGGGTTAGGCAATGGTTTCTTAGACTTTATACCCAAAGCACAAGCAACAAAGGAATAGAATAAATAAATGGGACCTCATCAAAATTAACAGCTGTGTACCTCAAAGGACTTTACCATGAAAATAAAATGACAGCCTACACAGTGGGAGAAAATATTTGCAAACCATATATCCGATGAAGGTTTAATATTCAGAATATATAAAGAAATCCTTCAACTTAACAACAAAAAGACAACCCAATTAAAAAATGGGCAAAAGACTTGAATAGATATCTCTCCAAAGGAGATATACAAATGTCCAGAAATCACATGAAAAGATGCTCATCATCAGTGGTCAAGAGAGTGGGCCCACTCATGTGTGTGGAAAGGGCATTTGGAGGGTCTGGCTATTTGCCCCAGTGCTTACACGGGGCAGTCCTTCCACCCCATTGTTCAGGAAGAGTACTGCTATCCCATTTCTCAGAAACAATGGGGCCTGAACCCTGGGGTTCACAGAGAGCCTGGCTGCCACCCCAAGGTCAGAGAGGTTGGAGCCTGTGTCCTGGCATTTGTGGAGAGCCTGGCTCCATCCTGATGCTCAGAGAGGATGGAGTCTGTGCCAGTTTGAACGTATTATGTCCCCCAGAAAAAGCCATATTCTTTGATGCAATCTTGTGGGGCAGACATTTTAGTGCTGATTAGATTGGAATTCTTTTGAGTGTTTCCATGGAGATGTGCCCCACCCAAGTGTAGGTGATAACTCTGATGAGATAATTTCCATGGAGGTGTGGCCCCACCCATTCAGCATGGGCCTTGATTACTGGAGCAATATATAAGCTGAGACAGCAGGAGCAAGTTGACACAACAAGAGGGACACTTTGAAGAAAGCACAGGAAGTAGATGAGAGACAGTTTGAAGACGGCCGTTGAAAGCAGACTCTTGCTCTGGAGAAGGTGGGAGAGGACAAATACCCCAAGTGCAACTAAGAGTGACATTTTTGAGGAACTGCAGCCTAGAGAGGAACGTCCTGGGAGAAAGCCGTTTTGAAACCAGAACTTTGGAGCAGATGCCAGCCAAGTGCCTTCCCAGCTAACAGAGGTTTTCCAGACACCATTCGCCATCCTCCAGTGAGGGTACCTGATATTGCTGTGTGTTACCTTGGACACTTTATGGGCTTAAGACTGTAACTGTGTAACCAAATAAACCCCCTTTTATAAAAGCCAATCCATCTCTAGTGTTTTGCATTCCGGCAGCATTAGCAAACTAGAACAGAGTCTTCACCCCAGTGTTTAGAGAGAGAATGGCTATTGTGCAAGCACTTGGAAGGGGTGGGGCTGCCACTCCTTTATACCCAGAGGACAAAACATTGATCCATAGATGATGATCAGACCTTGAAAGTTTGCCCTGCTGGTTTGCAGAATGATTTGGGACCCATGACCCCTGTTTTCCTTCCAATTTCTCCCTTTTGGAATGTATCTTATGCCTGTCCCTCCATTGTGTATTGGAAGCAGATAAATTGCTTTCTGCATTTCACAGGTTCACGGACAAAGGGGAATTGTGCTCCAAGACAGACCATACCCATAAATGATTTTGTTGAGACTTTGTACTTAGCATTGTTTGGAAATTAATTAAGGCTTTGGGGATGTTATGATGGAATGAATGTATCTTGCATGTAGAAAGAATATGTCTTTTTGGGGTCCAGAGGGTGGAATGTTGTGGCTTGGAGCTATGTACCCCAGAAAAACATGTTCTTAAACTTGACCTATTCCTGTGGGTGTGATCTCTTGTAAATAGTTATTTCTTTTGATGAGGTTACTTCAGATAAGATGTGGCCTAAGGTGGGTCTTTTTTTTTTTCCCTTGTCAGGCCTCTATTTACATTTGGTTTATTGAGTTGCACATGTACAGTGAGTGTGTCAGCCAGACAATGAGCACACAGACCAATTGGAAGTTCAGCAGATAAAAACACAACTGTCTAGGATGGGTCTTAATCCTACATGTGATGGCCTTAGAAGTAAGATCACAGAGAGGAAAAAAAAGCCACAGAGAGAGCAGCCAGAAGCTGAAAGTGGAACCCAGGAGAGGCCACTATGTACATTGCCATGTAATAGAAAAGCCAAGACCAAGAGCCACTGGCAGCCAGCCCCAGAACACCAGTCTTCAGAAAAAAAGCTTTTCCTTGACGGCACCTTGATTTGGACTTCTCTTAGCCTTAAAACTGTGAGCCAATAAATTCCGATTGTTTAAGCCAACTCATTGCATGGTTATTTGCTTTAGCAACAAGGAAACTAAAACTGTGTCATGTTACGTGTCTAACACAAGCATCTATAAACAGTCATAAAACCAAGTCAGAAATTTTACTATTTTTATTTCCAGTCCAATAGTCTATTATATAGTGTTCATATTTTTAATTATTTAGAATTGTTCAACTAATTTCTCTTTAAATCAACAAATATTTGAATGTGGTTTGTGCCAATAGTGTTGCATTTTGCTTTGTGCCCTTATCCAGAACTCATGTTTCCAGCTTTCATGCAGATATATAAGCCCAGTTTAGTGAGCTCTATAGGTATATAAATTCTGAATATGAAATCTGTTATGAAATTATATTAATTTAACACTTGTAACCTTCACAAGGAGTAACTTGACAGACTAATATGAAGCTCCCTACATGTGGCTCTCAGAAGTCCAGAAATCTTCAATACAGCCATAGCAGATTCTCATTTTTTGCCATCATTTATTCATCTAGGTTCATGGCAATTATTGTTTTCATAGATTACACATGTTTTGAAGTTATGAAGTTATTGTATGTAACACACACCCTTTGTATAGATGAAGCATTGCAAGTATCAGTGAAATAAATCTGTTTACTGCATAGCATATATTTGATAAGTTGTCCTAGGTTGTAGCTTTAGTAAAATAGATTAAGAAAAAGTACATTTATCTATGTTGTGAAACACTGAGGTAATTATGTTACTATACATAAGTTCAGTTGGGCATACTGTAAATTTTAGTATGGAATTTGGTGTCTTGTTTCCCATGATAATTCATATTCAGAGTTTCCTTTCTTCCTCTTTTCGAAAAAGTTAATAGGATTGTAGAATGATGTGTAATCTTGTTTTCCATTAGTGTGTGAAGATGAAACACTTAAGGGATATTTTTGAGGTTAAAGAGAACTTTATTGCTGTTCCGGCTTGCTAAAGCTGCCATTATGCAAAATACCAGAAATGGATTGGCTTTTATGAAGGGGATTTATTAGGTTACAAGTTTACAGTTCTAAGGCCATAAAAATTTCCAGACTAATGCATCAACAAGAGAATGCCTTCACTGAAGGAAGGCCGATGGCATCCAAAACACCTCTGTCAGCTGGGAATGCCTGTGGCTGGCATCTACTGTTCCTTTGCTCCCAGGTTCTGGTTTCAAAAATGGTGTTCTCCAAAATGTTCTTGGGCTTCAGTCTCTCTTAGCTTCTCTCAGCTCTCTGCTTGGTTCTCTTGGGGTGTTTCTCCTTAAGCATCTAGGAGTCCTCTCGTAGCTTCTTCGGGGCAAACTCTGGGCTTCTGAGCTTAGCATTTCCAAATGTCCTTCTGTCTGCATCTCCCAGCATCTCAGAGCATCTGTGTCAGCTCTTAGCTTTTCTCCAAAATGTCACTCTCAGCTTCTCTTGGGCAAACTCTGGGCTTAATTTCTTACTAGCATCTCCAGACGTCCTTCTGTCTGTACCTCCAAGCATCTCCAAGTGTCAGCATCTGTGTTGGCTCTTGAGCTCTCTTCAGTACTCCAGTGAACTAATCAAGACCCACCCTGAATGCGCAGGGTCCACACCTCCATGGAAATAATTTAATCAAAGGTCTTACCCACAGTTGGGTGAGTCACATCTCCATGGAAACACTCAATCAGAAGGTTCCATCCTAATCAAAATACTAATAAGTCTGCCCCCACAAGATTGTATTAAAGAATATGGTTTTTGTGGGGAACGTAATAGATTCAAACCAGCACAATTGCTGTTTAGATTAAATCATTATGTTTTCAGTAACATAATGGATAATCTATTCAAGTTTTTTGAAAGTGTTATCAGCCATTAGAAAGCAAAACCTTGGATGAAAAAATCTTCACAGCTCTGGTGGAGCTCAGTTAGAATTGGAAAAGTATAGAAATAGTTCAAGTTGAGAAAGTTTTGGGGTTTTTTAGTGGTTTAGATGGGTAAAATAGTGGGAATTATGTCTTACACAAATATATTATGTTTATATCTAAAACAACTCTACATCAAAAGAATGCCCCCCTTTTTTTACAAGGAAGAAAAGAAGGAAACAGTAGGGCTGGAAATATGACTAGAAGAAAAGAAAATAAATAACAGCTTAATAGTCCAACAGCCCTCAGAACAGCAATGATAAACACTTAAAAATAGACAAAAATTAACAAACTCATTTATTAAAGGGAATGTACAAATTAAACTAGATATCATTTTTTACCCATCAGATATAAATGAAAAAGATATATGGTATCAAGTATAGGGAAAATAGTATTCTCAGCCACAGCTGGTGGGAGTATAAATTGAAATATCCGTACTGAAGGGCAATTTGGCAATATCTGTCCAAGTTAAAATTGCTCACAATTCTTTTAACCTAGCAATTCCACTTCTGGATTTCTATCCCACAGATATACTTGAATAAAAATGTATGAAAATAAAATACATAGGCAAAAACTTTCTCTCTAACCATGTTTGTAATGGCAAAGAATGAAACAGTCTAACTATATTAGAGAACCGTTAAATAGTGGAACAGTCACCAAATGAAATACTCTGTAGCAGTTAAGAAAAGAAGAAGTAAACCTGTATATCTTTTTGTTCTGGTTTGCTAAATAGCCATTATGCAAAACACCAGAAATGGATTGGCTTTTATAAAGGGGATTTATTAGGTTACGAAATTTGCAGTTCTTAGGCCATAAAAGTGTCCAAACTAAGGCATCAACAAGAGGATACTTTCACTGAGGAAAGGCTGATGGCGTCTGGAACACCTGTCAGCTGGGAAGGCATGTGGCTGGTGTCTGCTGGTCCTTTGCTCCTCGGGTTCTGGTTTCAAAATGGCATTCTCCAAAATGTCTCTGGGCTTCTGTCTCTCTCAGCTTCTCTCTTGCAGCTCCTGTGCATCTGTGTTTCTTCTCCCAGGGCGTTTTCCTCTAAGCGTCTGGGGGTTCTCTCTTAGCTTCTCCAGGGCAAACTCTGGGCTTCATCTCTTAGCTTAGCATCTCCAAATGTCTTTCTGTCTGCATCGCCAAGTGTCTCCAAGTGTCTGGGTCTGTGTCAGCCCCTGAGCTCTCTTAAAGACTCCAGGAAACTAATCAAGATCCACCTTGAATGGGCAGGGTCACACCTGCATTGAAATAATCTAATCGAGAGGCCTCACCCACAGTTGGGTGGGTCACATCTCCATGGAAACAACCTAATTGAAAGATCCCACCCATACTAAGTTTGGCCCCAGAGATTGCATTAAAGAACATAGTCTTTCCTGGAGTATATAACATTTTCAAACCAACTCACTCTTCGTGTAATGATTTCAAGTTGTATTATTAAATGCTTTAAAAATTGCAAATTTGTATGGTATAATCTCATTATATAAAACAAATCATAATGTAAAGCACCCCAATAGCTGTATCCATATATACCTATATAAATTCAATATTATTATATGTAAATATATAGAAAATTTTCAGGAACGATGCATACCAAACTGCTTGTTGAGGATACTTTTAGGGAGGGAAGTAGATTTTCACATGTCTGAAGAAGATGTGTTCTCTTTATAAACTTCTGAACAACATTTTTAACAATTAAAATATATTCTTATATATTATACAATTATAACAAAAATGCAAAAAAATATGAATAGTCTTGTTTTTTCCTCACAAAAATCTGTATCACACTTAGCAAATCAATATCCTCATCATTTTTGCATCTTTAGATCTTTCATTTATTGCCTTCTCCTAACCTGAATGCACCAAGGAAGAAGAAAGAAAGATACCATTTTTAATAGTTACATGATATTAAATGTGTAGTTTCCCAGGTACAATGCCTTTGGCCACATGGACCTTTAGAAAACTATCACAATTCCAGGGGTAGAAGTTTGAATGAAACAGCAAGGCAGAAGGGGCAGGATGTTACCATGGTCCAAGATCTGGTCCCTCAGCCTTGAAACTCCCCAAACTAGATCTTGTTTTAGTGCCTTGGAATTGATAGGATTCAGAGAAGCTACTTTAGGTTGACTAACTTCATGGGAGATTGATTATAAATCTGGTTTTAATCACATTGCCAGTTTATTAATTTACCAGAGAAATATAGCTGTCATGAGGACTAGATATTCCCATCTTCTGATCCTACAATCTACATAGGAAACAAAATTATAAACATATGATTGCTTAGTGAGCAAGGAAATAGAATAAAGGAGAGTTAAGCATATAATTCAAATACTTAATGGCTTTAGGCTTGAATGGAGACTCAGTCCTTGTTTTCTCAAGCTTTCAGTTTAGGTAAACTAAACGTTTTAGAACTCTCAAGTTTTTAACTGAGTTCTTAAGTTTTATTGATGGCAACATTTGGGTAGATCTTGAAAATATATCTTGGCCACAGAGTTAGCATATTGTGCCGGTTTGAATGTATTGTGTCCCCCAAATGCCATTATCTTTGTGGTCTTGTGGGACAGATGTTTTTGGTGCTGGTTGGATTTGCTTGGAATGTGCCCCACTCAACTGTGGGTGATGATTCTGATGAGATGTTCCCATGGAGGCGTGGCCCCGCCCATTCAGGGTGGGCCTTGATCGGTGGAGCCACATAAATGAGCTGACTCAAAGAGAGGAAACGGAGTGCAGCTGTGAGTGGCGTTTTGAAGAGGAGCAAGCTTGCTAGAGAGGAACGTCCTAGGAGAAAGCCGTTTTGAGGCCGGAGCTTTGGAGCAGATGCCGGCTGCCTTCCTAGCTAACAGCGGTTTTCTGGACGCCGTTGGCCATCCTCCTGTGAAGGTACCCGATTGCTGAGGTGTTACCTTGGGTGCTTTGTGGCCTTAAGACTGTAACTGTGTAGTGAAATAAACCCCCATTTTATAAAAGCCTATCCATCTCTGGTGTTTTGCATTCTGCAGCATTAGCAAACTAGGACACATATGTTGCTTTCAACAATAGTGTTGGGTAACGCTGGTTAGAGTACAACAGAGTTCTATTTAGGCCAGTGCCAGGAATGGAAGAGCCAAGCAATCCTTCTTTAAATGTGCAGTTGTCAGAGGTCAGCGATACGAGAGGGTAAGTCACATTAAAAAAGGCAAACAAATTTCATAAGTCAGGATAAGGATAAGGTCTAGAATTCTCATGGTTTGGTAGGTTGAATCAGGATGTGCTACTAATCAGTATTGAGATATGGTCTCGATTCAAGTGCGGCTTATCTCACCTTGCCATGATAGGGGCTGACTGCTGATACCTTATTGGGGCTGAGCCCACAGGTAGGGTTGGTAAATGACGGTTCTTAGCTGAAGAGACTGCAGCATCAGCCTTGTGGTCCTGCCTTAAATTGCCTTTAAATGAAAAAATTTAAATAAAATCATTCTCAGAGGAACATTAAATTTTATTTGCATCATCCAGATTTTCTTTATAAATTAAAAAGCATATACACACACAAATATATATAACAGGTTTAACTGACATGCACATATTACCTTGTATTCTGCCTTTAGATCTAAATGAAAATGCTTATATGAAATAGTATCTATCTAATTGTTTGCACAGATAAATACATAAGCATAGTTTTTAAAATGAAATAATGTATGGTGAAAGAACTGTCTCATCTCATTCATATCTCACCCTTACTACTGCCACTACTATTAGTTTATGTCCTTCCAGAGTTGCTTTATAAGGACATTAAAATGTGCATTCTTATTTCTCCTCTTTTTATATAAAAAAGGTAGCATTCTATATATATTTTTCCACACTTTGCTTTTTTTAGATAACAGTATGTCTTAGAACTCTTTTCTTATCAATACATAGAGAGTTTTTTCATTCCTTTTTCATAGATACATGGTATTGCATTTTAGGGATTTGTCATGCTTTAACCAGTCTCTTCTTGGACATTGGGACTGTTTTTAATTTTTTTGCTATTATGAACTATGATGCAATGAATAAACTTGTGAGTGTTTGTGTATGTGTGTGTAATTTCACAGATGTTCAACTGTATCACAGGGTACAGTCTCAGAAGTGAAATTGCTGGGTCAATGTATGTACTTTATATGTGTAATTTTGATGGCTACTGCCAAATTGCTCTACCTAAATTTTTACCAATTTACACTTTCATCAGCAATGACATTTCTACAGCATTGCCAACAAGTTTGTTTTTAAAGTGTTGAATTTTTGCCAACTTCATGGGTGAAAAAGGGTATCTCAGTATAATGTTAATTTGCATTCTCCTATTATAAGTGAAATAAGCATCTTTCCATAGTTTTAAGAGTCATTTTTGTCTTTAACTCAGGTTTCTGAAATATTTTAATAGTTTATGATTATCATTTTTAATGTTTACATGATATTTTTATCATATTATAGCATTGTTTGTCTTTTTGTAGTCAGGCATTTGATCTCTTTTTAGAGTGTGGCTTTATATTTTAATATTTTATGATTATCATTTTTAATATTTACATGATATTTTCTCATATTATAGCATTGTGTATCTTTTTGTAGTCAGGCATTTGATCTCCTTTTAGAGTGTGGCTTTATATGTATTTTGCTGAGAACAGTTATTAAATAGCGTTTCCCCCCTTATGTTACTTATTTGGAATCAGGAATTCCAGAATCTACTGTAGTTTCTTCTACTAATTAGCTATGAGTAAATCATGTAACTCATCTGGATTTCAATTCTTTCATCTGTAAAATAAAGATGTTGAATTTAATGATCTCTTGGTTCTGTGACCCTATGAAATCCACCAGAAGCAGTACTTTGAGCTTAATAGTCTTTTTACAATAGATACTGAAATAAAGCAATGGTAAATTGTCACAAGTAAAAAGGAATCATGCTTTAGCTTTTTCTTTTGGATAGATAATGCTTTACCTTAGTAACAGAATTTTCTTTCAGTTGCTTCTCAACATTTCTTGGCTAGAAATACCTCTTCATCTTTTTTCAATTTACATCAAAGTTATTTCTTACAGGCATGTCTCCCCCCACCTCCCACCCCCTTGGTTAGGAGAGAAAAATGCACTGCTTTTGATTTCATTTAACCCATGTAATAAATGTACATGTTAATTTTCATTACTGCCTAACTTCTGCCAATTGGCCTATTCAGTTTTCCAGACTCAGTGGGAAAGCTGATCTCCTTAAATCTGTTTAAATGGCCTTTCATCAAAAATTAGCGCACAACTAGTTCCTTGATTTCTTTACTACAAAGCAAGGGATTAATTATAGTAGATCCTGTTTGCATTGTTATTTTTTTATTCTTCTACTTAGATGACATCTATAAAAGTTACTCTAGAAAAGATGAATGAATAGATACGTCTTTTGATATATGCTTTGGGGACTGAGATTAAAACCAGTAGTGAAATGAGATGTATCCAGTAACATTTGAATTACAACATAAAAGTATAAGTAGAATGTTAGTAAAACGCAGAACTTTCAAAGTTTAAAATCCCCTGGAGTCATAACATATAGAAATGAATTGTCAAAACTAATAAATCTTGTTATATACGATCTTAGTGCCACCACCACCCCCTCAAGTGAAATAGAGGAAGTTTTTCCATGTAGTTTTTCACCACAGATATGAGAACACTAAAGAGAAAAAAAGGAGACCTAAAGCTCATCTTGGCAATTCTTTCTTTTTACCAATGGGTGAACTTTTCCTGAAGGAAGGGAGATGAGCTTCCTTTGTCAGTAGACAAAGGTCATTGGATTCTCATTTCATTTTCTGCGTTATCACTTGGTTGTCTTTAAAATCTTTTTCCTTTTTATTTTCCACATCTTCTGTGCAATTATATATTAATGTCTGTTAGATACTGATAACTGATATTTTTGTTTCTCTCTGGAATTTTTGTTTGTTTCATTCTTTTGGGTTTATACATGTAGTCTAATCTAGGCCCTTGTTACCTAAAACCTAGGTTATTGAGGGCTTACCACTTCCCTTTTAGCTTTCTGTGCCTTCAGTTCTTTGCAATTTATTCCCTACACTGCTGGTATATAGATTGATAGTCTTTAAACAATATTTTTATCACATTCTTTTCCTATTTAATAACTTAATTGGGTTTGTGATCAAATCAGCATTCTCAAACTCACATTCAAAGGATTTTCTCACATGACCATGGGTTAACCATTTGATCATATGTCCAGCTAATCTCCATATCTGATCAGATTTCCTATGCTATCTTCCAATCTTATACACCCCTTGCCTCTCCCAGCTTTTGAATTGATTGTCTTTCGTAATGAAAATTTCCAGTGCTCTTTTCTTTCTGTTGACAGTGATAATTAATCTTCTTTCCAGATATTTGTTTTAGTTGTGCTCATCTTTGCTGGAGCCAGAAGCAGTGCTATGTATGTGAATGCACATGTGGGTTTGGGAAATATTAATTTGAATGTGAACCAGAGGACCCCAACAACAATCTCTTCAGGCCTCCCAGTAATAGTCCTTCCCCCATGAACAGTGCCGTAATCCAGGCACATGGTGCTGCATCTCCCTCCCAATATCCAGGTTTACCCTCCTGCAGTGCAGTCTTCCAACAGCCACATGAGAACTGTTCCCCTCCTCCCAATATGCTACTAATCTTCTTAGGCATGCAGCAGCTTACACAGTTCCAGCAGGTGGTCAGCCAACTACAAAAGCATGTTGACATGCTCAGCAGTATGCCAGGGATAGCTTAGGTTCAGCCAGGCAGCATGTTTCCATCAGCCCCAGTGCCAGTCAGATCATATGCAGCACCATACCAACCTGATGGCCACCTTCACCTATGGGCACCAACCCTTGTCCAAGCAACTGAGTGCTGACAGTGCAGAGGCCCACAGCTTGAACGTGAATTGGTTCTCTCCTGCTAACTACAACCAGACACATTTGCACCCCATTTTGGACCAGTTCTGGGGTTTCTCCCACAGCTCCAGCCCTTCAACAGGAGTGGGGTTCCCTCCAACCAAAGTCCTTCTACTTGACCAATTCCCTACCTTTCCACTCAGTGAACATCAGCAGGTGCCACACTGTACCACATTGGCACTACAGCAGGCCCTGCTTTCCCCTATACCACCACACTATACAAGACACCAGCAGGTACCCCACATCTTTCAAAACCTGGCTCACTCACCAGCCACTCAGACATTCGGCTGCCCCCAGAAGAGTTTGCACAGCTCATTAAAAAGCAGCAGCAGTAGTAGCAGTAGCAGCAGCAGCAGCAGCAATGGTACCAAGAATTGTTCAGGCATATAGATGCTGGGGTTCTGGCTCCCAATGTTGGGGGACAAAGTGTGACAGAGCACCAGTCTATACCTCATCAAAATACTGACTCATATCACCACCACCATACCAGCCCTAGCATTTTCTACAAATCAGGGCATGAGAATGTATATCACAGGCTTCCTTGCCCACCCTGACCCATGAGTATGCTCACCTTCTGGCACTGATGCATTCAGTGACCATAGAAGAGGACTGCTCAGGTGAAGAAGCCAAGGATGGCTTTCCAGACAGTAAGAGTTCAAATACATTAACCAAAGTTTGCCATAAAAGCCCCTTGCTCTTGAGTAGGACCTGGGGACCCTGACTTTTTACTAGGAACTGTGAGCCATGCACAGGAATTGGGAATACATTCATATTGATGTCAGCCAACTGCTGAATTCAGTAGGAAAAAAAGTGCCCAGCTGAGAGTCTGTCACAGGGAACTGCATGGATAGCATAAAAGTTATCATGTTCACTTTTATGTATATAAAAGTATAATGTATTCACAAGAAATAAAGAAATGAACAAATGATGGAGTTGCTGGATCCCAGTGGGCTTGGGTACCCAGGATGCCAGTCATCAGTGAGCACCACAGGATCCAGACCCTCCAGAGACACTATATAATCCAGAACAGCAACGTGCTTACATGGGGCTGGATAATTTGCCAGGAATGTGTCTCATGGCCAGGAAAACACTTATTTATGCTTTATGCTTGGATGTCAGGCACAGTTCTCAGTCAGTCCTCACTCATGGGGAACCAGCAGTTTTAGGATACAGAGAATGAAGAATGTGGGTAGTGTCTGGAAGGTAACAGGTTCGCAGACCTGACTGATGGCAGCCAGCATTTAAACCTCTCTTGCTATCCATCTATGTGGGTTATAGACATTCTTCTCAGCTGCAAGCAACCCAAGGTTTCCCACAGCAGGGATCAGGCAGCATGCATGTAACAAGAAACTGAGAGTTTTGTGTAGAGCTCGGGAATGAAAGGTTCATTTTTAACCAACGGTATTTAGCAGCACTGCACCAAATTGCCATTGTGTTCCTCTCTACCCAGAATATCATGGCTCCTTTCTTGATTTTTTTTTTTTTATCAATATGCTATTCTTTGGGGTTCTGAGGGAGTTTTGCCATATTTGCTTGATGACCAAGTTACCAGGAAATTCATGCTCTCAAAAAAAAAGGCGGGGGGGACACGAAAAAATCAGAAGTGATATTCTAGAAATGGCAGAGTAGGAAGTTCCAACAATCAGTCCCTCCACTGAAGCAACCATTAACCTGGCAAACACTGACAGAATCAACGTTTTTAGGACTGGAATTTATCCAAAACTAACAGCAACCACAAGAGTGCTTAATGAAGAAAGAGGCTGCTAAATTTCAGTAGGAACGTATTACGGAATTTTTGTTTACCTACTTACAATTGTCCATTTCCCAGCTTGCCATTGGCTGTTCCTGGGTATCTGGCTGGTAAGACAATATACACTTTGTTTTCAAAAAGTTGTGATTGTGCATTTTGACCTGTCTGATGGTTGAAGGACCAGTGTAGAGGCTGACCTTTGTTTTGCCCTCCTTGGGATGATCAACTTTCTGGGCAGCATCAGATGAAAGCATTTAAAGACATATACTGCCTGTAGCTGCCTTAGGCAAGGGACAGCAGATAGGGAAAGCAGCAGACAGATCCAAAAGCCTCAGAAGGAAGAGGCTGAGAAGGTTCTTGGAAGGGAAAAGGGCTTTGAAGGGCTACTGCATATACCAGGGAATCCAGAGTACAGCATGCATGCCAAGGGCCAGGTATATGTTTAGAAAAGACCCAACAGGACACTGGCTGATCTCTGGGCTCTGTGCAAGCAGGAGGAGAAGGCTAAGACAAAGTTGTAGGCTTAATATTGAAGGAATGCTTCAACTCAAAACCAATCTGCAAAGACCAGGAGAGTATTTTTCTTTTCTTTTTGACTCCAGGGCTTAAGGAAATCTGTCAGGTTATTGACTCACTGCTGAGATAATGGAACAGAGACTTTAGTGACTACTTGCAGCAAGGAATAGTTTCTGTAAAAATAGTTTGGAAAAGTCACTAAACAAATGGACAACTGCAGTCCATAATGATCAACAACAACAGATGCAGGGGATGGAGAATATGGTTTTCATACCATTATAATATTCAAAATATCCACTTTCTACATAAAATTACAAGGCCTACAAAGAAATAGGCAAGTATAACATATTCACAGGAAATAAAGAAATGAACAGAAATCATACCTGAGGAGACCCAGACATTGGATTTACTAGTCAAAGGCTTTAAATCAAATATGCTTAAATATGCTCAAAGAGTTAAAGGAACCATGGGCCAAAAACTGAAGGTAACCAGGAGAACAAATGTATCAACAAGCAGAAAAAAAATCAATAAAGAGATAAAAATTACAAAAAGGATCCAAGTAGAAACACAAGAGCTCAAAGTGCAATAGCTGAAATGAAAAATTCACTAGAGAGGTTCAGTAGTAGATTTGAGCAGGCTGATAAAAGAATCAGTGAACTTGAAGACCAGTCAATCGGTAGTATACAATTTGAGATACAGAAGAAAAAAGAATGAAGAAAAATGAAAAGAGCCTAAGGGAACTATGGGATACGATCAAGTGTAGCAAGGTAGCATAATGGAGTCCCAGAAAGAGAAAAGAGAGAGAAAGGAGCAAAAAGAATATTTAAAGAAATAATGGCCAAAACTTTGAATCTTCATATCCAAGAAGGTCAACAAGTGCCAAATAGGATAAAGTCAGACAGATCCATTGTGAGACACATTATAATCAAACTGTTGAAAGACAAAGACAAAGTGAAAAATCTTGAAAGCAGCAAGAGGGAGCAACTTGTCATGTACAAGGGATAATAATATCAATAGAGGGTTTCTTATCAGAAACCATGGCAGCCAGAAGGCAGTATAATGAAATATTTAAAGTGCTGGGGGTGGGGGAACAACTGTCAACCAAGAATTCTATATCTGACAAAATTATCTTTCAAAAATGAAGGTGAGGTAGGGCAAGATGGTGGAGTGATGAGGTGTGGAATTTAGTTAATCCTCTAGGAAAGCTAGTAAATAGCCAGGAACTGTCTGGAACAGTTGTTTGGGGGACTTTTGTGACCGGACACACATCGTACACCAGTCTGAAACAGGTGGAACTGCAGAGATCGCAATGAAGAACTTAATGAAGGTTAAAAAATTGATTGTGGTGATGAATGCACAGCTATATGATGATACTGTGAGTAACTGACTGTACAGTTTGGATGATTGTATGCTATATAAATTTATCTCAATAAAATTTGCATAAAAAAATAAATTTGAAGACTGAAAACATTTACAAGAAAAAAAATGAAAGCGAATTTAAGACATTGGACTCTGAAGTCATCCACGAATCCTGGATTCGTCACATCCTAGATGCATACTTTTGGGCAAGTTTCTACATCTGTTAAATGGAGTGTGCCAGTTTTCAATTTATTGCTTCTCAGTTCCAAATCTGTCCTTCATAGTTCTGCTTGTTATACTGGAAATTTCTCCATTGCCAGCTTCTGTTACACTTTATCAGCAGATGAATTGGAGGAAAGAGGGGCATTTCTTCCTGATTCTTAGTGGTTCTTTTACCCTTGCTCCTATGGCCCACAGTGGCCAACAATGCATGGGATACCCCATGGCACTCAATCCCTAGGGAGTTTTAGTGGCAACACTCCCACTTGCAGCCTTCCGTTTCCATAATGTGTCACCTTCCCATGGGTGGCTTCTCATGGCATCCCAAAAGGTTCCTTCTGGTGAGTTCCACTGGCCTGGCACCTCCCTGCAGACTATTTCCCAGAGGACATTCCAGCAAGTTCCACTCTCATGATACCTTAGCAAATTTCTCTAACGTTCATGACAGTGCCCTTGCCAGTGAGGTCTGGATCTCAACTATGACAGGATGGCCATCGTACAGATGTGTTCCTTTCTTGATGCTCTGCATTAGTCCTACAAGTTGTGGCTGTTCCCTATATCTTCTGTCTCTCTATCCTTTAGAGTTAGTCCCCTGTTGTAATTAATAGTTCTTTATTTTTTCAAATTACCATGTGGTTTCTGTCTCCTCAGTTTTAAAATGAGTAACTTCCTCATAAAAATTGTTGTGAGGATTAAGTGAGATAATATATGCAAAATGTTTGTAATAGTATCTTCCATAGAATAGGTACTTATCAGTGTTTGTTGGTGATGTTGAAATCATTATCATTATCCTCATCATCACTGTTACCACCACTAACTAAGAGTTACATTTCTACTTTTTGTCCACAGGATGTTTCGTCTTAACTCACTTTCCTCATTAGCAAAACTGGCTTTGGGGTCTCGGTGGTACCATGGAGGATCACAGCCTACTCAGATCAGGCGACGATTAATGATGGCAGCTTTCCTGGGAGCTTCAGCAGTAACTGCAAGCACTGGTCTCCTGTGGAAAAGGTGAATGCTACTGAGCATCTTGTTCCTGCACGAACTTTTAATTCTCCCGGTTGTCTCTTTTATCAGAGGGGAATTCATGTGTGGCTTAACTTTGTATTGGAATTATTGCCTAAATCATTTGACATTTATAGTATTTGTCTATGAAATAAGATGCCAAGGAAATAAATAGGAAACATTCTGCTTCAAGGTTTGCCTATCTCCTCTGCTGGACATTTTAATAGTGGTTTTGGTATGGCAGTAGCTTTAGAACATGAATACTTTCTGGAGCTTCATGTCTGGTGAACATATGAAATTAACTAATGAACCTTATACTCTTGTGTCTGTGACAATTTTCTTACTAGCTAATGAAGCTTTCCTGGAGGGAAGAGAAAAAGTAGTGATCCACAGACTTCTCTTTCTTAAAATGCCCAGGTACTGTTTTTCTGGCTCTGCCACTCCCTATGTTTTTTTATCTTTAACCTGACTCAGCCTGTCTTAAAGTTGCTACATTATGCTGGGTTTCTTCAAGACTACAGTTTTTCTTCAATTTCCCCCCTATCAAATCTATTGAAGAGTAATTTACATAAAATAGAGGAGTGCATCCATTTTAAGTATATAGTTCTATGAGTTTTGATGAATGTATATACTTGTATAACCACTCCCAAATCAGGATAGACAGTTCCATCCATCCATTTAGTTCCCTCACGCCTCTTCTCACTCAGTCTTAACAACCATGGTTCCAGCAACCACTGATCTTATTTCTATCACTATAGATTAGTTTTGCCTTTCTAAAATGTAATGTAAATGAACTCATAAAGATTCTATCTTCAGGGTCTGATTTCTTTCACTCACCTGTATTGGGGCTTTCTCCTTTTTTCTTGCTTAGGTTAGTTGACTTTTTTTTTCCGAAGTATCAGGTTTTATTAATTTATTAGTTCTGTTTTCTTGTTTCCTGTTTATTTTTTGCTTTTATATTTATTAATTCCTTATTTTTTATTTTCTTGGGTTTATTTTTTCTAACTTCCTTGAATTAAATATGTATTTTCATTCTTTCTTCTTTATTAATATAAGCATTTAGGGCTGTGAATTTTTCCTCGGCTACTACTTTAGCTATATTTAATGGGTTTCAAATGCAGTGCTTTCATTTGTTTATTGTCGTTTAGTTTTTATAATTCCTTTTTGACCTAAGAGTTAGGAGAATTTTAAATTTTCCACCTGTGCTTTATCATTTCATTCATCAGTTGATGAACTGCTACTGATAGTGCTATGCTGCTGTGAATATTCTTATACAAGTTTTTGTGTGGACAATAGCCTTTTTTTTTTTTAATCAGGAGTTAATGAAGTTCCTTTTTCCCCAGTTATTTGTACCAGATTGATAGGGATTCTTACTTTTTCCTCCTGGCTGTTTTCTGACATGCTAGGAGTTTTGGGGCAGGCAGGATCATAGTAGAACCCTGAACCGGAGCAGGGAGATCTCAGGATCTAGAAACTGCATAATAAGAGACTAATTTTTCACCAAATAATAGGATAGAACAACCTGTAGCTTGAGAAGCTAGGAGAGTTAGAGCAGGTGCAAGGAAATTGATGATTTTATTCATGGGTATTTACAAATTAAAGGTTTAAGGGGTCATAAGCTTGAATGCATATACTAAGCAAAGTGACCTCTGAGACTTTTTTATTTGATCTATCTGAATATCCAGGAACATTCATAAAGTAGAAAACTTTCCTGGTTGCTTTGGTTGTGATTTTCCTTAATTGGAACCAATAGTATTAAAAATGTCTTATAGATAAATTACTCTGAAAATATTAGGAAAGTTAAGCACTATATGTTATTAATTATATTCTTGAACTGAAATTAGGTTTACCTTTGTTCCTTCTAATTAATTCTGTGGTAATTTTTTAAAGGAACAATACTTGGTTGATTTTTTTTAAAACTATAGATTTTCTGGTACAGGAATCATCTGAAAGTTAAAAAAAAAAAAAATAAACAACTCAGGACATAATGTTAGAAAAAGGGAGTTTTTTCTGTACTTCCATGCCCATACGAAAGATGTGTCTAGTATGGAGTCTCCTTTTAATTTTTTTTTTAAATCACATTTGAATATAAAAATAGATACTAAAGTCAATTGTAAAAGAAATGAACCCACTGGAATCTCTAGGTAACACTAACCAGATTGCAGGCTCCTTGGAGAGTTACTTTATTTTTTCATCTTTGCACCCTTTGACATCTAACTCATTATCTTGTGCTTTTGCTTAGTGAGTCCTCAACATGTGTTTTGCTGCATTCACTTGAACAGGAGAAGTTAGTGTGTTGATCCACAATGGGTCAGGGTCACTTAAAGGGACATTGATAGAAATATTCTTGTATTACCTTATCTTAGTTTTCTTTGCATTTTTCCCTTGTCTGTACTATGATTGCTCAAAGAGGCTGGAGGTAATATTTCATTTTCTAAGATTAGCATATTAGTTACTTTCTTATAATCCATATGGCTATGAATATGGTTGTATCCCTACAATGCAATTTAGGGAATTTTTGAAATATATCACTGAGCAAAAATTACCTTTTAGAGTTGATTTTAGGAGGCTACCAGAGCCTCTTAAAGTTTTATAGACAACATAATGATTTGTATTTTAAAGAACAAATGGCAAATAAATGATTTGTATGAAAAGAATGAAAATAGCAAAGAAAAAAGTGACAGATGGAAAATAGAAAGGAAAAGAAGATCTATGGAAAAATAGGAAAATGTATTATTAAATTTACTTGTAAGTGAAATGTTTATAGGCAGATACATATAAATAGACCATTCTGTTAAATCAGATAGATGCATCATAGCAGCTTAGCTTGCTCTACATGCCTTTTTTTTCACACTGAGGTTATTAAAATGAAAGGAAAAAAAAAAACTTCCTCTGCCTTTGTTTTCCTTCCCCCAACTCCCACTTCTACACCTAGGAATTTACACCTACCATCTTCTGTAGCAATAACTCAAACCGTATCCTTCAAGTACAGCAACAAAATTATTCTCAGGGTGTACTCTTTCCATTTACTGTATTTTAGAATTAAAACTGTTAGCATGCATTCTTATTCAGTAGGATACATTAAGGTATCCTAACTATTCACAGCTGTTTTGCCTGTTGATGAACTAAACCAGAAAGCAAAACTAAATGCTCAAATAGTGTGTATTTTGCTCTCTGCTTTAAAAAATAATAAAGTAGTGGTGTATTACTTAGGCTGGAAATTACAACCCAAATGCAGAAACTATTTCTAAGTACATGAAGTAGTCTGTGAATGTTCAGATTAACCCTGTGTAGGTCTGAAGAATATCTAACCTCATTCAGGTTATTATCAGCACATCACTTGAGATAAGCAGAATGAACATTTCACTAGCAGGAGCCACTGGCTTGATATTTGAATTAATACAAGCTCTTTCAAGTGTGTTGATCATGATTTACCCTAAATGTTTCATTGCTTTGAGGCAGGGTCCATTGAACCATTTTCAGTTCATAGTGAACATTAAAGTGAACATTCTGTTTATACCTATATTCTATGTATGTTCATTCTTTTTATCCATATTAATATTTCATATTTTAATGAGTCAAAATTATAAATCTGTGACTAAAATCACATGTAAATATCCTTTGCTGCTATTTATAAAGCCTGTTGTACAATATGAAAATTGTTTAAACCATAATACAGTCATAAAAGTTATAATCTGAATTATATATACTAGAGTTTCTTCAGCCTTAGCACTGCTGACATTTTGGGCCTGTCAGTTTGGTCCAGGAGGCTATCCTGTGCCTTAAGATGCTTGACAGCATCCTTGGCCAGTAGCACCCCCTAGCTGTGACAACCAAAAATGTCTCCAGTCTTTGCCAAATGTACCCTGGAGGGCAATTGCTATTGGGATGTTAAAATCTAATGGAAAGTATCCTGACTACATGATCTTTTGCTTTCCTTTGTGGTATATCCTGTTTGAAACAAACTTTACATGATCCTGGCCTTAAGAACCACAACATTTCTATTTTTGGTCCAGTTACTTTTAATATTTTTATCTTGTATATTTGCTTATATATAACATATTTGCTTTTTGAAATGTTATTATATCATAAATCATATGCCTCAGATATTTTGTTAAAAATCAAGTTGCATCTTGTTTTCAGCATTGGCCTGTCTAGGAGGTGCTTTAGCTCCATGTTATATATTGTAGTTATTTTAACTACTTTAAATACCTTCTTCAGATGACTTTTTTTTTTTTTTTTTTTTAGCATTAGCTAAAAGTCTCAGAGATAATGTAAAATAATAATGATAGTGGTGCTAATGAACATTCTTGCAATGTACTGATATCAGTGGCATTGGCATCAATATTTTAGTATATAATGTTAAATTTGCTGTTGGGTTTTCACAAGTTGCCTATCATGGTTAAGTAATACCCTTCCTGGTTTACTTATATTTTCATTAGAAATGAATTCTGAATTTTCTCAGAAGACTTTTTAGCATCTGTGGATTTAATCGTGTAATTTTGCTCCATTGATTTTTGGCATAATGATTTTTTTTTAAATTGTTCTGTAATTTTGAGCTATCCTTATGTTCCTAGAATAAACCCTACTAAGTTTTTAATATGTTGCTAAATTATACATGCTGCTATTCTTTTTAGAATTTTTGCATCTGTATTCATTAAGCAAATTAGTTTATGGTTTTCTTGTTTGTATATTTGAATCAGATTTTAGTATGTCTATACTAGCTTGATAAAATTGAGTTTTCTTTATTTTTTTGACATGGATTAATTTAAATAATTTAGGTATTTGATCTTTAAAGGTTACATTGAACTTAACTGTAATTTTACATAGATTTATAATCTCTTCTATGGTTTTTAGATAATTTCCAGTTTCTTCTGTGGTTGTCAGTCTTTGTCCAGTTTCTTTCAAGGTTATTTGTCTCGTGCAAATAATTCAAACCTCGGTTCTGAACTTCCTCTTAGTTTTTAGGGTTTTTTTTTTTTTTTTGAGAATAAAGCATGATAAATTTATGTGAAGTGTTTAGCATTTAGCAAGCACTCAAATATTAGCTATTATGCTGGGAATGTTTGGTGAATGAAGGGAAAAGGAGAAATTGCTAGGATATCAGACTAGAAAGGTTGGTTGAACCAGGTTTATAAACTACCTCTTATGGTGTACTAAAGTTTTTTACCTGTTCTTAAATAAATTTTGGTAATTGGCATTTACTGAATGTTTTTATTTCACCTAGTATTGAAAATGTGTGGAGACAAATTTTAATTAGCTGTCATACTATAAAAATTGGCCAAGTATAGAAAATAAAACTCCTAACTTCTTAAAATTAAACTACCAGTAGTAGTGTTACATGTTTCAAATAATGAAATTCCTCTCATATTGTTGGAATTCGCATTTTATTTTAGTTCGTATTAATCTTCACCCTTTAAAAGCTTGTGTTGTTTGTATAATTTAAAGATTTTACTGTGCCATTTGTCCACTCTCTATGGAGAAAATATTTAAAAATAAAATAGCTAAAAGGCTAGAAGAAGGAGGAAGATGAAGAGAGAGCATAGCTGAAAATATTTGAGAAACTAATTAATAAATCTCACAAGCTTTATCCAGGAACAGAAAGCTTTATTAATGGGTAATCTGATCCCAAGTGATCCATGCAAGCCTGATCAGCTGCTTGCCTGGAGTTTCAATCTTGATCAGATTGAAAGACACTGAAACTGGCTGGAGGGAATTCCTTTCACAGAGCATCCTTACAACACGGTTCCGGCTAACAGACAATTTCTCTCATTTCTGTTTCCTAGCCCTACAATGCTAACTTGGTTCCCATACAGTTTCTAGCTTGGTTCTCTTGCCTTCCTGCCAATACTATGAGCTCTGAACTCCCAGTCTTCAATAAATTGTATTTGCTTTAAAAACATTACTGTTGACCTATAATGTTTTCATAATTTACAGTTATTATTAAGGGAAATAAGCTCCCAACAGCAGATGTATCGTTCACTCATGCATTTATTCATGTATTAGATGCCATTTACAGTGCTTGTATAAAACACGTTTTTATTTAAAAGACAGTTTCTCCCCTCAAGAAGTTCAGTCTGTATGGTATGTTATGTACTATATTGAGTGCTGTGGTATTCATGGACTAGAGCATGACTTTCTAAGGGACTTGAGAAAACTTTGACAAAGAAAGTGCATTTGAATTGATTTTTAAGGATAAGCAAAAATCACCAGGTGGGGAAAAGAGAAAAAAAATCCATAGAGACCTGAAGGTGAAAGACATAGAAGGGTGAGAGTATGGACTATTTGGAAGAAGGCATTTGGTTTGACCAGAGCATGAAACACAAATGTGTGAAAATAGGCAAGGTGTTTAAACCTTAGTTTACTCGTTAGTATAAAAGGGCTGGTAATAGTATCTACCTTATAGGGATATTGTGAGACCAGAACTGCCTTTATCATGCAGTGTTCAAAGCACTTTACATGTATTGGTTCATATACTCTTCACACTCTTAAGATAGGTATTATTACTATTCCCATTTTACAGATGAGGAAACTCAGTATTTTAGTTTCCTAGGCTGCTTAGAGCAGATACCATGAAATGCATTGGCTTAAACAATGGGAATTTATTCACTTAAGGTTGGAGTCTGGGAAAATGTCCAAATCAAGACATCATCAAGGCAATGCCTTCTTCCCGAAGACCAGCTGCCTGCAGTCCTTCGCTCCTCTGCCACATGGCCAGGCACCTGGTGGTGTGTGCTGGTCTCTCCCTTCTTTTATGGGTTTTGTTGCTTTCCGCTTCTTGCTTCAGTGACTTTCTCTGTATTTATCTCGTTTATAAAGAATTCTATAAAGAGGATTAAGACCCACCCTAGGCCATACCTTAACTGAAGTAGCCTCATCAAAAGGTCCAACTTAGGATAGGTTTATACCCACAGGAATTGAATTAGTTTAAGATCATGACTTTCTGGGGTACATACAGTTCCAAACTACCACACTCAGCCACAGATAAGTAATTTGCCTTTTGCCACACCGTAAGTGTGGTCCACACAGGGCCATGCTTTGTGTGTTGGTGGGGGAGGGTTCTCATCTGTTAAATAGGTATAATAATAGTACCTTTCTTAGGATTGTTATGAAGATTAAATGAATTAATATTTGTTCAATGTTTAGGACAGCACCTAGCACATAAGTAATAAAATAAATAAATCTTGTGTAGAAGGTGCTTGGGATGTAATAGCTAATGTTTATTGATAGCCACTATTTTGGGTATAATATTGGGGGGACAGTGGTGAGAAGAGGAGAGATTATTAGGAGAAAAGACTGACTTTCCAGAAAAGTTGGCATCACTATATAAAAAACCTTACATACTGTGCTAAGGAGTTGAGATTTTAAACTCCAGGCAGTGGTGAGCCAAGAGATTCTTAAGCAAAAGAGTGATAATGGACAAGTTTTAAGAGAGAGAAGAAGTGTGTGTGTGTGTGTTTGTGTGTGTGTGTGTGTGTGTGTGAGAGAGAGAGAGAGAGAGAGAGAGAGAGAAACCCCTAGACCATAGGACAAAGAGAGAAGTAGGGAGGGAAAGAAGGAGAAAGAAATAGGAAATTTGTCCTTAAGCTGCAGTAAATAGTAAATCCTTAGCAACTTCTTCAAGGATGCTTTCCTACGATGGAATTACAGATATTTAGAATTGCCTTTTGGCATAATCTAACATCAAAATAAGACAACAAACTACTTGAAGAAGTTAAGTTGTTCGATAGTTTGGATGTTTGAGAAGTTATCATACTTTTCTTTCCCAAAGTCTATTTGTTTGTAAGATTCAGCTTCAACACCAAATGAACAGGTTAAGTTATTTTATTTTTCCTAATTTTTACTTTGCTGCTTTTTGAAATATTACCCCCAGATAAAGAATAAGAAAGCAGTTTGGAGTATTATGCAGGGGAAACAAATTCACATTTTTGTTAGTGCGGCATTTGTAATTTTTGAACCTTATCCCCAGAGAGATCTAATTTGCTCACATTCATCCAAAAACGTTGACAGCATATCCCCAATATTAGGATTCTTCTAACACATATGCTTTTTTCACAGATTCTAATTTCATGAATATTTCAAAATAAAAAATATACCAAGTGCCAGGATTTTAATTCTGTAAGGTTGTTAGTCTCTGTTGTGCCATATGGAGGTTATAATGAGATGAATTATGATGATAATTTTTTCTCAAGACTTGAAACAAAACTCTTGTTGAAATTTCTTATTCTTATACTAAGATCAAGATCAATAGCAAAACTCCATAAAATGTGTTACCTTGTCTGGGATACAGGTATATATAGGGTTGGCCATTTAATTTTTTTTTAAATCTTTTTTCCACCGTCTTTTTGAATTCTTAAATAAGCAGGACAAATTTTTTATCCTAGGAAGTGAGATTGGAAATTCTTTTAAAAATAGGATACTATGTAATATTTAGTTTTTAAAATAATTACTTTAAATTTTATCTAAATTACAAAAGAGCAGCAAGCTTGATCTAAAAAAATCTTAAAAATAGAGTGAAAAATAGAATTCCCTCTTTTCCATCCCCAATCCTTGTTTTTAATAAAAGATAAATATACATTTAGAGTGTGCCCTTTATAGACAGTTTTCACACATATATACATATACACGTAGACACTTGAAATACATACTCACCTCAGTGCTTTGGATGGACAGATAAAATTTATAAATGAATGTCATTTTAGTATATGTTTTAGTTAGAACTTTAATCACTTGAGAAATTATTTCATAGCTTTTTGTTCACAAGACTATCCAAAATTATACTAACGAAACAAATAGCAGTAAATCAATTCCTGTGAACTCCTTTCTAAATTAACTGAATTTATCCTTTTTTCTTTAAGTACATACACATGCACACAAATCCATGAATACATACATATATTTTTGGACATGTGAGTGATACCTTTATTTTTTATTTTTTATTTTTTTTAAATCATCATTTTATTGAGATATATTCACATACCACGCAGTCATACAAAACAAATTGTACTTTCGATTGTTTACAGTACCATTACATAGTTGTACATTCATCACCTAAATCAATCCCTGACACCTTCATTAGCACACACACAAAAATAACAAGAATAATAATTAGAGTGAAAAAGAGCAATTGAAGTAAAAAAGAACACTGGGTACCTTTGTCTGTTTGTTTCCTTCCCCTACTTTTCTACACATCCATCCATAAACTAGACAAAGTGGTGTTTGGTCCTTATGGCTTTCCCAATCCCATTGTCACCCCTCATAAGCTACATTTTTATACAACTGTCTTCGAGATTCATGGGTTCTGGGTTGTAGTTTGATAGTTTCAGGTATCCACCACCAGCTACCCCAATTCTTTAGAACCTAAAAAGGGTTGTCTAAAGTGTGCATAAGAGTGCCCACCAGAGTGACCTCTCGGCTCCTTTTGGAATCTCTCTGCCACTGAAGCTTATTTCATTTCCTTTCACATCCCCCTTTTGGTCAAGAAGATGTTCTCCGTCCCACGGTGCCAGGTCTACATTCCTCCCTGGGAGTCATATTCCACGTTGCCAGGGAGATTCACTTCCCTGGGTGTCTGATCCCACGTAGGGGGGAGGGCAGTGATTTCACCTTTCAAGTTGGCTTAGCCAGAGAGAGAGGGCCACATCTGAGCAACAAAGAGGCATTCAGGAGGAGACTCTTAGGCACAAATACAGGGAGGCCTAGCCTCTCCTTTGCAGCAACCGTCTTCCCAAGGGTAAAACTTATGGTAGAGGGCTCAACCCAAAAAACCACCCGTCCCCTATGTCTGTGGTCATGTTAGCAACCATGGTGGTGGGGTAGGCGAATACCCCTGCATTCTCCACAGGCTCCTCAAGGGGGCACTACATCTTTTTTTTTTTTTTTTTTCCCCTTGTTTGTCTTTTTTCTTTTTTTTTTTTTTTTTTTTTTTTTAACTTTCCCTTCTTTTTTCAAATCACCTGTATGAAAAAAAAAGTTAAAAAGAAAACAAACATACAATAAAAGAGCATTTCAAAGAGACCATAGCAAGGGAGTAAGAAAAAGACAACTAACCTAAGATAACTGCTTAACTTCCAACATGTTCCTACTTTACCCCAAGAAAGTTACATAATATAGCAACATTTCAGTGAACTTGTTCCTACTACAACCATCAGAAATTAACAGACCATAGTCATTTCTGGGCATCCCCAGAACGTTAAATAGCTTATCTGTTCTTCCTGGATTATTGTTCCCCCTTCCTTAATTGCTCTCTACTGCTAGTTCCCCTACATTCTACATTATAAACCATTTGTTTTACATTTTTCAAAGTTCACATTAGTGGTAGCATATAATATTTCTCTTTTTGTGCCTGGCTTATTTCGCTCAGCATTATGTCTTCAAGGTTCATCCATGTTGTCATATGTTTCACCAGATCGTTCCTTCTTACTGCCGCGTAGTATTCCATCGTGTGTATATACCACATTTTATTTATCCACTCATCTGTTGAAGGACATTTGGGTTGTTTCCATCTCTTGGCAATTGTGAATAATGCTGCTATGAACATTGGCGTGCAGATATCTGTTCGTGTCACTGCTTTCCGATCTTCCGGGTATATACCGAGAAGTGCAATCGCTGGATCGAATGGTAGCTCTATATCTAGTTTTCTAAGGAACTGCCAGACTGACTTCCAGAGTGGCTGAACCATTATACAGTCCCACCAACAATGAATAAGAGTTCCAATTTCTCCACATCCCCTCCAGCATTTGTAGTTTCCTGTTTGTTTAATGGCAGCCATTCTAACCGGTGTTAGATGGTATCTCATTGTGGTCTTAATTTGCATCTCTCTAATAGCTAGTGAAGCTGAACATTTTTTCATGTGTTTCTTGGTCATTTGTATTTCCTCTTCAGAGAACTGTCTTTTCATATCTTTTGCCCATTTTATAATTGGGCTGTCTGTACTATTGTCATTGAGTTGTAGGATTTCTTTGTATATGCAAGATATCAGTCTTTTGTCAGATACATGGTTTCCAAAAATTTTTTCCCATTGAGTTGGCTGCCTCTTTACCTTTTTGAGAAATTCCTTTGAGGTGCAGAAACTTCTAAGCTTGAGGAGTTCCCATTTATCTATTTTCTCTTTTGTTGCTTGTGCTTTGGGTGTAAAGTCTAGGAAGTGGCCTCCTAATACAAGGTCTTGAAGATGTTTTCCTACATTATCTTCTAGGAGTTTTATGGTACTTTCTTTTATATTGAGATCTTTGGTCCATTTTGAGTTAATTTTTGTGTAGGGGGTGAGGTGGGGGTCCTCTTTCATTTTTTTGGATATGTATATCCAACTCTCCCAGCCCCATTTGTTGAAAAGACCATTATGGCTCAGTTCGGTGACTTTGGGGGCCTTATCAAAGATCAGTCGGCCATAGATCTGAGGGTCTATCTCTGAATTCTCAATTCGATTCCATTGATCTATATGTCTATCTTTGTGCCAGTACCATGCTGTCTTGGCAACTGTGGCTTTATAATAAGCTTCAAAGTCAGGGAGTGTAAGTCCTCCCACTTCGTTTTTCTTTTTTAGAGTGTCTTTAGCAATTCGAGGCATCTTCCCTTTCCAAATAAATTTGATAACTAGCTTTTCCAAGTCTGCAAAGTAGGTTGTTGGAATTTTGATTGGGATTGCATTGAATCTGTAGATGAGTTTGGGTAGAATTGACATCTTAATGACATTTAGCCTTCCTATCCATGAACATGGAATATTTTTCCATCTTTTAAGGTCCCCTTTTATTTCTTTTAGTAGAGTTATGTAGTTTTCTTTGTATAGGTCTTTTACATCTTTGGTTAAGTTGATTCCTAGGTACTTGATTTTTTTAGTTGCTATTGAAAATGGTATCTTTTTCTTGAGTGTCTCTTCAGTTTGTTCATTTCTAGCATATAGAAACATTACTGACTTATGTGCATTAATCTTGTATCCCGCTACTTTGCTAAATTTGTTTATTAGCTCTAGTAGGTGTATCGTTGATTTCTCAGGGTTTTCTAGATATAAGATCATATCATCTGCAAACAATGACAGTTTTACTTCTTCTTTTCCAATTTGGATGCCTTTTATTTCTTTGTCTTGCCGGATTGCCCTGGCTAGCACTTCCAGCACAATGTTGAATAACAGTGGTGACAGCGGGCATCCTTGTCTTGTTCCTGATCTTAGAGGGAAGGCTTTCAGTCTCTCACCATTGAGTACTATGCTGGCTGTGGGTTTTTCATATATGCTCTTTATCATGTTGAGGAAGTTTCCTTCAATTCCTACCTTTTGAAGTGTTTTTATCAAAAAGGGATGTTGGATTTTGTCAAATGCTTTTTCAGCATCTATTGAGATGATCAATTGATTTTTCCCTTTCGAGTTTTTAATGTGTTGTAATACATTGATTGTTTTTCTGATGTTGAACCATCCTTGCATGCCTGGAATGAACCCCACTTGGTCATGGTGTATGATTTTTTTAATGTGTCTTTGGATTCGATTTGCAAGTATTTTGTTGAGGATTTTTGCATCTATATTCATTAGGGAGATTGGCCGGTAGTTTTCCTTTTTTGTAGCATCTTTGCCTGGTTTTGGTATTAGATTGATGTTAGCTTCATAAAATGAGTTAGGTAGTGTTCCATTTTTTTCAATGTTTTGAAAGAGTTTGAGTAAGATTGGTGTCAGTTCTTTCTGGAAAGTTTGGTAGAATTCCCCTGTGAAGCCATCTGGCCCTGGGCATTTATTTGTGGGAAGATTTTTGATGACTGATTGGATCTCTTTGCTTGTGATGGGTTGGTTGAGGTCTTCTATTTCTTCTCTGGTCAGTCTAGGTTGTTCATATGTTTCCAGGAAATTGTCCATTTCTTCTACATTATCCAGTTTGTTGCCATACAGTTGTTCATAATATCCTCTTATAATTTTTTTTAATTTCTTCAGGATCTGCAGTTATGTCACCTTTTTCATTCATTATTTTGTTTATATGGGTCTTCTCTCTTTTTGATTTTGTCAGTCTAGCTAGGGGCTTGTCAATCTTGTTGATCTTCTCAAAGAACCAACTTTTGGTGATATTTATCCTTTCTATTGTTTTTTTGTTCTCTATGTCATTTATTTCTGCTTTAATCCTTGTTATTTCTTTTCTTGTACTTGGTTTAGGATTGGTTTGCTGTTCATTTTCTAGCTTCTTCAGTTGATCCATTAGTTCTTTGATTTTGGCTCTTTCTTCCTTTTTAATATATGCGTTTAGTGCTATAAATTTCCCCCTTAGCACTGCTTTTGCTGCATCCCATAGGTTTTGGTATGTTGTGTTCTCATTTTCATTCGTCTCTATATATTTAGCAATTTCTCTTGCTATTTCTTCTTTAACCCACTGATTGTTTAGGAGTGTGTTGTTTAACCTCCAGGTATTTGTGAATTTTCTAAGTCTCTGATGGTTATTGACTTCTAATTGTATTCCATTGTGGTCAGAGAATGTGCTTTGAATAATTTCAATCTTTTTAAATTTATTGAGGCTTGTTTTATGTCCCAGCATATGATCTATTCTGGAGAAAGTTCCGTGAGCACTAGAAAAGTATGTGTATCCTGGTGATTTGGGATGTAATGTCCTGTAGATGTCTGTTAAATCTAATTCATTTATCAGATTGTTTAGGTTTTCAATTTCCTTATTGGTCTTCTGTCTGGTTGATCTATCTATAGGAGAGAGTGATGTGTTGAAGTCTCCCACAATTATTGTGGAAACATCAATTGCTTCCTTTAGTTTTGCCAATGTTTCTCTCATGTATTTTGTGGCACCTTGATTGGGTGCATAGACATTTACGATTGTTATTTCTTCTTGCTGAATTGCCCCTTTTATTAGTATGTAGTGGCCTTCTTTGTCTCTCAAAACATCCCTGCATTTGAAGTCTATTTTATCTGAGATTAATATTGCTACACACCTGCTTTCTTTTGGCTGTAGCTTGCATGAAATATTTTTTTCCATCCTTTCACTTTCAATTTCTTTGTGTCCCTGTGTCTAAGATGAGTCTCTTGTATGCAACATATTGATGGTTCATTTTTTTGATCCATTCTGCGAATCTATATCTTTTAATTGGGGAGTTTAATCCATTTACATTCAACGTTAAAACCGTGAAGGCATTTCTTGAATCGGCCATCTTATCCTTTGGATTATGTTTGCCATATTTTTCCCTCTCTCTATTAATATCCTTTATTGTACCCATACCGAATCTCTTTAGTACTGAACCTTTCTCCAAGTCTCTCTGTCCTGTCTTTGTTTCTCTGTCTGTAGGGCTCCCTTTAGTATCTCCAGTAGGGCAGGTCTCTTGTTAGCAAATTCTCTCAGCATTTCTTTGTCTGTGAAAAATTTAAGCTCTCCCTCAAATTTGAAGGAGAGCTTTGCTGGATAAAGTATTCTTGGCTGGAAATTCCTCTCTCTCAGAATTTTAAATATATCGTGCCATTGCCTTCTCGCCTCCATGGTGGCTGCTGAGTAGTCACTACTTAGTCTTATGCTGTTTCCTTTGTATGTGGTGAATTGCTTTTCTCTTGCTGCTTTCAGAACTTGCTCCTTCTCTTCTATGTTTGACAGTGTGATCAGTATATGTCTCGGAGTGGGTTTTTTTGGATTTATTCTATTTGGAGTTCGCTGAGCATTTATGATTTGTGTATTTATGTTGTTTAGAAGATTTGGGAAGTTTTCCCCAACAATTTCTTTGAATACTCTTCCTAGACCTTTACCCTTTTCTTCCCCTTCTGGGACACCAATGAGTCTTATATTCGGACGCTTCATATTATCTATCATATCCCTGAGGTCCATTTCGAGTTTTTCAATTTTTTTCCCCATTCTTTCTTTTATGCTTTCATTTTCCATTCTGTCATCTTCCAGGTCACTGATTCGTTGTTCAACTTCCTCTAGTCTTGTACTATGAGTGTCCAGAATCTTTTTAATTTGGTCAACAGTTTCTTTAATTTCCATAAGATCATCCATTTTTTTATTTAGTCTTGCAATGTCTTCTTTATGCTCTTCTAGGGTCTTCTTGATTTCCTTCATATCCCGTACTAGGGTCTCATTGTTCATCTTTAGTTCTTTGAGTAGCTGCTCTAGGTGTGTCTCTTCTGGTCTTTTGATTTGGGTGCTTGGGCTTGGGTTATCCATATCGTCTGGTTTTTTCATATGCTTTATAATTTTCTGTTGTTTTTTGGCCTCGTGGCATTTGCTGTCCTTGATAGGGTTCTTTTAGGGTTTGTAGACCAGTTGAAGTCCTTATCTCTAATTTATCAGATCTACAGCTTCGTGGAGTACACTTTCTCTAACTAACCAGCAGGTGGCGTCCACGAGCCACCTGTTCTCCACAAGCCAGATCTCCCCTGCTTAGCCTTTTTGGTGAGTGGGGGAGTGAGTCTTGTGGGGCCCAATTGGTGTCCCAAGCTTGCGTGTGTAGTTGGTGTTGCCTGCCCTGTATGTGGGGCGTGTTTCTGGGCAGTCGGGGAGGGGGGGTGGCCCTAACAATCAAATCTCCCTGATGATCCTAGAGTTTTAAAGCTACTGCAATAGTCTAATCCTTCAGTTCAGTCCTGCCACAGTTTGTCTCTGCCACTGACCCACAAGTCTTTGGTATTGGCGTATGGCTCCTGAGACTTGCAAGTGGGCCCCTCTTCCAGGCTGTGCACCCCGGGTCCTCTGTTGAGGGATGACTGTGCTATGTCACAGGTGAGTGCCGTCCCCCCAGGGCAGTTCTGGGCTGCTGGGCTGTGTTGGGAGGCTCCCAGTCTGCTCAAATGATGGCTGAATGGGGCTCTGTTAATTCACACTGCTCCCCCTTCCTAGCTCTGGGACATTCAGCTGAGGTTGCAGGGAAGGCTAATGTCCACGCCCAGTTTTGTGGTGTGTGCCTGTTATTTGAAGCACTTCCGTCACATTGGGTTGTGTGGGGCAGCTCTGGGCTATGGGGCTGGCGATGGGCAGGAGTGTTTCCTGTCCACCAGGATGGTGGCTGTGAGCGGACACCCCCCTTTCTTGGGAAGTTGTGTTGTTTAGTGAATTTTCTCAGCCACTGGATTATTGCCTTTTGTCTCAGAGCTCTCTTATTTCTGCTCTTGACTTGACGTGCCCAAATTTCAATTCTTTGAAGCTTTCTGTATTGAGCTTCTTAGAGTAATTGTTTTAGAAAAAAGCAAAAAGGATTTAAAAAAAAAAAAAAACGGCCCTCCTCAGAGATCTAATGGGTTATTGAAATGCTAATAGACAAAGCAACCAGGGCCATTAAGGAAAGGTGCCCTGGGCAGAGAGATCAGCCTTGCTTCGGGATTTGCATATGCGCCTCAAGGCCTGATCTCCGCCCTTCCCCTTTCTGTGTTCACCAGAACTCCAAAAATCCTCTGCTTTTACTTTGGAGCTTCTCGTGTTGTTTTCCTTCTATGCCCGTCTCCTCTCTGCTGGGCTGGCTGCTCTCAGAGTCTCTGGTGTCTGGCCTCAGTCTATCTATGGTTGGAGTTTGAATCAGTAGAATGAGTTTCCGATGAGAGCAGCCACTGCAATTCTCCCTTCTCCTTCCTGGAGCTGACAGCCCCTCCTCCCCCGGGACTGAGCCTGGCAGGGAGGGGCGCAGGTCCCCTGGCCGCAAAAACTTACAGATTTCGCTGATCTCAGCAGTTCCACGTTTTCATGAGTGTTGTATGAAGTATGCCCAAAGACAGATTGCTCTGTGGTGTCCAGTCCACGCAGTTCCTGGCTTTTTACCTACTTTCCTGGAGGAGTAACTAAAACATACAGCTCACCAGTCTGCCATCTTGCCCCGCCTCCGATACCTTTATTTTTAAATGAATTCATTTAATGTACAGGTATTTATTGAGTGCTTATTATGTGCCAGGCAGTATTCTAGAAGCTTCCAGGTGCTGTTCTACAAGTTGCATATACATCATGATGAACAAAACAGACCCCTCACCACCCCCCCGCAAAAAAAAAAAAAAAATCCCTGCACTCATGAGCTTACATTCTGATAGGAAAGCACCTATTTCCTTGAGATATATTAGGAATGATTCAGGGTTTATAGTCTGAAGATCTGGATTAAATCCTGACTGTATGGTCTTGGACAAACTCTCTTAATCTCAATTTCTTATTTCCAAAATGAAAGATTTTAGTGCATCAGGGAGTTACTGGTATTGGCAATTTGTATCTGCTGTTTTTTTTCCTTTTCATTCTGCCAAGATACTTATCAATTTTATTGATTTTTTCAAAGAAATGGCTTTCAGTTCCATTGATTTTTTTTCTCTATTTGATTTATTTATATTCTTATTATTTCCATCTTTCTTATAATGGGTTTTGCTTTTCTTTTTCTAACATCTTAAAGAGGTGTCTTCTTATATCATTGGTTTCGTGCCTTAATCCCAATATAATTTTTCCAACCCCAATATAATTTTTCCAACCCCTTAGCCACATCAACATAGACAAGGATTTCCTTTGGTGTTCCTTCATCAGTTATAGATGCATTACTTCCTTTCATGTAAGGCACTGCGTTAGGCTCTTTGGAGAAGAAAATATAGGCTCTAGTGTTCTATTAATAACCTTATCCAGTTGGTTGAACCATATGATATTGTTGATATTTGACAGCTTTTGATCTATAAAATCAGCAGTGTCATTTTATTCAGCCTAATAGTTGGGGAACAAGATAGATATTAGTAAAACATAAGTAAAGCACTAAATTGCATATTGTGGTTCAGACACTAAATGATATAGGAGTTTGAAGGAATAGAGTCATTACCTTGGCCGGGGAAGTTCATAGAATAGACTGCCAGTTTCAGTTTCTAATCAAGTAGAGGGCCTTCTACTGAACATTCAGTTTTTGTTTGCTCTGGATAATTGACTGAACCTGGAAAGCCCAGCAGATCAGTTGTCTTTGTGTAGAATTTCTGACAAATTCAATTGCTGTTGCTCCTGCTAAGCTGTTGCCAAGAGTACTTATTTGGTTAAGATGATGGACTTGCATGATTAACCCAGATTTCTTTTTTGCACATCCAGGGCCCATGCGGAATCTCCCCCATCGGTAAACAACTTAAAGACTGAACTTGGTGATAAAGGGAAGAAGAAAGATGAGGGGGAAGTTTGTAACGATGAAAAAAAGGCTGCAGATACTTGTCTTGAGCCTTATCCAGAAGAGAAAAAGAAGAAACGTTCTGGATTCAGAGACAGAAAAGTATGGAACACAATCTTAGAAGTTAATTAGAACCATAGTTAATCCTAAAATAGAATGATTCCATTGAGTCTCTTTTATTATATATTTCACTTTCATATTCACTTTCAAGTTATTAACTTCTTTGCTAATTTTCATCATTTTCTAAATCAAAGATACTCTTGGAAATGTGAAGTTAAAGGAGGTGATTAAAGGGGCCTAGGATTGGTAACCAAGATTTTCATATTCTTTCTCAGTCCTTTCAGGTCAACTTCCTGAGGTGATTCTTGCTTTCTGAATTTTCACCATGCTAAATATTATCATATTTGTTAAGTTGAGTCTTTATAGAATTTCTCCTTTATGATACCAGGTTTTGAAGGGAGAAAAAAATCTCTTTGGAAACATGAATATTTCTAAAAAAACCACATACTTTGAGGACAGCATAAACTTAAATGATTGTCAACACTTTATGTCATTAACACAACCTGCTGTTATGTAGCTTTACTTTAGAGAAGTTTCAGTTTCACTAAGATAATGCCCATAATACTGGGCATTTGAGTTCAGCAAATGTGAGTAATGAAAAATTAAAAGATGCATTTTTTTTAAACATTCTGCATGTTAGGGTTCAAATTCAGGGAATTGCCTATAGTTGCTAAACTATAGCTAGTTGATGCAACAAGATAATCCAAGTTATTTCTGTATTTTATATGTGTTGTACATTTGCAAAGAGAGTTCGTCTGGGAAATTTGGTTCCTCTTTCTAAGATTTTTGTCTGTTTGGATGAAGTTATTAATCTATCTTCTCATTTCTCAAATCCATTTCTGATTGCAGTGAATTTAACAAAAGTTATATACCACAAGTTAATCATTAAGTTTCCCAGTGTTTCCATAAGGATACATTTATTTATTCTTTTGCCCTGAGTGAATGAGAAGAGAGCACAACTTTATCTTGTTAGCAGTTTCATTTACAGTCAAACTTTCTATTTTCAAAGTATAGCAAAACTAACCCAAATTTAAACATTTATTTTTGAACCTTCTTCCATTTTTTATTCCTGCCTCCTGCTCAACAGATGACTGTTCCTCATATTTTACAGAAAAAAAATTAAACCTATCAATATAATTCCCTTAGTTTTGTTATAAATATATAAATATATATATATTTTTTATTGAAATTGTTTGCATACCATACAACTATCCAAAGATCCAAAGTATACAGTCCATTGCCCATGGTACCATCATACAGCTGTACATCCATCACCACAATTAATTTTTTTTCAATTTTTAGAACATTTTCATTACTCCAGAAAAGAAATAAAGACAAAAAAAGGAAACTCAAATCCTCCCATACCCCTAACCACCCCCACACCCCCATTATTGAGTCATAATTTTGGTATAGTACATTTGTTACTGTTGATGAAAGAATGTTAAAATACTACTAACTGTATCATATAGTTTGCAAGGGTATTTTTTTTTCCTATATGCCTCTCTATTATTAACTTCTAGTTATAGTGTCATACATTTGTTCTAGTTCATGAGAGAGATTTCTAATATTTGTATAGTTAATCACGGACATTGTCCACCACAAGATTCACTGCTATCTTTTAACCTCCCAACTTTCCTTCTGGTGACATATGTGACTCTGAGCTTACCCTTCAGCACTGTTACTTATTCTCACAACATGCTACCATCACCCCTGTCCATTTCCAAACGTTTAAGTTCACCTTAGTTGAACATTCTGCTCATAATAAGCAACTGCTCCCCATTCTTTAGCCTCATTCTATATCCTGGTAACTTATATTTCATGTCTATGAGTTTACATATTATAATTAGTTCATATCAATGAGACCCTATGATATTTGTCCTTATATGTCTGTCTTATTTCACTCAACATAGTGCCCTCAGGTTTTCATCATCAACCCATTTTTTTTAAGATGGTTTTGTTCACACACCATACATTCCATCCTGAATAAACAATCATTGGTTCCCTGTACAGTCACGTATTTATATATTTCGCACCATCACCACTATCTATATAAGGACATCTCCATTTGTTCCACAAAAAAGGAGGAAGAGTCAAAGAAGGCAGAGAGACAAAAGGAAGAGAAAAAAGAAGAGAGAGAGAGACATGACAGCTAGAAAGCAACAAAAGGAAAGATAGCATTAACCTAAAGTAGAATAAAAAGTCAGATAACATCACCAATGCCAGGAGTCCCATATCCTTCCCCTATTCCCTCCTCCCCATATGCATTTAGCTTTGGTATATTGCCTTTGTTGTAGTAAAGGAAGTATAATACAATGTTTCTGTTAATTACAGTCTCTAGTTTGCATTGATTGTATTTTCCCCCAGTCCCACCCTATTTTTAACACCTTGCAATGTTGACTTTCATTTGTTATACCTCATGTAAAAACATATTTGTACCTTTGATTACAATCGTTGAGCACCCTAGGTTTCCCTGAGTTATATAGTCTTAATTTTTATCTTTCATCTTTTGTTCTGTTGTCTCATATGGTCCTAACCTTCCTCTTTCAACCATTTTCACAGTCTTCTTTGTTCAGTGTACTTACATTGCTGTGCTACTATCTCCCAAAATTGTTTTCCAACCTCTTATTCCTGTCTTTTCCTTTCTGTCTACAGTGCTTCCTTTAGTGTTTCCTGTAGAGCAGGTTATCTTGTTCACTAACTCTATCATTGTCTGTTTGTCAGAGAATACTTTAAGTTCCCCCTCATATTTGAAGGACAGTTTTGCTGGATATAGGATTTTTGGTTGGTGGTTTTTCTCTTTCAGTGTCTTAAATATATCACCCCACTTCCTTCTTGCCTCTATGGTTTCTATTGAGAAATCCACACATAGTCTTATCAAGCTTCCTTTGTATATGATGAATCACTTTTCTCTTGCTGCTTTCAGGATTCTCTCTTTGTCTTTGACTTTTGATAATCTGATTATTAAGTGTCTTGGCATAGGCCTATTCAGATCTGTTCTGTTTGGGGTATGCTGTGCTTCTTGGATCCATAATTTTATGTCTTTCATAAGAGATGGGAAATTTTCATTGATTATTTCCTCTATTATTGCTTCTGCCCCTTGTTCTGTCTCTTCTCCTTCTGGGACACCAATGACATGTACATTCCTGCTTTTCATTTTGTCTTCAAGTTCTCAGAGACATTGCTCATATTTTTCCATTCTTTTCTCTATCTGTTCTTTTGTGTATAGGCTTTCAGGTGCCTTGTTCTCCAACTCCTGAGTGTTTTCTTATGCCTCTTGAGATCTGCTGTTGTATGTTTCCATTGTGGTTTTCATCTCTGTTATGCCTTTCATTTCCATAGATTCTGCCCATTGGTTTTCGAACTTTCAATTTCTGCCTTACGTACGCCCAGTGTTTTCATTATACGGTTCATCTCTTTTGCCATATCTTCCCTAAACTTTTTGAATTGATTTATTATTAGTTGTTTAAGTTCCTGTATCTTAGTTGAAGTGTAAGTTTGTTCCTTTGACTGGGCCATAACTTTGTTTTTCTTAGTGTAGGTTGTAGTTTTCTGTTGTCTAGGCATGGTTTCCTTGGTTACCCTAATCAGGTTTTCCCAGACCAGAATGGGATCAGGTCCCAGAAGGAAGAAATATTCAGTATCCAGCTTCCCTGAGGGTGTGTCTTAGAAAATTGGTACAACCTGTGAGGCCTCAAATCACTGTGCTTTTCTGTCCAGCAGGTGGCACCTGTCAGCCTGTACCTCCAGACTGGTGTAAGGAGGTATGGCCTGTAGCTGTTTTCCCCCAAGCTCTGGGGTCTGGTTCTGAATGGAAGGTTGGTAGTAGAACTGGGCGCCACCTCTTCCCTCTTAGGGAAAATAGACCCCCCTAGGGAGAGGTGATTAGCATTTGAATGCTCTCTCTCTCTCTCTGCCTGTGCTATCTCCACCCTTGTCTGGGTCAGAGTGCTGGGAACTGAAAATGGATGAGGCTTTCTCCACTGAGCCAAAACAGGGGTAGAAAGCCCCCTTCAGGGCCAGTCCACGGCCACCCTCCAGCTCTTCAAGGTCAGTTGTCACCAAAAGTCTCTGTCTGCTTGTTGGGGATTTGTAGCTTGTATCGAGCAGTCCACGTTTGTTAATTAAAACTCCAGTTGGAGCTCAGCTGAGCTGTATTCACTTGCTTGGAGAGAGATGCTCTCTAGCACCATGAGGCTTTGCAGCTTGGACCATGGCGGGTGGGGGGGGGGGCTTCTGGCTTGGATCTGCAGTTTTTACTTACAGATTTTATGCTGCAATCTCGGGCATTCCTCCCAATTCAGGTTGGTGTATGATGAGTGGACAGTCACGTTTGTCCCCCCGCAGTTATTCCAGTTTATTCACTAGTTGTTCCTGGTTGTTTGTTATTTTTTCCAGGGGACTAACTACCTTCCACTCCTCTCTATGCCACCATCTTCTAATTCCCTTAGTTTTTAACCCCCATAGCTATAAAACCTATCAATGTCTATGTTTGAAATAATTCTTGTTTCTTTTACCAAAGTCTCAGAGGAATAGCTATCTTCTCTTTGTTCAGGGATAATCATCCCACATGTCAATCCCATCCTGGCTCCTCAAGAACCTTGTTCCATCACGTATTCTTTCTTTTTCCTGTTTTATACTCACTCTTTCTCTACTCATTCTTTTGCATAGTTTATCTAGACATGCTAAAGATTCTTCCATATTTAATTTTTTTAAAAAGCAAACACGTTTTGAGCTTGCATTTTTTCTAACTACTGTCCCATTTGCTTTCTTTCCCTCCATGACTGAGCCCCTCTAGTCTCTACATTCTCACTTGTTTTTGTTCTTTTATGTGCTCCTGATTTTTATGTAATATTTCAGACATTCGGAAAAAAATAGAGACTAATTTAATAAACATTCATATATGTACTACCCAGCCTTGTAAAATTTTAACACTTTGCTATCTTTGCTTCAGATTTTTTTTAAGAAATGAATATTTAAAATTTAGGTAAAACTTCTTCTATACTTCTCAATTCTGTCCCTCTCCCATCCTCCTCAGAGATATACCACTGACCTGAATTTGCTATTTATTGTTCTCATGCATAGCTTAGTTATTTTATTTTAATTAAAAAAAGATTCTCAAATGCAAAAAGTTGGATTAATCATATCACTTAATTCAAGACATACAATTATTGTTAGTCTATGAGTACTTCTGTCTTTTATTTTGGTTTGGTTTTGGTTTCTTTCTTTTTCTTTTTTCTTCCTTTCTTTGTTATTTTATTTCCCCTTCTAAAACCTCATCTTCAATTCTGTAAAATCTCACACATTGCTTCAATGTTGCTTCACTGCCATAACGTTTAGTATTTTCTTTTGGAACTTCTGTTAAGTATGTTGGATCGTCACAGCTTATCTTGCATATCTCTTAACTCCTTGTTCATATTTTTTTCTTACTGGTTCTTTATGCTATCTTTGGGGTTAATCCTTCAGTTGCTATCTGCCAGTTCACAAATTTCCTTTTAAATGCATGTATTCTAGAATTTATACCATTTATTTTTAAATTTCAGTAATATTTTTAATTTCCAGAATTTCTAATTGGTTTTGTTTTTTATTTTCTATATTTTTATTCCATAATTTGTGTATATATGTTGTTTTCCTTCCTGCAGATCTTTCAGAATTCTAATCATAATTCAAGTCATTTTTAGATTTGCCTCATAATTTTCTTTTTGTCAGAAGTGACCCCCATCTCCTGCTTATTGACTTTGTAATTATATAGCATTTTTGCCCTCAGGTTTAGAATTTGGGTGTGCAGTCTCACTTTGTATGGGAGCTTGTTGGGTTTTTGTTTTGTTTTGCTTTATTTTGTGCTTACTTTTTCCTGTTTTGTGGTTTTATGACTGCTCTCACTCACCCACTAGGCCTGCTTGTCCAGAATCAAATCTTGTGTTAATTAGAAGCTCTGGGCTTATATCTCACTGTACTGCAGATTCAGTTACTAAGGCTACAGGTCGTTTGGCTGAGATTCTGTCTCTGAAAATGGAGATGGTTGTCTTATTTGGAACTGCCTTTTTAATTTTCCCATTTTATATTTTAACAATAATTTCTATATATTTGGAGCACAGAAGGCTTACAACAAAATTCTAACTTGATTTAAAGTCTCGCTGTCATTTATGTACTTTTCAGATATAAAATTTCTTTTTAAATTGTGAGATACATTTACAGAAAGTGTTGCTGCTTCTTAGACTCTTACTCAGTAAGGCTCTCCTTGTTCAGTATTTTTACATTGCTGGCATTTTGCCTTCACTTTTGTTTTTGAGCTGTCAGTTTGTTTGAGCACCTCCATTTTAAAAAGCCAAATTATTTTATTTATTTAATAAAATTAATAAAATGATTAATTATTTTTAATTACTTCATTTTAAAAAGCCAAATTATTTGGTTCACTATGGTTGTAAATAATTTAATATGATTGATAAGGAAACATGAGTTCTGAAAGATATAAAACATTCTATATACATGCCAAATAAAATGCTAAAAAAATTGATCAGGTGACTGAAAACCCAACTCTGCTTACTTAATACACAAATAACAGAATGAATAGGGAATGGGAAGAAAACTAACATTTATTGAGCATTTTCTGTGTACTAAACACCTTATATATTTTCATCTAATCTTTCTCTAACTGATGAGGAAACTGAAGCTTGGGGTAATTAAGTCACTTGTATAAAGTCATTCAGCTGGTTATTGATAGAGGCAGGATTCAAACTTAGATCTAACTCCAAAGTCCTTGCTTATTTCCACTGCATACTTCTAGCATCACTATTGTGGTTAAAAGGCTTTGCTCAATGTATAGCCTAGATTAGTTAATGTTATGCTGTTTCAGTGATCTTAGAATTTCTAAATGTGATCCTGAGCCCTGATTTATCACCTTTTCTGTCATGTTGAGGATTGCTAGTTGGCCACTGAATCCGAGTGATTTGAGCCGCTTCTAGGCCCAGCTCATCAAACCTTCCACAAGAGCTGTTCAGTGCTCTTTCCCCCCTTTCCTGAATGCTGAAACGGTGATGACTTAGAATTGACCTTAGAAGCAACAAGTTGGCAGACCTGCTTTTAACTTGGGTTCCTGAAGGATCTTATGGCTTCCTGCCAATCTGGAACATCCACCCTGTACTGTATTTGAGCAAGAAATACCCTTTTATTTTATTTGAGCCATTGCAATTTGGGGTCTGTTTGTGATAGCAATGTAGCTTACCCTAACTAATATACTTGTTTTTAAAGAGAAGCCAAGAATCAAGATGATTAAACCACAGGGATTTTTCAGCAAAGGAAAAAATTTAGAAGAAATATTCAAAAACAGGAATTTACTATCAGTAAGAGACTATAAATGGAAAGACTTGCTCTTTAATTACATTGGGACTGATTTTAAGTGACATTTAAGAATGTCAGTAGAGGAACTCTTGTTGTATATTATTAATTTCCCTGCCAAAAATTAATTTGTTTTTTACCCAAAGAGGCTAGTGTCATAGAACTTAGAATTGCATAGAACTTTTAGCTGTCATTCTATAACAGATGGTCCTTTTTATGGATGACCACGAATTGACTAGAAAAAAATGAGAGGGGGTCCTAACATGGAAGACAGCTGTTTGATTACAGATAAAACAATACATCGTGCTCATTCTTCCCCTTCCTCCAATCTACTTGTGTGGACCAAATGAATTAAACAATTGTCACATACACGCTTTTGAAACAGCAGCCTGCTCTTTGGGGGTGCAGGGGACTAGAAAGCATGCAGAGGTACCAACTTCTCATCACATCTAATCTCCCACCTTTAGTAAAAGAAATAGAATAATCCCTTGAGGAATTGTAGTTGGAAATGATGTGTTATTTGTGCTGGGAAGAATTTGCTGTCTTTTTAATTTAAGACTTTACAATAAAATTGAAAAAGGAAAAAAAAAAGGTAGGCACTCCTCTTCAACCATGGCTTAACTGCTCCTGAGCCCACGAAACCGGATCATTCCAGGGGGAAGCCGAGGAGTACAGTGTTGAAGCACAATTTTAGTAAGAACGATTATCATCACAATCAGCAGTACAAACCTGAGTCTAGACTCAGCCTTTTTATGTTCTTTTTCCCTTGCCTCTGCCATTAAAAATGAGGAAGAGAGGTATCATTCATTACTGGTCATCTCATCTAAAATTCTCAGATCACTTTTTTCAAATTACTTTTCAAATTCTTCCTAAAAAAAATTTTGTAGATTTACAAAAATGTACTTCTCCTTCCTAAAACTCAACTCCAAAGAAGGGACTTACTTTTTATTGGGTCAGCCACTTTATTTGTTTTATGAAGTATAGCTAAGTAATAATCAAGTAAAAAATGAAAGTTTTTGTTAAATACAAGATTTTGGTTCAGTTGCTTTATGATCCTCACATCCCCTATTTCTTAGGTGAGATGATTATAACAAATTGATCTTTATGTGTTTATCTCTGCCTTATAGGACAATCTCTTCTCATTTTGGAATATTTTTACTATTAGGAGCTTTTCTTTATTTGGCCAGAATCTTGCCTGTAACTTTTACTCATAGGTCTAGTTCTCCTATTCAGCCTCACACAGAATGCCTGAACTTTTTTTAAAAAAAAAATTGTTTTATTATAAAATAAAACACAGATACAGAAAAATCAAGGTATAGAAAGCTTAATGGATTATTATAAGGAAACACCCCTGGTAATCAGAAATCCTTTTCCCCCAAAAAAAACTCCACTAGACTGATTTTTGTAGTAATCATCTTCTTTCATAGTAATCATCTGCTTTCATTTTTTATAGTTTTGTCACCAAAATGTGCATCCCTAGACACTATAGTTTTTTTTTTGTTTTTTTTTTTTTGATCATCTGGTTGATTTTATTTTATTTTTTTATTTTTTTTTATTTTTTTTTTATTTTTTTTTTTAATCATCATTTTATTGAGATATATTCACATACCACGCAGTCATACAAAACAAATTGTACTTTCGATTGTTTACAGTACCATTACATAGTTGTACATTCATCACCTAAATCAATCCCTGACACCTTCATTAGCACACACACAAAAATAACAGAATAATAATTAGAGTGAAAAAGAGCAATTGAAGTAAAAAAGAACACTGGGTACCTTTGTCTGTTTGTTTGCTTCCCCTACTTTTCTACACATCCATCCATAAACTAGACAAAGTGGAGTTTGGTCCTTATGGCATTCCCAATCCCACTGTCACCCCTCATAAGCTACATTTTTATACAACTGTCTTCGAGATTCATGGGTTCTGGGTTGTAGTTTAATAGTTTCAGGTATCCACCACCAGCTACCCCAATTCTTTAGAACCTAAAAAGGTTGTCTAAAGTGTGCGTAAGAGTGCCCACCAGAGTGATCTCTCGGCTCGTTTTGGAATCTCTCTGCCACTGAAGCTTATTTCATTTCCTTTCACATCCCCCTTTTGGTCAAGAAGATGTTCTCCATCCCACGATGCCGGGTCTACATTCCTCCCCGGGAGTCATATTCCACGTTGCCAGGGAGATTCACTTCCCTGGGTGTCTGATCCCACGTAGGGGGGAGGGCAGTGATTTCAACTTTCAAGTTGGCTTAGCCAGAGAGAGAGGGCCACATCTGAGCAACAAAGAGGCATTCAGGAGGAGACTCTTAGGCACAAATACAGGGAGGCCTAGCCTCTCCTTTGCAGCAACCGTCTTCCCAAGGGTAAAACTTATGGTAGAGGGCTCAACCCATCAAACCACCAGTCCTCTATGTCTGTGGTCATGTTAGCAACCATGGAGGTGGGGTAGGCGAATACCCCTGCATTCTCCACAGGCTCCTCAAGGGGGCACTAAATCTTTTTTTTTTTTTTCCCTTGTTTGTCTTTTTCCTTTTTTTTTTTTTTTTTTAACTTTCCCTTCTTTTTTAAATCAACTGTATGAAAAAAAAAGTTAAAAAGAAAACAAACATACAATAAAAGAACATTTCAAAGAGACCATAACAAGGGAGTAAGAAAAAGACAACTAACCTAAGATAACTGCTTAACTTCCAACATGTTCCTACTTTACCCCAAGAAAGTTACATAATATAGCAACATTTCAGTGAACTTGTTCCTACTACATCCATCACAAATTAACAGACCATAGTCATTTCTGGGCATCCCCAGAACGTTAAATAGCTTATCTGTTCTTCTTGGATTATTGTTCCCCCTTCCTTAATTGCTCTCTACTGCTAGTTCCCCTACATTCTACATTATAAACCATTTGTTTTACATTTTTCAAAGTTCACATTAGTGGTAGCATATAATATTTCTCTTTTTGTGCCTGGCTTATTTCGCTCAGCATTATGTCTTCAAGGTTCATCCATGTTGTCATATGTTTCACCAGATCGTTCCTTCTTACTGCCGCGTAGTATTCCATCGTGTGTATATACCACATTTTATTTATCCACTCATCTGTTGAAGGACATTTGGGTTGTTTCCATCTCTTGGCAATTGTGAATAATGCTGCTATGAACATTGGCGTGCAGATATCTGTTCGGTAGACACTATAGTTTTATCTTTTCCATTTTGTGTTGATGATGTATCTTTAAATCTCTTTTAATCTACAGGTTTTGCCTCCATTCCTATATTTTCCTTATAGTTTATCTGTGGCAGAACCCAGGCCATTTAACCTGTCGAGTTTCCCACGGTCTGTTTTACTGATGTGTACTCAGTGCAGTTCAGCATGTTCCTCTGTTCTTTGTATTTTCTGCAGATTGTCAGCTGGATTCTGAAATTTGATCAGACTCAATTTGATCCCTTTGGCAAGAGTATAGGTGATATTGTGCTCTTTTTTCATGAGGCGTCTAATGTCTAGTTGCCTTTCTTTTTATGATACTAGCAGCTATTGATGTTCAGTGCCTAGATCTGTTACATAATTGGGGTTGCAAAATGGTGGTATTCTAATTTTTACATATCTTTTTCATTTACTTATTGGAATCCCTTACAAAGAAACACTTCCCCTTAGCCACTATTTGCATACAACTACTAGTTGACTAGTCTTTGGTGCAGTTTATGTAGGAAAAATAGTGTCTGAATTTTGATCCAACTAAGTCCTGCAGTTTTATCAAAGGCAACTGTCTCAACATAGTGATGTTCAAGAAAACTATCTTAGCATAAGGATGCTCAAGAAAGTTTTGTTAAGTAAATACTTGAATGACCTATCATAATTCCCTTCTTAGTAAATCTTTTTTTCCAAGCTAAATACTCCCAAATCTTTCAGCAGTTTTCTTACATTTTAGCTTCCAAGTCTTTGCTAACCTTGAATGCTGTATTCCAAACCTTTTATGTAATACTTTGTGTTTCTTTCAATATAGACATTTAAAAGAAGCAGCTTCATATCGATTGATATGGAATAATCTCCAAGATATATCACTAAATGAAAAAAAAATGCAAAATGTATACTATATAGTATGTCTAAGCTATACCAGTGTGGTAGAGCATTAAGGCTATTGCTTTTCTTGATCTGTTGTTTCAAACTAAAATTTTATGGCCATGTAAAGCTCTTGGTTTTGATAATAATATAGTAAAATGTACATATAATGGCTCAAATTGTGACCAAATTAATATATTCAGCAGCATGACTCAGTGATTCGTGTAATAATCAAGGAATTTTATTTTCAATCTTAAAATTACTGACTTTTAAGTTCTTATTTACCTTTATCTTGGATTCAGTTGATTTAACTTTTTAGTTCACAGTAGTTATCGCTTATACCTTAAACAATCCAAACTGGTTCTTCTGTTGTTCAGAAGAAAAGCTAGTATACAGATGGCCTAAAGAAAGGTATTTCTTCTGTAGCCAGTATTATCCAGCAGATAGCTCTAGTCCAATGAATTTAAGGCTTGTAGCTAAGACACAAGGCTCCTAAGGGGTTGAAGAGCTACTTAGTGTGTTTACTACCTGCCACATTTTTTGATAAAATCTCCTCTGATATCAGGATTCAGATTGCAATGCAAGCTAGCATTCAAAAGATTATACAATGCACATGTATAGCTACAAATTGCTGTTCATTCTCAGTTGCTAAAATTGTTGAACAGCTGCTGCCAATGACTTAAAAGTGACCATCTAGCTAGAACTGACAGTTACAATGATAGCTGTGTTCATGTGGCAGATTAAAAATATTGATAATATTTTTCTATGAATTAGTGATTTGCTTCATAGACTTTGATGGGTTTTAGGTTTCGTTGGCTTGACCTGTTTCTGTTTACACTTTTCAACCAGTTATTTGTAAGTCTCTATTTTTGGATGTCTCAACATATAAAATTCAAGTATGAGAGAAATCTTTTTCTCCAACATACTATTTTGTATCTTGTATATTCCATGCACAGAATAGGGGCTTGGATGCTAGATAAAGGGATGAGCTTTTATATTCACATGACAAGGTTTTAATTAAATGTGTACCATATTTGCTTTTGCTTCTATTCAAATGTTTGTTCTTTTCAATGCTGCTCTTTTCAAAATATGCTGTACATAGAGGATCTCTGGCAGTTTGCCAACTTTGATAGTGTAAGGTAAAAAAAGTCTTATTGTTTCAGACCTGTTAATTGAGTTTTTATGATATATGGTTTTATTTTTTATGCTATCATTTAATATACTTTGCCTTTGAAGGGCTATTAGCTATTCAGATATATGAAATTGCATCTATTTTGCTTTAGGATTCAGGAAGTTACGTAGAAGTAAGAACTATAAAATCCATCCCCTTTTTAAAGACATGCTATTTAAGAATCTATAGGCTACAATATATATGGCCCTGTACCCTGTCATAAGACCTTTTAAAGATTCTCTTATGAAATTTTTCAATTCTGCTACCTTTCAATGGATTTGAGAAATCAGTAAACTCTTTAAAAAATTCTAAACAAGAATCACATAAACATTGCCTTGAATGGAGTATGAATGACATATTGCATGTAAGAGATTCAGTGATTTTTGAAATTCAAGTTTATTTTTAATATTTAAAAAATCCTGTTAGAGAAAAACATGATATTATAAAATTTTCCAAAAAATAAGATGGGAAATATATGAGAATGAGCATTGCTTGATATAGTAACACTCTACCTTTCCAATTTTAGGTGATGGAATATGAGAATAGGATTCGAGCCTACTCCACACCAGACAAAATCTTCCGATATTTTGCCACCTTGAAAGTAATCAATGAGCCTGGTGAAACTGAAGTGTTTATGACTCCACAAGATTTTGTACGATCCATAACACCCAATGAAAAACAACCAGAAAGTAAGTTGCTAAGGTGAAAAATAAGCTTGTGATATTTATTTTGTTATAAGCTCCTTTGCTTCTTTTTATGTGTTGCCTAAATGTTATAGGTCCATACAATAAATATATTCACTGTGTAACAATTAAATAGCAGGCATTATTTAGGCCTTAGGAATAAAAAAGAAGAGCCTACAATCCCAAGTGGCAATCCTCAACCAGATTAAGGGGTTGAAGAGATTCTGCCCCTGTCACTGAGAATCAGTGCATGTAAAGAGAGTATTCCTGAAGGGGAGGCATTATCAATGTGACTACTATCGAGTTACTCTTTAATGAGGAAGATAGAGACATTAACAGGTAATTTCAAGAATGTGGTGATTTGTAAAAGAATATTATACAGAAGGTGCTATGGCATTGTAAAGAAGGAGAACTTGGATCAGTTTGGAAGTTTAGAGAATGCTTTCTAGAAAATACATCTAAGTAAGAGTAAAAGTCAGACAAGCACAGATTAGTGGAAAGGATGTCTCGTGTAGAAAAAACAACCTGAACCAACATTGTATGTGAAAAGAAAATAAATGGCTTCATATTGCAAGTTAAGGGTTACAATTTAAGATTTGTTAAATTTCACAATGTATATGGCGTTCCAGCAATGCACTGGCTGGACAAGGTCTGCTAAATCCACAGGGACCATGCACTTGGTGAAACCGAGAGTCTGCATTCTGAAATGAGTGAGTGAGCCTGCTGGAGAACCAACAGCCACGCTGCAGTCAGGAGAAACCGGGGCGTTGGCATTTGGAGAGGATTAGTTTAAAAATCCCAAAAGCGGCTGTGAATCTGGCAGCGAGAGACACGCAGTTGAGCATGGGAGTACCGCCTTCCCCGCCCAGGACACCTTTCTCAGTATCTGGCATGGACGACAGCCTTTCGCACACCCGCAGCTAACTGTCCTGGAGCTAGGAAGGTGGAGGTCCGCAAAAAGCGGGGATTTACCATGCCCCTTACAGCCATCTTTTCAGTGGGCTGGGAATGCCCCAGCACAGCCCTGCAGCCCAGAGCTTCCCTTGGGGACTGCACTCACCTGTGACATAGCACAGTCTTCCCTCAGCGGAGGCCCTAGGAGGGCATGGCTTCAAAGAGGGGCCCACATGGAAGTCCCAGGGACCATACACCAATACCAGGGACTTCTGGGTCCACGGCAGAGACAAACTGTGGCAAGACTGAACAGAAGGTTTGGACTCCTCCAACAGCTTGAAGTCTCCAGCAACACCTGGGAGATTTGATTATTAAAGCTGCCCTCCCTTCCTATCTACTCAGACACCCCCCCCCCCACATTCAGGGAGGTAGGGCAGCAGCAAAAACACACAGAACTTTGGTGCACCAGTTGGACCCCTACAAAACTCACAGCCTCACTCACCACAAAGACAAAGTTGGGGAGAACTGGCTTGAGGAGAATAGGTGGTTCGTGGGTGCCACCTGCTGGTTAGTCAGAGAAAGTGCATTCCGCCAAGCTGTAGCTCTGACAAATTAGAGAAAATTGTTCAAATAAGTCTGCATATCCTAAAAAACCCTATCAAGATAAGCAAATGCCAAGAGGCCAAAAACAACAGAAAATTTTAAAGCACTTGAAGAAACCAGAAGATATGGATAACTCAAATCCAAACACCTAAATCAAAAGATCAGAGACACAGTACTTGGAGCAATTGATTAAAGAACTAATGACAAACACAAGATCATGGGACAGGAAATAAAGGACATGAAGAAGACCCTAGAAGAGCATAAAGAAGAATTTGCAAGAGTAAATAAAAAAATAGATGATCTTATGGAAATAAAAGACACTGTTGATCAAATTAAGATTCTGGATACTCACAGTACTAGATAAAAGGAAGATGAGCAGCGAATCAGTAAGCTCAAAGAGGACAGAATGGAAAG